>NC_045447.1:63704743-63910426 GCF_002776525.5 Piliocolobus tephrosceles | reverse complement strand
CTACAGAGACAGGCAGGTTTCCTTGAGCTGCTGTGAGCTCCACCCAGGTCGAGCTTCCCAGCGGCTTTATTTACCTACTTAAGCCTCAGCGATGGCGGGCGCCCCTCCCCCAGCCTCGCTGCTGCCTTGCGGTTAGATTGCCGCAGACTGCTGTGTTAGCAAAGAGGGAGGCTCCGTGGGCGTGGGAGCCTCCCGGCCAGGTGTGGGATATAATCTCCGGTGTGCCGGTGTTACAGCACAGTATTGGGGTGGGAGTTACCCGATTTTCCATGTGTTGTGTGTCTCAGTTCCCCTGGCTAGGAAAAGGGACTCCCTTCCCCCTTGCGCTTCCCAGGTGAGTCGATGCCTCACCCTGCTTCAGCTCTAGCTGGTCGTGCTGCAGCAGCTGACCAGCACCGATTGTCCGGCACTCCCGAGTGAGATGACCCCAGTACCTCAGTTGAAAATACAGAAATCACCAGTCTTCTGGGTCGCTCGCGCTGGGAGATGGAAACTGAAGCTGTTCCTATTCGGCCATCTTGCCTTAAGTCCCGAGATGAAGTTTTAATAATCCACATAAACTTATTATTCACAAATTTTTTGAAGAATGACAGGCAAAATCGTATTTTCTGTTGTTAGGAGTGACAACAGAGCCCAATCATGCAGCTTCTTTTAATAATGGAGCAGAATGTGCATACTTTTTAGTGGCAGGTCCACAGCCACTGTCACCTTTTCTGTGTTAAAAATAGTGGAGATGTATCCATTCCTCCATCTGTCCATACAGTCTTCAGCATTTTCTGAGCTGCTGTTTTGCACTAGGACTGGTTTAGGGTAGGATAAAAATGCAAAATAAGATACAAGCGTTGCTTTCCCAAAGCTTACAGTTAATTAGGAAACAGATAAACAGGAAATGACAATAGAATGTGAGAAGTTTGAATGAGACTTATTTGTTTCCTTTCTCTGAGGGTTTTCCACTCCCGCTCATCAGTCAGAAGGTTGTCTTGGTCCCTTATCTTCTCAAGGGTTGTGCACTTTGTCACTGATACTGGGACACCCTGGTGACTATAAGAGAGGTGAGAGGCAGAAAGCTAGACAAGTAGGCTACCTTTCTCATCTCTAACTTTAGGATAAAAAGAGCACAGTTATGCCTCAGAGATATCGTGGGTTCGGTTTTGGGCCACCAGACTAAAGTGAATACCACAATAAGGTGAGTCACACATATTTTTTAATTTCCCAGTGCATATAAAAGCTGTGTGTACCCTATACTGTGATCTATTAAGCACACTGTATTGAAGTCCATTAAGACATTATGTCTTTAAAAATGTAGATACTTTAATTAAAAATATTTCGTTGTAAAACAAATACTAACAATCGTCTGAGCCTTCAGCTTGTAATCTTTTCACTGGTGGAAGATCTTGTCTTGATGTTGATGGCTGCTGACTGATCATGATGGTGATTACTGAAGGCTGGGCTGGCTGTGACTATTTCTGAAAATAAGACGACAACGAGGTTTGCCACAGTGGTTGACTTGTGCTTTCACAAAAGGTTTCTCTGCAGCATGTGATTCTGTGTGATAGCATTTTACACACAGTGGAACTTCTTTTAAAATTTGTCAGTCCTCTCAACCCCTGCCACTGCTTTAGCAAATTAAGTTTGTGCAATATTCTTAATCTTTTGTTTCATTTCAGCAACATTCACAGCATCTTCACCAGGAGTAGATTCTATTTCAAGAAACCATTCTTCGCTCATCCACAAGAAGCAATTCCTTATTCATTCAAGTTTTCTCGTGAGATTGCAGAAGTTCAGTCATATCTTCAGGTTCCATTTCTAATTTTAGTTCTCTTGCTATTTCCATCACCTTGGCAGTGACTTCCTCAGTTGAAGTCTTGAACTCCTCAAAGTCATGCGTGAATGTTGGAATCAGTTTCTTCCAAATTCCTGTTAATGTTGATATTTTGACCTCCACCCATGAATTACTAATGTTCTTAATGACATCTACAATGGTGAATCCTTTCCAGGATGTTTTCCATTTACTTTGCCCAGATCCATCAGAGGAATCACCATCTATGGCAGCTATAGCCTTATGAAATGTATTTCTTAAATAACAAGACAAGAAAGTCAAAAGTACTCCTAATCCATGGGCTGCAGAATGAACATTGTGTTTGCAGGCATAATAAAAATATCCATCTCCTTGTGTATCTCCATCAGAGATCTAGGGTGACTAGGTGCATTGTTAATAAATAGTAATATTTTGAAAGAAATCTCATTTTTTGAGCAGTAGTTATCAACAATAGGCATAAATATTTGGCAAACCATGCTGTAAATAGGCTTTGCTGTTCCATTTAGAAAGCGCAGGCAGAGTAGATTTAGCATAATTCTTAAGGGCCCTAGGATTTCAGAATGGTAAATGACTGTTGGCTTCAACTTAAAGTCACCAGCTCCATTAGCCACTAACAAGAGTGTCAGCCTGCCCTTTGAAGCCTTGAACTCTTCCAATGTAAGACTGCTTCATCTACATTAAAAATCTGTTGTGTGGTGTAGCCATGTTCATTAGTGATTTTAGCTAGATCTTCTGGATAACTTGCTGCAGCTTCTACATCGGCATTTGGTGTTTCACCTTACACTTTTATGTTGTGGAGATGGCTTCTTAAACCTCATGAACCAGTCTTTTGCTAGCCTCAAACCTTTTTTCTGCAACTTCCTCACCTTTCTCTGCCTTCATAGAATTGAAGTGAGTTAGTGCCTTGCTCTGGATTAGCCTTTAGCTTAAGAGAATGTTGTGACTGGTTTAGTCTTCTGTCCAGACCACTAAAATTAATGCTCATTAAGGGTTGTATTTATGAAGTCTACTACTGTTATTATTGTTATTGTTCTTGTCATGCATCCAATATCTTTCAGCCAAGGTGGTCTCCGTGTTTTCTGACTACAGCCTGTAATTTCCCACCTCTGTTCTCTGTCTCAAGTGCTCTTCCTCCTCCCTGTACACTGTCAAATTTTTAAAATATTTTTAAAATTGTGATAATATATACTTAACACAAAATTGACCATTTTAACCATTTTAAGTGTAAAGTTCATTGGCATTGAGAGCATTCATATTGTTAGGCAAGCACTATCCATGTCTAAAACTTTTCCATCTTCCCAACTGAAACTCTGTACCTACTGAACAGTAATTCCTCCCTCTTCTCATCTCTTGCAACCACCATTCTACTTTCTATCAGTTTTACTATTCTAAGTACTCCAAAGAAGTTGAATCATACAGTGTTTATTCTTTTATGTCTGGCTTATTTCACTTAGCGTAATGTTTTCAAAGTTCATTTGTGTTGTAGCATGTATCCAAATTTCATTTATTTTTAAGGCTAATATCCCATTGTATGTACATAACACATTTTTTTTATCCATTCATTTGTTGGTGGACATTTAAGTTGCTTTCACCTTTGGCTATTGTGAATAGTGCTGCTGTAAACACGAATGTACACATTTGTGTCCCTGCTTTCACTTCTTTGGGGTATATACCCAGAAGTGGAAATGCTGGATCATATGGTAGTTCTGTGTTTAGCTTTTTCAGGAACTGCCATACTGTTTTCCACAGCGGCAGTAAATCCTGTTAAATTTTAAGTGTCAAGGTCCAGTTCCATTACTACCTCCTCCATGACGTTTTTCAGATACCCTTCTAGATAGAAGAGACTTCTATCTGGAAGGGTCGTGGTGGTTTACTTGCAGATTGCCTTCCCTCAGCCTCTTTTAGGAGAGTCTTCTTGGTTTCCCACATAGCTTCGCTCAGAGGCAGGTGCCCAATATGTATTTAGTGAATGAATGAAAGAAAGAAAGAAAGAATAAATGCATGAATCAAGCAATGGCCAGAGCTGCTGACAACTCACAGGGGAGAGTGCAGGGGATTAGTGAAAACTCCCCACCCGAAAAGATGTCAACTCCCGAAATGCTTTGGGTACATGGATGAGGTCAATGAGCCACTTCTGCAGCCTCTTCACAAAGCCAGAGTAGTGTTACTTCCTTGGCTCACTCTCCTTCATTACATTAAGAAGCAGCATGTGTTGCTGGCGTCTGTTGGATTTCCCTAATACAAAAAACAGGTTGCCACTTGGGTCTGCAGAGACATTTGGATGCATTGTATTTAAATTTTGTTTTCATTGAAAAATTATAGCTGCCACCTTCTACTCTAATGTAATGAATAATTAGAAGCAATTACAAGGAAATTTAGCAAATTACTAAGCCATCTAGGAGTAAAAATTAGTGTTTATGGTGTTCTTCCTTTGCTGTCTGGCAATCCAGAATGATATATGATAAGCATGCAGACACCATGCACAAATACTTTTCTATGCACCCAGCAGTTTTCCAGTAAGATCATAAAAATCAGTGCATGGCATTAGAGTCTTGTGATGTTAAAGGGCCTTCAAATAAATATTGGATGATGGGGCAGGGAATGATGAACTTGAGCAGTAAAAACTTAACCACAAAAGGTTTTTGGTGGTAGGGTAGATTATATTACTTTTTAAAGTTAATTTTTCTATTGTACGTTTTTAATTTTACAAATTAAGGAGGAAACCAGAAAAGTAAAATAAAAATGCGGCCTATACCCTTCATCCAGAAGATACTATTTTCCCATTTTTATTGGTATATTGACATTATTTTCTTTGCGTGTTTACATGTATTGTCATTATTTTTATCAAACTGCACAAAAAAATTACCATTTTGATTTAAAAACTCAATAGAATCATGTAAACATGCCTCAGTGTTACTATGGCCAGTCACATAGACAACATATAATTATTTTACATTCCTTATGATTGTAGTTTTAGCTTGTTTCCAATTTTTAACTATTTTTTTTAAATGTAGATTTATTTATTTATTTATTTATTTAATTATACTTTAAGTTCTAGGGCACATGTGCACAACGTGCAGGTTTATTACATATGTATACATGTGCCATGTTGGTGTGCTGCGCCCATTAGCTTGTCATTTACATTAGGTATATCTCGTAATGCTATGCCTCTCCCTCCCACTCCCCACAATAGGACCGAGTGTGCGATGTTCCCCTTCCTGTGTCCAAGTGATCTCATTGTTCAATTCCCACCTATAAGTGAGAACATGCGGTATTTGGTTATTTGTTCTTGCGATAGTTTACTGAGAATGATGGTTTCCAGCTGCATCCCTGTCCCTACAAAGGACACGAATTCATCCTTTTTTATGGCTGCATAGTATTCCATGGTGTATATGTGCTACATTTTCTTAATCCAGTCCATCATCGATGGACATTTGGGTTGATTCCAAGCCTTTGCTATTGTGAATAGTGCCACAATAAACATATGTGTGCATGTGTCTTTATAGTAGCATGATTTATAATCCTTTGCGTGTATCCCCAGTAATAGGATGGCTGGGTCAGATGGTATTTCTAGTTCTAGATCCTTGAGGAATCGCCACACTGTTTTCCACAATGGTTGAACTAGTTTACAGTCCCAGCAACAGTGTAAAAGTGTTCCTATTTCTCCACATCCTCTCCAACACCTGTTGTTTCCTGACTTTTTAATGATTGCCATTCTAACTGGTGTGAGATGGCATCTCATTGTGGTTTTGATTTGCATTTCTCTGATGGCCAGTGATGATGAGCATTTTTTCATGTGTCTGTTGGCTGTATGAATGTCTTCTTTTGAGAAGTGTCTGTTCATATGCTTTGCCCACTTTTTGATGGGGTTGTTTGTTTTTTTCTTGTAAATTTGATTGAGTTCTTTATAGGTTATGGATATTAGCTCTTTGTCAGATGAGTAGATTGCAAAAATGTTCTTCCATTCTGTAGGTTGCGTGTTCACTCTGATGGTAGTTTCTTTTGCTGTGCAGAAGCTCTTTAGTTTAATTAGATCCCATTTGTCAATTTTGGCTTTTGTTGCCATTGCTTTTGGTGTTTTAGACATGAAGTCCTTACCCATGCCTATGTCCTGAATGGTATTACCTAGGTTTTCTTCTAGAGTTTTTATGGTTTTAGGTCTAACATTTAAGTCTCTAATCCATCTTGAATTAATGTTCGTATAAGGAGTAAGGAAAGGATCCAGTTTCAGCTTTCTACTTATGGCTAGCCAATTTTCCCAGCACCATTTATTAAATAGGGAATCCTTTCCCCATTTCTTGTTTCTCTCAGGTTTGTCAAAGATCAGATGGCTATAGATGTGTGGTATTATTTCTGAGGGCTCTGTTCTGTTCCATTGGTCTATATCTCTGTTTTGGTACCAGTACCATGCTGTTTTGTTTACTCTAGCCTTGTAGTATAGTTTGAAGTCAGGTAGGGTGATGCCTCCAGCTTTGTTCTTTTTGCTTAGGATTGTCTTGGCAATACGGGGTCTTTTTTGGTTTCATATGAACTTTAAAACAGTTTTTTCCAATTCTGTGAGGAAACGCATTGGTAGCTTAATGGGGATGGCATTGAATCTATAAATGACCTTGGGCAGTATGGTCATTTTCACGATATTGATTCTTCCTATCCATGAGCATGGTATGTTCTTCCATTTGTTTATGTCCTCTTTTATTTCACTGAGCAGTGGTTTGTAGTTCTCCTTGAAGAGGTCCTTGACATCCCTTGTAAGTTGGATTCCTAGGTATTTTATTCTCTTTGAAGCTATTGTGAATGGGAGTTCATTCATGATTTGGCTCTCTGTTTGTCTGTTACTGGTGTATAAGAATGCTTGTGATTTTTGCACATTGATTTTGTATCCTGAGACTTTGCTGAAGTTGCTTATCAGCTTAAGGAGATTTTGGGCTGAGACAATGGGGTTTTCTAAATATACAATCATGTCATCTGCCAACAGGGACAATTTGACTTCTTCTTTTCCTAACTGAATACCCTTGATTTCTTTCTCTTGCCTGATTGCCCTAGCCAGAACTTCCAACACTATGTTGAATAGGAGTGGTAAGAGAGGGCATCCCTGTCTTATGCCAGTTTTCAAAGGGAATTTTTCCAGTTTTTGCCCATTCAGTATGATATTGGCTGTGGGTTTGTCATAAATAGCTCTTATTATTTTGAGGTACGTTCCATCAATACCGAATTTGTTGAGCGTTTTTAGCATGAAGGGCTGTTGAATTTTGTCAAAGGCCTTTTCTGCATCTGTTGAGATAATCATGTGGTTTTTGTCTTTGGTTCTCTTTATATACTGGATTACATTTATTGATTTGCATATGTTAAACCAGCCTTGCATCCCAGGGATGAAGCCCACTTGATCATGGTGGATAAACTTTTTAATGTGCTGCTGCATTTTGTTTGCCAGTATTTTATTGAGGATTTTTGCATCGATGTTCATCAAGATATTGGTCTAAAATTCTCTTTTTTGTTGTATCTCTGCCAGACTTTGGTATCAGAATGATGTTGGCCTCGTAAAATGAGTTAGTGAGGATTCCCTCTTTTTCTATTGATTGGAATAGTTTCAGAAGGAATGGTACCAACTCCTCCTTGTACCTCTGGTAGAATTCGGCTGTGAATCCATCCGGTCCTGGACTTTTTTTGGTTGGTTAATTATTGCCTCAATTTCAGAGCCAGCTATTGGTCTATTCAGGGATTCAACTTTTTCCTGGTTTAGTCTTGGGAGAGTATAAGTGTCTAGGAAATTATCCACTTCTTCTAGGTTTTCTAGTTTATTTGGGTAGAGGTGTTTATAGTATTCTCCGATGGTACTTTGTATTTCTGTGGGGTTGGTGGTGATAGCCCCTTTATCATTTTTTATTGGGTCTATTTGATTCTTCTCTCTTTTCTTCTTTATTAGTCTTGTTAGCAGTCTATCAATTTTGTTGATCTTTTCCAAAAACCACCTCCTGGATTCATTGATTTTTTGGAGGGTTTTTTGTGTCTCTATTTCCTTCAGTTCTGCTCTGATCTTAGTTGTTTCTTGCCTTCTGCTAGCTTTTGAATGTGTTTGCTCTTGCTTCTCTAGTTCTTTTAATTGTGATGGTAGCATGTCCATTTTAGATCTTTCCTGCTTTCTCTTGTGGGCGTTTAGTGCTATAATTTTCCCTCTACACACTGCTTTAAATGTGTCCCAGAGATTCTGGTATGTTGTATCTTTGTTCTCATTGGATTCAAAGAACATCTTTATTTCTGCCTTCATTTCGTTACATATTCAGTAGTCATTCAGGAGCAGGTTGTTGAGTTTCCATGTAGTTGAGCAGTTTTGAGTGAGTTTCTTAGTCCTGCATCCTAGTTTAATTGCACTATGGTCTGAGAGACAATTTGTTATACTTTCTGTTCTTTTACATTTCCTGAGGAGTGCTTTACTTCCAATTATGTGGTCAAATTTGGAATAAATGCAACATGGTGCTGAGAAGAATGTATATTCTGTTGATTTGGGGTGGAGAGTTCTGTAGATGTCTATTAGGTCCACTTGGTGCAGAGTTCAGTTCAATTCCTGGATATCCTTGTTAACTTTCTGTCTTGTTGATCTGTCTAATGTTGACAGTGGGGTATTAAAGTCTCCCATTATTATTGTATGGGAGTCTAAGTCTCTTTGTAAGTCTCTAAGGACTTGCTTTATGAATCTAGGTGCTCCTGTATTGGGTGCATATATATTTAGGATGTTTAGCTCTTCCTGATGAATTGATCCCTTTACCATTATGTAATGGCCTTCTTTGTCTCTTTTGATCTTAAAGTCTGTTTTATCAGAGACTAGGATTGCAACCCCTGTGTTTTTTTGTTTTCCATTTGCTTGGTAGATCTTTCTCTATCCCTTTATTTTGAGCCTATGTGTGTCTCTGCATGTGAGATGGGTCTCCTGAGTACAGCAAACTTATGGGTCTTGACTCTTTATCCAATTTTAATTGGACCATTTAGTCCATTTACATTTAAGGTTAATATTGTTATGTGTGAACTTGATCCTGTCATTATGATATTAGCTGGTTATTTTGCTTGCTAGTTGATGCAGTTTCTTCCTAGCATCAATGCACTTTACATTTTGACATGTTTTTGCAATGGCTAGTGCCTATTGTTCCTTTCCATGTTTAGTGTTTCCTTCCGGATCTCTTGTAGGGCAGGTCTGGTAGTGACAAAATCTCTAAGCATTTGTTTGTCTGTAAAGGATTTTATTTCTCTTTCACTTATCAAACTTAGTTTGGTTGGATATGAAATTCTGGGTTGAAAATTCTTTTCTTTAAGAATGTTGAACATTGGCCTCCACTCTCTTCTGACTTGGAGAGTTTCTGCTGAGAGATCTGCTGTTAGTCTGATGGGCTTTCTTTTGTGTGTAACCCGACCTTTCTCTCTGTCTGCCCTTAACATTTTTTCCCTCATTTCAACTTTGGTGAATCTGACAATTATGTGTCTTGGAGTTGCTCTTCTCGAGGAGTATCTTTGTGGTGTTCTCTGTATTTCCTGAATTTGAATGTTGGTCTGCTTTACTAGGTTGGGGAAGTTCTCCTGGATGATATCCTGCAGTGTTTTCCAACTTGGTTCCATTTTCCCTGTCACTTTCAGGCACACCAATCAGATGTAGATTTGGTCTTTTCACATAATCCCATGTTTCTTGGAGGCTTTGTTCATTTCTTTTTACTCGTTTTTCTCTAAATTTCTCTTCTCGCTTCATTTCATTCATTTGATCTTCAATCACTGATACTCTGTCTTCCAGTTGATCGAGTCAGTTACTGAAGCTTGTGCATTGGGCATGTAGTTCTCGTGTTATGGTTTTCATCTCTATCAGTTCTTTTAAGGTCTTCTCTGCATTGATTATTCTAGTTATCCATTCATCCATTCTTTTTTCATGGTTTTTAGTTTCTTTGCACTGGTTACATAGTTCCTCCTTTAGCTCTGAGAAGTTTGATTGACTGAAGCCTTCTCCCAACTCGTCAAAGCCATTCTCCATCCAGCTTTGATCCATTGCTGGTGATGAGCTGTGTTCCTTTGTAGGGGGAGAGGCGCTCTGATTTTTTGAATTTCCAGCTTTTCTGCACTGCTTTTTCCCATCTTTGTGGTTTTATCTGTCTTTGGTCTTTGATGATGGTGACGTACTGATGGGGTTTTGGTGTGGGTGTCCTTTCTGTTTGTTAGTTTTCCTTCTAACAGTCAGGACCCCCAGCTGTAGGTCTGTTGGAGTTTGCTTGAGGTCCACTCCAGACCCTGCTTGCCTGGTTATCAGCAGCGGAGGCTGCAGAAGATAGAATATTGCTGCACAGTGAATGTTGCTGTCTGATTCTTGCTCTGGAAGCTTTGTCACAGGGGTGTGCCCCGCTGTGTGAGGTGTGAGGTGTTGGTCTGCACCTAGTGGGGGATGTCTCCCATTTAGGCTACTCAGGGGTCAGGGACCCACTTGAGCAGGCAGTCTGTCCATTCTCAGATCTCAACCTCCATGCTGGGAGATCCACTGCTCACTTCAAAGCTGTCAGACAGGGGCATTTACCTCTGCCGAGGTTTCTGCTGCTTTTTGTTTAGCTATGCCCTTTCTGCAGAGGAGGAGTCTACAGAGGTAGGCCAGCCTCCTTGAGCTGTGGTGGGCTCCACCCAATTTGAGATTCTGAGTGGCTTTGTTTACCTACTTAAGCCTCAGCAATAGCAGGCACCCCTCCCCCAGCCTCGCTGCCGCCTTGCAGTTAGATCTCAGGCTGCTGTGCTAGCAATGAGGGAGGCTCCGTGGGCATGGGACCCTCTGGGCCAGGTGTGGGATATAATCTCCTGGTGTGCGGTTTGCCAGGACCCTTGGCAAAGCGCAGTATCAGGGTGGGAGTTACCCGATTTTCCAGGTGTTGTGTGTCTCAGTTTCCTTTGGCTAGGAAAAGGAATTCCCTTCCCCCTTGCGTTTTCCAGGTGAGGCGATGCCTTGCCCTGCTTCAGCTCTTGCTGGTCAGGCTGCACCCGCGGACCAGTGCCAACTGTCCGACACGGCCCAGTGAGATGAACCCGGTACCTCAGTTGAAAATGCAGAAATCACCCGTCATCTTTGTCGCTCGTGCTGGGAGCTGGAGGCTGGAGCTGTTCCTATTTGGGCATCTTGGGTGTGCCCTATAATTTTTAACTACTATAAATAATACTGTAGTGAACCTCATAGTCCATACAACTTTTTAAATATATTTTAAGGCTAGAATTCTAAGAAGGAGAATTTTTAGGTCAAAGAAAATAAACTTTTGAAAGTCTTTGCTTCTTATTACCTCATCACTTACCAAAAAGCTTATACTTAATTTCTTTTTCAACTTGCAGTGTTGAGAATACTGGTCCTACTGCAACTGCACAAGTATTAATAATATCATTAAAGCATTTTGTTAGCTTATGAGATAATTGTAATTTTTTTTATTATAACTGACCTTGGGTGAAGTTGGAATCCATCAGGTTCAGTAGCAAGAAATAGAATTCACCTAATCTAGTTTACAAATATTTATGTCATAACATGCATTGCACAAGAAAGAGGTCTAGGCTGAGCTTTGAGATATGACTTTAAGAGCAGCACCACAGTGCTGGGTCACAGAGAGAACTGCTCCTGCCTCATGAAGCCATCATAATAGAGAAGCCACTACAGGAGAACCAAAGGCCACTGCAGCGATTGCTGGTAGAAATGACAGAAGCAGCACACAAAATGCTCTTGTCTCATTTCTGCCTTTCAAATTAAATAACATCCAAAACCATAGCTGCAAGGGAGTCCAATAAATGTAGTTTTGAGTTTTGTTTTGTTTTTCTTTTTTAGCTTCTGTAGTGCAGGAAGACCCCTGAGAAGGCAGGTAGAATAGATATTAGTTGCTAATCTTCCATATCCACCACAAGATTGTTCATGTGTTTGTGATGCTTGTTAACCTATTAGATGAATTGTCAATTTTTAACCCTTTATGAGCTAACTTGTAAAAGAAGCTACCAGAGACCAGAAAGATATGATCATTATTTCTAAGAAGCATATAGAATTATCCTAAGCAAAATTGGAGACCTGATGAAAATGAGAAAGGGCAGGAGATGATTCTGTTTACTCCCACATTACAGGGAGTTCCAAAGATCTAAAGTAAGTTTCTTTGTATATATGTCAATATATACGCATTAATAAGAAATAATTTTTTGTTGTGTTTAATACAACAGAATAGGAATTCAAATAATTGGACCTTATTCATTACAATTTGACTTATTCATTTGTTAACTTCTTAAATAACTTGTTTCTCCATTGAATGAATTATGATCATTTAAGCATAATCACTAATAAATCAAAGAATCTTTCATTATCCATCATTCACCTACTAGGGCCACTGTGTTGTATAATTCCAGGGTTCACTGGTTACATAGAATACAGTGTGAATGGCATCCAGTGGAGCTGTGCTCCAATGCAGTGGTCCTGTCAATTCCCTTAATTCATTCAATAACTGAGTCTACTTTTTTTTCCTTAGACTGATTTTAAGAAAGATGCTGATACCCAACAGAGCTACAGAAGGTTATGGGGAACTGGGCCCTTAGAAAACCTAGGAGGGCTTTTTTCAGAGATGATGTGAGCTCAGAAGCCATCAGTCAGGCCCACCAACATTCTTCTCCAAGGAAATCCCTTTCTATTCATGCCTTTTTGCCTTTTGACTTAGCAACCAAGACTGAACAATTGTGCCTATGGATGATAAGGCTTTTACTTTGAGGGCTGTTTGAAAGACTAAATCTAAAGAAGTAGTGGATTAATTTAAGAAAACAGGAATAAATCTGTTGCAAAGGCAAAACATTAACAGTTCCTTTCAAAGACCCTCTTCAAAGCCTTTGATAGGGAGTTGACTCTTCACCCATGACTTTTATGAAATTGTCAGTGGAATTGCACTATGTCGGCCTGCATCCCTAGGGGAAGATTTCTGAACCCTGACCTCTTCTCTCCAGCTACTCTTGTCTAAGAACCAAAGGCAGGTCCCTGGAAAAAGTATCCTTCAGATGCTCCTGAGAAGCCAAGTTCTGCTAGGTTATGGTGGGGATGAATCTAAGTGAGTTGATAGCTCCCATCAAGGCCTGCTAAAAGTAAATTGTATGACCTCTGTTAGTGGATAGATGAGGGGCCATCTCAGGTAGAGACTGATTCCCTGTAGAAGAGATTTTAAATTCTGTTGTTAGGAAGACAGAAGGCTACCAGACTTTGGACGTTTACAAAAACCATTGTTTCTTGTTTTCCCGTAGGCAAGGGAAAGAGGTGAGCTGTGAGGGGAATCTGGGTTTAGATAAGTGGTGGTGGGGGTGAAAGAGATTGAGAGGGAGAGACAGAAATGGAAAGACATCGTTAGAGAAATCTCACCTTTTTTGGAAAGGCTACAGTCTACAATTACCATATTTTCTAGGACTGTTTGCGTTTTAAATATTTACTTTCATTATCCCCATGAAGCATCAAAATATTCTGGAAATGTAAATATTTTGACAAATGGTAACTGAATGGATCAAGTCATTAATCATTACAAGTGTGTGAATTAATTCTCTTGGTTCTGAGCATGAATTCAAGGATATCAAATGGAAAGTTGATGTCACTGATTGGTGACTTCTGGGCAGCAGGGAAGTTATCAATAGGCTCTAGCACTGAAAATTATCTTTTAAAATGCAAATCAATATTCAGAGGCTTGTCAAGAGATGTTTGGGGAAAACAACAGAAAATATAATAGTTCCCCTTTATCTGCAGGAGATAAGTTCCAAGAACCCAGTGGATGCTTAAAACCTTGAGTAGTACTGATCCTTCTACTGACTGAGCATCCTTAATCTGCAAATTTAAAATCCAAAAGCTCCATAATCCAAAACTCTCTTGAGCATCAACACGATGCCATAAATAGTAAATTCCATACATAACACTTAACACAAATTTTGTTTCATGCACAAAATTATTAAAAATATTAAACAAATTGCTTTCAGGCTACATGTATAAGGTATGCATGAAACACAAATGAATTTCATGTTTATACTTGGGTCCTATCCCCAAGATATCTCATTATAAATATGCAAATATTCAAATATCCAAAAAAGTAAAAAATTTGAACACTTCTGTTTCCAGGCATTTCTGATAAGAGATATTCAAACCATATATGCTATGCATGAATTTCTTTTTCTTTCTTTACAATTTCATAAAGAAATTGTAGAAGATTTGTTCTTACTGCAGAGCTCAGCAAGTACAGCATTTTTTTTTCTTTCCTTATTAAGTGGAAAACATCCACTTTTTCACTTAGAGAAAACATATTGTGACTTCTCTTTTACATATCCAAATTGCCAGTACCACTACTCTTGCACTTTGGAGCTGTGATTAAGTAAAATAAAGGTTACTTGAACACAAGCACTGTGATACAGCAACCACAGTTATTGAGTGACACACAGGCAGGGAGCATACACACCATGGATACCTGGACTAGGGGAGGATTCAGGTCTCAGGTGGGATAGCGCGGCATAGTGTGACATTTCATCACACTACTCTGAATGGTGAGAAATTTAAAACCTATCAATTGTTTATTTCTGAAAATGTCCATGTAATATTTTTGGACTGTGGATGACCACTGGTAATTGAAACCTCAGAAAGCAAAATCTCTGCTAAAAGGAGGCTACTGGAAATAATTACTGAACAAATGAAGTTCTTCTCACAAGCATAAGTAGGAAGATATACTAGCAGTTTTACTCACTGATGAATAACAAAGACAAATGCAAGTATTGTACTAATTGTTATATGCTTTTTGCTGTATTTTAATTTTTCATTAAAACTTTCCCATTTCAACGGACAATTTTTTTTTTTTTTAGACAGAGTTTCGCTCTTGTCACCCAGGCTGGAGTGCAATGGCACGATCTCGGCTCACTGCAACCTCCGCCTCCAGGGTTCAAGTGATTCTCCTGCCTCAGCCTCCCAAGTAGCTGAGATTACAGGCACGTGCCACCAACCCCAGCTAATTTTTGTATTTTTAGTAGAGACGAGGTTTCACGATGTTGGCCAGGGTGGTCTCAGTCTGTTGAGCTTGTGATCCACCCACCTCGGCCTCCCGAAGTTCTGGGATTACAGGTGTGAGCCACCACACCTGGCCTAAATAAGATAATTATTTAAATTTTTAACTATGATTTCATTGTCATTTTTTTTTAAGATTTTTTACGTAAATAAGTTCAGGAATCAGAGAATGTTTTCAAGTAGGGAAGGCAAGGTAACTAAAGGCAGGGATTTGGGAGCTGACTGAAGAATCAAAGCCAGTTTCTGCCACTTGCTAGATTTGTAATAAATTGCTTAATCTCTCTAAGATTCAAGTCTCTTACTTGAAAAATGGAGGAAATAAATATCTCATAAATTTGTAGTGGTTGAGGATTAAATGAACTAATGTTTGAAAAGTGTTTGACCCAGCGTGGATATTCAATAAATTATAGATGTTATGAAAGGTACTAATAATGAAATAATGTGAGCAAAAGTCTTAGAATGAATTCAAGATTTGCGACATCCCCCCATCTCTGTACTATGTAGCTAGCTATGTTCTAGATGGTGTAGGATCTGTCAGCCTGAACCTCTGAGTGAGGCCCATGCAGAGTCCCCTGCTGATGAGCAATGAGCATGTGGAATGAGTACAAATCTACTTTTGCCTTTTTAAACCACTGTAATGCAGGGGTTTGTTACTGCAGCCTAAGCAGCCCCTCCTGATGGATGCAGGAGGGAACACAGATGCTTCCACTGCTACCATATCTAGGACTTGGGGAGAGAGATGATTTGGACAGTTTACAGAACAAGGGATAAGTAGGCAAATGAGTGGAGGACAGAGTGGCCATCATTGGCAGGAGGTAATGGCTACTTCAGCAGTGAGCAGTATTGTAGAATAGGCATGGAATCCCATATCCTAACCGACATTGAATCAAGAAAAATAGTACTCCTTTGGAATGGTCTTGAATGTACTGGTTCAGTTCCAGGAAAGTCTCAAGGGAGGTTAAAGAGATTTGAAGACCTGTATGTTTTTTATAGGCACTGTCTTCTTTCCTTCACAAAACAGGATGGAATTATCATGCTAATGTCTGCAGAGAAGGAAGCACAGATTAGGTGACTGTGGCTACTATGAGGGCCAGGAAGGCCCTCCTACCCATCCTATGGGTGCCCAGTAGGTGTATGGAGAGGGGAGTGACTGGAGCACCTGCTCATCCCCGTGCTATGCCTGTTCTTCAGCTTCAGCTCTGGATCCCCCGGAGAGGGACTGCTGCCTGCATCCGGGTTCCTGGACAAATATGCAGTCTACCAGGAAGTGTTTTTAGATCCCCAAGAAAGTAAGTGCTTTATATTCCCTCTAAGCGGGCACACCACATTACCAAACCTGAAATTGAGACCTTTTCCAAATAGAAAAGCATAAACTTTGTGGTAAAGCTTCTTCAGACCCTTTATCTCCCTGTCCAGACCAGTGTGTTCTCTAAAAGGAGGAAAGATGGGTGTTCTGCTCCCAAGGGATCAAGGCATCCACCTGAGTCCCATCAGCTGAGTCACTTGTCTGCTCCTGTAGCATTTACCTTTATAGTGCGAAACCTCAGGGTGCTGGCATTTCAGCCACATCCAGGAGGTTGGTACATGGTAAGCAACCTTTCATATGTTGAATTACCAGTGCCCTGATCAAACCCCGGACAGAGTATCATCATCTAAATCGTTCATGCCTGATTCAGTGTTTCCCAGGCTCTACGCCACAGAACCCAAGTTCTGGAAGACATAGATGTCAGGCTACCAAGGGGTTCTCAGGTCAAAGCATTTGGGGGTTCATTGTATTCTATTTTCCCTTCTCAGCAACTTGAACTGCTTATTAACACACTAAAGTTCTAACAAGTCCTCAAATAAAAAGTAATCTCTTTGACTCAAATAGACTGATTTAGTTATTTTTCTGAAATTTATCTGAATTTGACTATAAGCCATGTTTAGTATAGCAAAATGATTAACTTCTTAAGAAATAATGAATTTTTCTCAAATTTATTTTTCTGTATTTTTCTCAAATTTATTTGAATTTGTCCATGAGCCATGTTAGTATAGCAAAATGATTAACATCTTAAGAAATAATGAACATTGCCACACTGACTTAAGAATCACCACCCTGAATTATTCCTATGACTTGAGGCAGGACCACCTCTTGCCCTGTCCAGAGGAATAAGTTAGGTTGGAGATGGACCATATTCAGTCCAGCTAAAATGTTTGCATGAAGTCCCTGAAGGAGTCAGCCCTTTCCAACTGGGAGACTTCCAGAATAAACGAAGATATTCATGAATTGGTGGGTTCATTGGGCATTACTAATTGCTCATTCAACATGTTTTTGCTTTTATTCTCTGAATGTTTCAGTATTTGATCATCTCAAGATCAGTAAGGAATTCAACTGGTCACTGTCACAGCTGAGGTTTTCTGGTGTTCAAATATGCCTGTTTCAGACAGAATAGTGCCCCCTCCCGCCACAAAGATATCCACTCACTTCCTGGAACCATGTTACCTTACATGGCAAAAGTAACTTTCTGATTAAATTAAGAATCTTGACATGGGGAGATTATCCTGGAATATATGTGTGGCTCTAATGTAATCCCAGGGTGTTTATAAGAGGGAGATAAGAAGGTCTGTGAGAGAAAAAGATGTGATGATGGAAACAGAGGTTGGAGTAATGCCCTCTGAAGATGGAGGAAGGAGCCATGAGCCAAGGAATGCAAGCTTAAAGAGGCAAGAAAATAGAGTCTCACCTAGATCCTCTCAAAGGAATGCAGCTCTGTCTACACCTTGATTTTAGCCTTGTAAGACTTATTTTGGACTTCTGACCTCCAGAACTTTAAGATAATAAATTTACATTGTTTTAAATTTACCATAGTAAACTTACAGTAATTTGTTACAATAAAAATAGGAAACTAATACAATACCTTAATCTTATCCTATCTCAAACTGGCCCAGGCCCATATAATCAAACCTAAGAGTATCCACTCTAAAGGGATATTATTCTGATTTAAGGAGCCAACTCTCAACATCTCCTCCTTTCTGTCCACTTCCAGGAGCTGGGCCCCCTATGAGAGCAACTACTCCATGTGGGAATGAATTATTGGTTGTTATCATGGCTTCCTCAGGCATAGAAGAACCCCTCATAGATATGCTCAGACCACCAGAAGCAAGAGCAGATGAGGCAGACCTAGCAGTGCAGGTTCAGAAGAGGAACTGTGTGGTACTTTCTTGGACAGATTTGATTTTACCTTCTGCTGTATGCAGCCAGCAACCCAAGCAGTTCCCCTTATTCTGGAAACCACAGCACATATCAAGAGGTGGCATCATTTCAGGAATAGGTAAGTCATGTGACCAAAGTTGTAGCCATGCATCATGGATACAACAAACAGAAACAAAATGGAAGAACATGTGTGCAGAGGGGATACCTACATATATGGCACCTGAAATTCAGGGCCACTCAGAGATAGCATCCTGGGAAGCCCAGCCTGTATGCTGAGAACCTGCTATTGGGATAACCAATCATCTCAGATGCCTGGGACTGAGGCAGTTTCCAGACATGTGACTTTCCATTTTAAAAGCAAGACAGTCCTTTCATATATTGCTGGTGGGAATGTAAACTGGTACAGCCACTTTGGAAAACAGTTTGACAGTTCATCAGTAAGTTAAACATAGAATAACATATGACCCAGCAACTTCACTCCTAAGGGTATGCCCCAAATAACTGAAAATATATGTCCACATAAAAACTTGAACAGGGACTGGGCATGGTGGCTCACACCTATAATCCCAGCACTTTGGGAGGCCGAGGCGGGTAGATCTTCTGAGGTCAGGAGTTCAAAACCAGCTTGGCCAACATGGTGAAACCCTGTCTCTACTAAAAATACAAAAATTAGCCTGATGTGATGATGTGTGCCTGTAATCGCAGCTACTCGGGAGGCTGAGGCAGGAGAATTGCTTGAACCCAGTAGGGATCCCAGGAGGCAGAGCTTGCAGTGAGCTGAGATTGTGCCACTGCACTGCAGCCTAGCCTGGGTGACAGAGCGAGACTTCCTCTCAAAAACAAACAAAAAAACTTGAACAGGGATATTGATAGTGGCGCTATTCACAGTGGCCAAAAGGAAAAAGCAACTCAGATGTCCATCAACCAATGAATAAACAAAATGTACTTTAGCCATACAGTGGAATATGATGCAGCAGTTAAAAGTAATGAAGCACTAAAACATGCTATAACGTAGATGAACCTTGGAAATACTATGCTAAGTGAAAAAAGCTAGTCATAAAAGCCCATTTACTATATAATTCCATTTATCTGAAATGTCCAGAAGTGGGAAAATTTATAAAGACAGAAAGCAGATCAGTGGTTGCTGAGATCTTCGGGAAGGAGGAATAGGGAATGACTGCCAGTGGGTGTGGGGTCTCCTTTGGGACTGATGAAATATTCTGGAACCAGATAATAGCAGTGGTTGCACAACATTAATGCACTAAAAGCCACTAATTGTGCATACTAAAATAGTGAATTTTGTGTTATGTGAATTTTACTACAATTAAACAATTTTTTAAAAAACAAGACAATCCCAGGCCAAGTGGGACGAGTTGGTCACCCTACAGCTAGCATCCACACTGGGTTCTCAAATTTATTTGAGATAGGATACACCTGGTTTCTCAAATAAGGAAACCAGGCTCAACTGTATGGTAAGGGAAGATCACAATACTCAGAGATACCACGCCAAGCTCTGTGTTTTGCTGGAGAGGACCTGGGTCAGAGGAGTGGGTGTGGTAACCCATCTCACCCCTCACACAGGAACCTAAAAGTTGTGGAGTCCTCTGCTTGTTAAAGCTGGGCTCACCCTAACCCTGCTACACCAGAACCAGGGTGTCAACAGATACATGTGGTGTTGGACAGACAGGGAGACTCAACCAGTCATTAGCTATCCCTCAAACACTTGTGCTCATTTGATCACCTGTAATAAAGGTTCTCTGGCTGTGAATCCAGACTGCCTTTCCCTAGGGTCTCTGGGTTTGGGATGGGAGATTCACAAGAAGTTGCTACAGGCATCTGGAATCCAGTCAGTGGGTTTTCAAGCCACCTCGAGGGCTCTTGCTCCTTTGTTGCCCTGTGTCTCCACCCCTTTACCCAGTGGATAATCATTTAACCTATTCTTGGACCTTGATCCTCAATACACAACTTGCGGGTTTTGCTCATCAGTTGATAATGGGAGAAATGTTTGCTTCTGTCCAGTCCTGGGCTCCCACAGGAAATTAGACAGGGATGACAATTAAGGGGTTACTGGTATTAGGAAAATCATTAAAACTGGAGATATAACTAGGTAAAAAAGAAAAAGCTGGAAATGTGGTTTCGCTGGATAAAAAGCAATAATAATTGAAGCATTCATGAAAATGTTTATCATCTATATTTAATTGCTCTGCAGCATAACACAATTGTGTGTATTGGTAAATATGTATTATATTAATATATTGTCACTTTAGATTTCCCCAGTTAACCCTGAGTTTACTCAGTCTTCATAATTTATTGCTCATGCAGTATGGTCATCTGTTTCCAACCTAGAAAATTAGTGGGCCTATGCCTCAGGCTTATGAGCTATCAGTTCTACGCCTTGACATTGCACTTGGTGATGCAGGGCAGAAGTAGTTTGGTGGTTTCTCAGCCCAAGGTTGAGTAAACAGATGTCCCGGAGTTGATTTTCCCCAGAATAATTGCATACAATGAGCACAAATGTTTAATTAATCAGGAATCTTGTGCTTATTATCTTTTCTCTGGGCTTCCACTGATAATGACCCAGAGGAAATTTCTTTTCCTTTGTGGGAATGATATTTTATTTAAAGGTTTTCATTTCATCATCTGATCCTCCCCGCAACCCCCTTTTCTAGTAAAAGAGAGAGAAAGACACTGACTGAGTGAATACCTGGACCACCAACAAAAGAAAGGAACACCCAAGCTCATGACTGCAGAGAGGCAGTGATGCAGCTGGGTGGAAGGCATCTCCACCACTCACATCAGTCTCAAAACTATGCTGAACTCAGAATAATTTAATATTTTATATTCACTTGATGCAAAACTTTTCTCCCCAAAATCAAAGTTGTGAGGAAGGAAAGAGAGTTAAGCAAATGTTTAACGTGTAAGAAAGTGGAAAGGCACTTATGTATGAAGTCAGGTTTGAGTTTTCAGGACTGAGTGTTGCAGTCCAGGCTGATTCCCTAATGAAGGGCCCACTTGCCAAGCCTGGTGCACGGCACAAAACATTAATCAGGACATTGTTTGCATTAAAGGGCTGAGTTTTCCAGTGGGTAATCATCAGGGAAACCCAGTCAAGGGCGAACAAGGACGGCAGACCTGATTAATTAAACATCTGCACCAGGGCTAAAAGCAAGACTTACCCTGTTGGTTGTATAAGAGCTGTTGATATTAATGCCATGCGTGGAATTGGGAAATATTGTTTGCTGAAATCCTGTCTACATGGAAAGCTCCACGTTCAGAGCATATCAAGTTATATCTTTCCATATTATTTCAGCTGCTTCCTGTGTCACTAGGTGTAAGGAGTTCTGGGCAGAGTAATGGTATACTTAGCTTATCCCTTCAAGAAGAAGGCAGCATTTGAACTAGCCTTGACACATAGGTTAAATTTTGTGAAGGGCATTCCAGGGAGGGGGGCCAGCTTGAGCAAAGGCAGGAGATATGTCTTCATGGCCATAAGTCTTGGTCTGATTGGAACCAGGGACTGGAAAGTCAGTGGGAATTAGTGTTGCAAATGCACGTCCTGATACCAGACACTGAGGTTCAATCTGAAAGCCATGGAGCTACTGGAAGCTTCTTCAGTGGTGGATGGGTGGCATGACCACAATGTTTCCAGAAGAATGATTTGGAGTAGTGGGGAGAATGGATGTCTGGTTAGCAGAGAGACCGACCTGGAGAGGGATCTGTTAAGATGATACCCAGCAGTGTGGGTACTAAAGCAGACCAAAGAAAATCTAATACAAAAGAGAAAGGATTTTCACAGATAAAGTCTAGTACAAAAGGAGCTACAGTGAGGGTGGCCAGATAAAATATATGACACCCATATATGGACACACTGATACTAAATATTATTTGTTGTTTATCTGAAATAAAAACTTACTTGTCATCCTGTATTTTTGTTAAGTCTGGCAGCTCTCGCTCCTGTCAGTTTTGTTAAATCTGGCAGCTCTAGCTCCTGGTGTGGCAGCTCTGAGAATGTACCTCTCAGATCTCCAACTGGAGGGAGAATCATTCATTGACTGAGGCCTCAGCTGCTGTGTTCTGAGATTGCTGCATTTGTCCCAAGGCTGTGCTTCCCGTGGGCTGCTCTCAGTCAGTGACTTGGCATGGCAGGGATGCTAGGCATGGGACCTCTCTGATGGATGACTTTGGCTCCGGGACTTCCCCTAGTATTGCACTGCAGTCTAAGACACTTCCACTCAATCCTCCTTCCTTCCCTCCTTTTCGTGGAGTCAGACCTATACTGTAGTCTGACAGCTCTCCAGTCTCTGCTGGCTCCTTTTTTTCTCTAGGGGCTTGCCATGGTAAAAAGCCTTAGCCTCCTCTTGGCCTCTTCTTCTAAAAAGAACCAGAGTAATGTATCTAGTGTCCAAATGGAAGATGGCAGGCCCTGGGTGGAGAAAGTTTAAGATTTTTAGATGTGGAATAGGAACTAGTGAAGGCTATAAGGCAACAAGTGGTAAAAGGAGAGGAGAGAAAGGACTTAGAAGGGGCAACATCTTCTGATTTGGGCTTGTTTTACTTAGTCCTCGGTGAGTACAAACCAAAATCATACATAATACATTTTAAAATGCCCATAATTCATGCCCACAAAAATTCTGGTTTAGGTCTTAGGTCTTAGATGATTCAGACATCTGTGATCCTGATGTTCCCTCCTGGTTGAGAAACCTTGTTTTAAAGGACTTGGGTCAGGAATGGTAAATAGATTTTGTCTCTAGAGGATCTCTGATAAATTGGTGATGCTTGGAGGGCTGTGCTGACAAAAGCTGTTTGGCCACATCTGGACTCAGGGGAAAAGATCTGGAATTGATTAGAATGGTCTGCTAAGGTTGAGGGAATAGGGGCAGTAGGAGTGCTCTGTATTTGTTATGCCTGCCTATGTTGGTAGACTGTTAAAGCCAATATCCTATGCCTGAAAGGAGGCTATTGCTGTAGTCTAGGAAAGAAGCAGAAGGGCCTGAAGTATAGTTGAGGCTGTCAGGGTTAGAGAGGGAAAAATAGGGTGATAAATGTAAGATTTTTGGAGCTAGAGGGAGAAAGACTTGGGAACCAAATCTGTACACAAAGTAAAGATGAGAAAGACTCAGATAAGATTCTGAGGTTTCAATGACTGAGGGGCATGTATGTGTTCAACTAGCTGGACCATAGCTCCTTGCCAACTAGGACTAAGTCATAGTTGGGGCCGTTATGGCAAAATACCTTAGACAGGGTAGTTTATAAACAGGAATTTATTTACCACAGTTCTGGAGGCTAGGAAGTCCAAGATCAAGGCTCTGTCAGATTTGGTGCCTGGTAAGGGGCTGTTCCTCATTGATAGCACCTTTTGTTTGTGCTCACATGGCAGAAAGGCAAGAGGGCAGGGCAGCTCTCTGGGGCCCGTTTTTTAAGGTCACTAATTCCATTCATGAGGAGAGAGCCCTCATGATCTAATCCTCTCCCAAAGACCCCGCCTTTAATACCATCACCTTGGTGATTTGGTATCAACACATACATTTTGAGGCAAGGTCACAAACATTTAGATAACAGCAGACTGAAAATTTGAGTTACTCTTTATATACCTAGTAGTAGTAGCAGCAGCAGTAGTGGTCATCATCAGTCTTTTTATTTTCTAGTTCATTACACCTCTGTGTATTTTATATGAATGGCGTATTTGGATGAATAGATAAATGTACAGATTCATATTTAGTTATATACATATTTGTTGTTTAGATATGAAAATGTGTATAGAAATTTCATCTATTTTGAAGCACTTTAAAAGATTTTAGTATATAGTCTATAGGTGTGTACTGTTCAATGTATCTTTAGTAGAAAAAGAATGTGTTGATTTAAAGTGGGTTTAGATTAAGAATATGAACATTTGATATGCAAAAGTAGCAGTGTGTATGGTGTGTTAAGGACAAAGGAACATCTGTCTGGTGCTGCTTCTCACCAGGAGGTCCCATGCTTGGTCAGGCACGCACCCACAGGGAGGGGAGAGGTGACAGAGGCGCTGGGTTTGTGACCACAGAATGCAGAGGACCTGACTCATTTCCCTTCCTGCGCTGTAGGCCGCGGTTTGTGGTGGTGGCTCACCACGCTGGCCAGGAGCTTGCCTCTCCTACCATTCCCACTCCATGTGATCGCTTCTGAAGGTGCCAGCTCCTGGCTTTCCATCTGGGGAACGCAGACATTTTTTCAAGAGGGTGGAGGGAAAATCAACATGAAGATTAATGGACTTCAAAGCAGAAAGAGAATGAAAATACTGGAAACCTTTGCCTGTGATTCAGTGTTCAGGGGCACAAGAATACGCTGGAGACAAAGAAGAAGAGCCAAGTTGAGTTCTGGGGCCAGAGCTTTGAGTTTAAGAAATCATTTAAAGACCTCACCTTATGCAATATAGCCCCAAAATTAGTGGTTGAATGTTGCCCACTTTCTCTTCTTTCTTGAATGCTGGTTGGGGGCTTAGGTTTAAGATGAATTTTAGGAGCATTCATCTGAAAATAGGTTTTTCAGCCTGCATTTGTAAAAATAGCTTCTCCCAACTAGAACACCAACGCATGTTCCACATAATGTGGGCATTCTATGGGATAACATGTTACTAAATACTACACAAAAGTAAGTTATTAATCTCATTTTAAGTAGCATAGGAAATTTTTAGTGACTAGTAAATCCAGTATTTCACACTCAAAAAACTTGAAAGAATGTTCAGTACAAATCTAACATGTGTTAAGTTGTATGTATACCAACTAACAGATCCACTCTTCACTGTCGACGTTGGCAATAATCTAGCCAGACTAGAGTCACAGTGTTTCCTGTGATATGCTAAATTACCTGAATCTGTTGCACCCTGATTTCTCTCTAAAAAGCCAAGTTGTTGATGGTCAGGGAGCTACTCCCTCAATTGGATCTGTATAGGGCTTCAGGGAAATCGAATGGCCAGTTAAGCTAATCACAGGTGTGAATTCCTTATGGGCCCCCTGAGGACAGCCCAGAGAATGCGTTTCCCAGCTGCAAGAGGTACACTGAATCATAATATGTAACCACATCCTGAGGGGTCGATAGGATTCCCTGGCTGCCAAACAGGGCCGTTTTTGATGAGGCTCAACTAGGGGGAACATGTTGAGGTGGGGTAGCTACTGGACACCATGGTCCGTGAGCTTGCCCTCCGCCCCAGGGCTCTGTGGGATGTGGCAGCCCCCAGAGCAGGGCAGGGAGCAAGCTTGCCCTTCCTCAGTTCCCACTGCTTACTCTTCAGCAGGGGAGCACAGCCAGTGCTGCTCAACTCACAAAATGGTGCCAAATGGGCCCTGAGAGAAACATGTTCAAAGGCCTTTTTGTCTAGGAATGCATCCGTGCCGAGGAAGGGAATGTTATGCATGACATGCACGGATGGGCTTTCAACCCACCCAAGTCCAAACCTCATTTGCTCTCTGGGAGAGAGGAAGGTGGCAGGAGAGGAAGCCAAGTGGGCAGGATGCTGCCAACATTCAAGTGGGAAGGGCCCTGCTCTGGAATGAGCACGCTGGCAGAGGAATGCATTTTAGAAATGTTGTGGTGAGTGAGACACCAAGGTTTAGTTTAAAATGAAAGATTTATGAAAATAGCCTGATACCTGGGGGAAAAAAGAGATGAGAGTTGAAATAGATGATGGTTTGCAAGCTTGGATGATGTGGAACATGAGAGAGCAATGTGGAGGACTGGCTGGGAGGAGAAAGACCACTGGCCATGGGCAAGAGGCCAAGAAGAGAGTTCGGGGAGGGCAGCAGAGGGCATAGGTGGCCAGTCTGGGATCTGGCTTCTATCCTACTTCCACATTAGTTTCCCTGACTTGGGAATGTTTTCTCATCTGTACAGCGGAGTGGGGACCGAGACACATTGTTGCAAAGCACAAATATCCAGGTTGGCTCCAAGAAGCTGAGAACTTTTTTTGTTTGTTTTTTAGAGGCAGGGTCTTGCTCTGTTGCCCAGGCTGGAATGCAGTGGCACCATCATAGCTCATAGCAGCCTCAAACTCCGAGGCTCGAGTGATCCTTCCACCTAGGCCTCCCAAAGTGCTGGGATTTCAGGCATGAGCCACCATGCCTGGCCAACAGGGAACTTATTGTAAGGATAAGGATTAGCTCCTAGAACCTGAGGAAGGGGTGAGAATCAAGGCAACTGTAGGGATTTGGCAAAACAGGGACAATTGTGCAGGTTCTCCAGGGTCTGGAATCCCGGTTTAATGAGCTCTAAAAGTCTTCTGTCTTAGTGCAGCTCCTCCCCAAGATCCACATTCTTAGGAGGGCAATTCCAGCTGGTTTAGCGTGGGTCACATTCTCACCTGCTGGCCAGAGGAGGGCACCCAAACCATGAGCCAGGGAAGAGAGGTTCCCAGAAGAGGACTGAGGGAACTGGAGCTGGACAAACAGAAACACCAGTGTCTACTGTGCAGGGTTAGGATTAAACCACAAGCAGGCATCATCTCAATTCCACAGAGTCATGGAAGCAAGGGAAGGCTGTAGTATATGTCTGATAGTGCTGCTTTGTATGTGTTATTACAGGGGTCCCCAGCCCCCAGGCCATGAACTGGTACCAGTCCATGGCCCGTTAGGAACTGGGCTGCACAGCAGGAGGTAAGTGGCAGGAGAGCGATGTACGCTTCATCTGTACTTACAGCCACTCCCCATCGCTCACATTACGGCCCAAGCTCCACCTCCTGTCAGAACACCAGTGACGTTAGATCCTCATAGGAGCGCAAGCCCTACTGTAAACTGCATGCATGGGATCTGGGTTTCGTTCCTTATGAGAATCTAATGCTCGATGATCTGTCTCTGTCTCCCATCACCCCCAGATGGGACTGCCTAGTTGCAGAAAAACAAGCTCAGAGCTCCCACTGATTCTACTTTATGGTGAGCCGTATAATTATTTAATTATATATTACAATGTAACAATAATAGAAAACGTAGGGCAATAAATCTAATGTGCTTGAACCATCCTGAAACCATTCCCCTAGCCCCACCCCCTGTCTGTGGAAAAACTGTCTCACACAAAACCAGTCCCTGGTGCCAAAAAGGTTAGGGACACTGTGTGACTGTATTAACCTTCCACAGTCTCCCTGAGAAAGAGGAAACTGAGGGCAGAGAGACTCAGGAAATTGTCTGGGTTCTCCCAACATCCTATGGTAAGATCAAGAGGCAGGATCCCAAGGGCAGGCGTGCCTCCTGGTTGTCAGTGGTGCCCACACAGGGAGCTCAAGGGAGGAGGGGGGTGGAATGGTGTCTTCCAGCCTGAGGCTGCCGCAGAATTCTGCATGCTTCATATGTGCACAACAGAAGTTTTTCACCTAAGCTTCTTAATATAAGTTTGAAGATCAAGTGCTTATCTCATATCTTACATATTTTCAGGAATGCTGGAAGAGGGGAAGCAGGCCACCTAGTAGCATTTTCAGAAAGAATTACCTAGGGGAAGGAAGCAACAACGTGCACTGACAGGTGCTAGGTTCAGTCACTGGCTTTGGGTTGCCACAGAGCCCTCCTTGTTTCTGTAGCAAGAGGTGTGGCTTCAGTTGCGTTGGAGTTCCCACCACTGGTGTCTATCAGCCTTCCTTACGAAGAGATGCAAAGATTTAACGGTTTCAGGAGGGAGGCCACCTAATTTGACACACATTTGACACACATTTGACACATTCTGCACATTCTTGTACTAGAATAATAATAGGCTGGTGAGATGGCATTTTCAACGGGTGGTAAACTGCCCTTTTTACCTCACTGTGGGAAGGGAGATCTCACACATTTTTTCCACAGTAATTTGATTTCAGCTGAGAACAACTGCAGGAGACACTGTTGGGAATGCAACCAAGGTTCAATGTGGAGCTCATTACTGAAATTAGATGTTTCAGTGCGTGTGACATAGTTGAGTTCTCTTGAATGCCTCAGGGAAGCCTCCTGTCGTGAGTTCTGTCCATCAGAATGGACAGGGGGCCAGTGTTCTCCCCACTGTGATGAACACTGCCCCAATCCTGGGGGTCAGGTGGCTTGAGTGTTTTGGAAAGCTAATATAGCCTGAAGACTTTACCTACCAAAGCTTCCCTGGATCTCAGGTTGGTACTACAATCATGTTTTTCATGTTGTGGGCTTTATTCTCCAGAGTTTTTACATGTGGCGTCCTCCATTTGGTTTTCATGTTTTCTGGGCCCAAAGGTTAACTTGGAGAGTGGGGTCTATCCTCTTCTATCCCCAAGCCAAACTTAATAAATGCACAATTGAGAAGAAACATAGTACACTTGATATGCAAACACAGTTTCAAATTGAGTCTGCCAGTCCCCATTTTTCAGCCAGGTGGCTACCCCTAAGACCTTTGACGACTCCATTAGTAGGGCTGAATCGAATGAATTATATACTGAGAATAAAGAAAACTTAGGTAAGGCAGCGTTTTGTAAGGGAACTGTTTTCTTAGCTCCCAGGTTTTGACTGCAGCTCTCAGCTACTTCAGATATCTGTTTATAATAGCATTTGGAGAGATCCTTCAAATTGGGTCCTAAAAACAAAAAGAACATACTAAGAAAGAATCCACAGGAGGATTTGAACTACTTATATGTTAATACATAATTAACATGGACATTATTAGATATAAAAAACTAACACAGTAGATCCCTTTAAAAAAATGTCAGTTCTTTCTCCCTAAGTACCTTATGCAGTTATGTCTAAGAGAATTGTCTTCTTTTTTTGTGGGGTGTGCTTTCTCTTAATTTAACACCCAAGTTCACAGATTACTTCCTGCCCTGGGATCTGTGGCGAATGTCACCACCTGTGACGGGGCTCTTATTTATGAACTGAGGAACATTCTCCATCTTGGTATGTATGCTAATTCAAAATCCACTCCAAGTTCCAAGCATTTATGATGACTTCTAAAAGAGATTACTTTCCTCCAGCATTCTTTGCTTACCACCTGCTTCTAGTTACTTATTTCTCCAGGAAAGATTTACCTTTCTTTCAGCATGGCCTTATAGCTTTCTGTCTCCGAACATTTTCTCCCTCCTGCCTCTGTGTGTTTCATTCTCCCCTTACTGGAGATTAGAGGAGGGGATTGATATTTGTTTCAACAAATATTTATTCAATATCCACTATGTCAGTCACTGGGCTAGGTGTTGTGTGGAAGAGTAACTTACACATTTGATCAGAGTTGAAAATAAATTCTACCGCTATGCAGAAACATGTTCACCTTCATGTTTCCTGAGAAACACTATCAACACCTTCCCTGGTTACAACAGCTGACTCTTACCTTTAATAATTTTGTGCCCACAGCTGGGGGTGCACAATCATTGATGGCATAGCTTTACACAAGAGAAGTGTTGAAGAAAAGTTATTGGTTTCAGGGATACTAATTATTTCCTCTAATGATCACTTCTTCCCTTCCTCTAGGTCCTCTTGCCAGAAAAGTTCTCTCTCCACAAACCAACAGGAAGTTCCCTAAGTACTATGAGACCTTGTCTCTGCCTATAGCTGGCTGCATTGGACATGGATTCCTGGACCAAGGGGACAAAGACACAGAAACTACATTAGTTGTGTTGGGAACATGAATTGGAAAGGCAAGTATTTATGAAAGCTGAGACCTACATTTTGTGGTTTCCACGATGGCCCAAGAACAGGCCAAGAAAACCATCAGCACAAAGAGACAAAAGAGAAATTTCTCTATCTTAACTAGCACAAAACAAGTCTCTCAATTGTCAATCAAGAATTCTGAACCAAGAATCCAATGCCTTACTTAGGTTTGAGGTTTGAATTTACACTATAGATGTGCTCTAGGAATATCCGAGATGAGATATTGACATAAAAATGTGGTTCTATACTATTCAGCCATAAAAATAGAATGAAATCCTGTCATTCACAGCAACATGGATGAGCCTGGGGGACATCATGTTAAGTGAAATAAGTCAGGCACAGAAAGACAAATACTGCGTGTTTTCATTTGTGGGAGCTGAAAAAGTTGTGCTCATAGAAGTAAAGAGTAGAATGTTAGGATTGGGGATGAAGAGGAAAGGATGGTTACGGATACAAAATTACAGCTAAATAGAAGGATAAGTTCTAATGTTCTATAGCATTATAGGATAACCATAGTTAACAATAATTTATTGTACATTTTCAAATAGCTAGAACGGAGGATTTCAATGTTCTCAACACAGAAATGATGTGTTTGAGACAATAAATATTCTATTTACCCTGAATTGATCATTACATATTGTATACATATATGAAAATGCCACTCTGTACCCAATAAATATATACAATTATCACATGTCAATTAAAAAAATAAATGCATGGATGAATAAATGTGATTCTAGGCCATGATGCCATGCAATCATAAACCAAGCACAAAACTCTCCAGTAGGTCACATCCTCAACCCAGACCACACAACATCCCCTGAATAGATAGAGCTCCACTGAAGATGATCTCAGCTTCCAAAATTATGAAGCAAATTAGAAATGGTTCCCCATGAGAGAGAACCAGTGGATAGAATACACAGCGGGATCAGATCCCCAGGCACTTCAGATAACAAACATGTTACATAAAGACTATGTTTAAAATGATTCAAAGCATAAAATTAGGAATTGAAAACATAATAAATTATGACAAATATATAACATACCATGAAAAAATAAGAGATTTGAAAAAGAAACAAATGAAACTTCTAGAAGTAATAAATATAAGTCATCAATTTTAACAGATTAGATTTGGTTAAAGAAAAAAGTAGTAAACTGAAAGAGATGTAACTCCAATTCAGAATGCGTCACAGAAACATAAACATGTGAGGGAGTAACTAAAGAAATAGAGGAAAGAATGAGAAAGAATAAGAGTTTAGAAGTAGAAATAGAAAATGAAGGAGAAGAAATATTCAGAGAGAAAAAAGACTGAGAATTTTTTTTACAATGGCTAAAAGATAAATATCATGAGATTCAGGAAGTAAGGTAAGCCATCAGCTGAATAAGTAAGTGTGAATTCAAACTTCAAGTCCACTATAATGAAATTGTAAAATACTGATGCCAAAAAGTTATTAAAGCAATCAAGATTTTTTGGATGGGAAATATAATTAGACAGGCAGCAGATTTCTAAACAGCAATAACAGAAACCAAAAGTCAGTAAGATGACATACCCAAAGCACTAAGAAAAATCACTGTCGGTTTGCAATTATATAGCTAGCTAAACTAGTACTCAACAACACATACAAAATTAAGGTTTTATTTGGTTTTGGTCACCAAAAATGCTTGTAAAGTAATTGCTAAGGGATTTATTTTAAGTAGAAGAAAATTGAACTAAAAAGGAAGCGATGAACTCTAAGAGGGGAAGTTAAATTTAAACAAGCATTGTCTATAGAAGTTAATATTGACCGATTTTAAGGGTATAAAAGTGAAAATGAGATATTTGACAACAATAATAGATAAAATGGGTGGGAGATGTTTGGAGCTCTGAAGATTGATAGGTGAGTAGAGATGACATTTTGTACTTTTCAAAGTCAAGTATGTGTGTTAAAAATGTAAGAGTAACATCTAAAACGTCTATATGTATATACAGAAATGCAAATAAGACTGATAATTACCGAATCAGTAGAATAGGAAGAGAGGAAATAAAGAAATCGGAATCAGTACCACTAAAAGTTTGGAAAAAAGAAAGCAAAGATCATATCAGCAAGGTAAATACAAAGCTCAAACTAAGATGGCAGAAATGAACCCTAAAAAAAGTAAATGAATTAAATGTATCTGTTAAAACACAGAGATTATTAACTTGGATGAAAAAAATAAAAATCTATGTGAGGGCAAAGAAAAGAACAAAAACAGAAAAAAAAAAATTAGAAAAAGACCTATCAGGCAAAAAATAAAATAAAATAAAATAAAAGGCTGAATATATGCCTGAATATATGTCACACATGTGCCAGACTAAAGGGCAGAATTCATGATTATTAATAAAGGTTGTTATAAAAAAATGTAACACTTCTAGTACATATATAATATGATAGTCTCAGAACTTGGAGTCCCAAGAGGAACTGTGAAATTACAATCATAGTAGATGTTTTAACACATCTGTCTCAGGGAAGTAAAGCTGACTTTAAAAATTAGAGAGGAAGACTTTTCAACAAGTCATTTTGGGAATGATAATGACAGTTGTCCAAATAGTGCATCCGGTTCCAGCTCAATGAGGTTCAGGGTCCTTCTTAGGCAAGCTTTCCGTAGTAAAATCCTATGGGGAGGAGGGAGCAGGATTCTCTGACCTTTGCTGTCACCTGTGCAGGACTCCCTCATGTGACTGAGGCCCCTATTCCAGCCTTGACTCAGGGAGGGGGTGATTTTGGCATGTGAGTACTGCTGTTATGTAACTTGGCTACGATTTTTTTCCTTCTGCTTTTTAAGTTAGTGCAAGCTATTGTGGCCTCAAGATTCCTTGCACACAGCTGAGGCCGCAGAAAGTCACATGCGTTAGTTAGAATGCAGGCTAAATGGCTGTCACAAAGACGTGGAAGAATACAGTGGCTCAGAGGAGGCTGATGATTTCTCCTCACGGAACAGTCTGGGTTCCCTGCAGGTCGGTAGCCCTAGGAAGGTAGGTGGCGCTGTTCCGTAAAATCATCTAGCCTCGTGTTGTGCTGCTCCAGTAGCCCCTAAGGTTGTCCTCTTCCTCATTCTTACCTCTGCGTCCCCAGCCCATGGGAAAGGCAAGCAGCTACTTTAAAAAGATGTGACCCAGAATTTGCCCACATTACTCCCACCATGTCCATCTCCTTGGAAATCAGTCACTCAGTCACATGGCCCCCCTGAGCTACCTGGGTGTCTGGGAAATACCATCTCTAGCCAGGCAGCCATCTTCCTTGCTTCTGTGTGTGTGTGTAATGGGGTGGGGGGTGGAGGTGGAGGTGTGTTCATTCCATTGCCAGAAGGAAGGAGATTGGACTGGATAACAGAAGAAAATGAGCAGTGTCTGCCACAGCATACAAGTTTATTTCTAATCATCACCTACTCATTACATGTGAGGGACACTGGAACCTTTCAGAATCTCAGTTTCATCATCTAGAAAACTGCACCTCACAGAGTTGTTATTAATGGCAATCAAGTTGAAGGGAGGAAAGGTGAGGGCCAGCTGGGTGCCCTGTTACCCCCTCACTCCGCAATCCCTCCTCTGCATAGCACAGAGGCCCCTAGCCAGAGGCACACTCCACCACAGAGCCACAGGCACCGTGTTGGAGGCTGGCCAACACTTTGCCCAGTCCTGCCTCTGTTCCTGGAGCCCCTCTTTCCTTGTCTTGATCCCCCCACTTCTCCCTCCTGCACTGCCCCAGTGAAGGGATTCTGCAGATTGATGGACTGTCATCTAGAAGGTGGATGCAAACCTCAGATTCCTGAGTTCTTGAAGGAAAGGGATTAATGAGCCCTCAGAGTTGTCTCTGGGCTGGTGCTCATCTCGGTGCCTGCTCCAGCTGGGACAGCCCACCGCAGAGAGAAAGGCAGGCGGCTGCGAAGCTTTGGTCATGCTGCCCTGTAGGTGACCTGTCAGGTTTTGTTTGTGATTGTTTGTGCCCAGTGGTGCAGGTCACACACTGAGCTCCTCCCAGGAATTTGATTGTTTGCAGTTGTAAAGTGCAGGAGCTTGGATCTGTCCGAGCAGAGGGTTAAATCATAGAGTGTTTTACAAGAGCAGCTATAGGGAATGCCTTGTTTTCTCCTTATATGGCTATTTTTCTCAGTCCAGAATCCCAGGGTGTATTTTACGTGGTTGAAATACACAAATGGAGTCACAGTCTTAGCCAAACATGCTATGTGGCTTTAAAATTAACAAGCTTCTCTCTACTTCTGTACCCCAAACACACATTCACATGCAGTTTCTGTTGAGACTCTGCAAAGATACTCTCTCGCTCTCTTTTTTTTTTTTTTTTTTTTTTGCCAAAAATATTTGATGGGGGTGAATTTCTACAATTCCCTTGCTTTATGCATAAGAAATATTTCTTTTGAGGAGAGTCGTTTGCAAGCATGTGGGTCAAACCTAAGCATCAAGTTTTTAATGAGCGGCTACTGTGTATGTAGCTAACTCTAGGGTATAAATACAGAACTGGGTGCCCAACATTAAAATATGACAAGGAAAGATGTTTAATGAAAGTTCAAGATGACACTGGGCAAAGTAGCAGAAGGCAGCACTAGGTGAGTAAGCACATGGGCTTCCTTTACCACAGGAGCTCAGAGGAAGGAGAAATCTGTTCAGATTGGTGTGTTCAGGACAGATTTCGTGGAAGAAGTGGAGGTTTGAGCTAGTTGGATTTGGCCAACTAGGTAGTGGGAGTGGGGAGGCATTTGGGTGCAGGGAAAAGGCCCAAGAGAAAATACAGAGGAAATAAAACGAAGAAGCTTTTAGAAGACAGCAAATAATCCAGTGTCTAGAGCAAATGGCTCATGCAGGAGAAAAGGAGTTTTAGGTGGGAAAGATAGGCTGAGGCTGGGAATGTTCTGTATAAGGCGAAGAAGCTGGGGTTTTTATTTCATGGTAAAGGGAAGGCAATGAAGATTTTTTAGTACTTATTTTGATCTGAACCAGGTGTCTGAGTTACAGGATTTCCAATAATTTATATTTCTGAAACATTTTTTTTTCTTTTAGCCGGCGTTAGTGAATATCACTTAACCCAGAAAACTAGGATTGGATTAATTAAATATGATGTCTGGATATTGAAAATAAGAGGGTTTATCAAAATTTCCTTGTTGTTGATTTCATAAATGAGAAATACAGAGTTTAATATTGAATATAGTTCTTGGCCACACCTCCTGGAACACAAATTATGAACTCAGGCTTTTCAGGGAAAAGTTGAATGACCAACTTTCATTCTTTGTGGGCACAGGAGGAAATTTTGGAGAAAAAATTTGGCATTGGATTCAGATCCAGAAACACCATATTTTGAGCAAGTTTGGATGAAAATGTGCATTTTGGGGGCATTTTGGAGATAAAATCTGGCATGGGAATGATGTTCCCCAAAGCCAACTTTCTGAGTCTCATTCAATCTTCATTTTAGTTTTCTTTCAGAGATAAAGCTGAAATTATTGTGCATACTATAACTGCAAAGAAACTGCCAGGGAGTTTTAATGACTTTCCCAGACTCAGTCAGCTAGTTTGTGGTGGAGCAAGACTCTTGCGAAGCTGGTCGGATCCAGGCAGCGTCTCTGGAACAGTGAGCTGGCAGTGGGCGGGCTCCAGTGGATTAGAGCACAGACACATAGTCAAGGAGGCAACCAAATTAGACCAGAGAGCCTTTTGCAGCCAGGCAGGTATGAGATGGTAACAAGACAACTGGGAATGAGGCATGAGAGAGAAAGCCCTTATGAAGAAGATCATGAGGATTCTGGCCTGAGAGAAGAGGGCCCCATCAACCTAATAGGCAGCCTCTGGAGGCCAGGCGGCAGGTAGGGCTTCTGGGCAGGACCAGCTTCAGCAAAGACTGAATGATTGAAGGCGTTTTGTTTCCCAGGGACCTTGAGGAAGTCACTTGATTTTTCTGAGCCTCAGCTTCTTTCTGTGCTAAATAAAGTGAATTATAACCCCTGAGGACAAAGTGTTAAGAGGATTAAGTGAGAAGACTGGATGAAGCATCTAGCTCAGTCTCTGGGACACATTTGAGTTCAATACAGATTTTTTGAATGAGTGCCATCAAGAACTGTCAAGCTAGTAATGATATGGAGACCTACAGTTTCTCTCGGGGTGAGGGTGGTGATGGGGTTTATGTCCAGGAACAAAAGAGAGGCTCTAAGGAAAAGTCTCTTGGAAAATAACTCTCTTTTTTATTTTCATTTCTAACAGTTCATTAAAGAAGACGAGGGAAAATAAACACACATGTACACACACACCAGATAAAACTGAATGCTTCCTTCTGCTGGGAACACGCTATAGGTGAGCAAAGTGCACCAAGGACAAGGCGGCCACTGGTAGATGCCCTTTGTAGGCCTATCAAGGATCATTTGAGATGATGCTATTTTCCTGCTTTAAAATCTCCTTCTAGAATTTTTAGTGCTTACAGTGGGGAGTGCCAGGCTTCCAGGTTGCTTGTCCAGGTATTGGGTGAGTGTTAAGCCAGTGAAGTGTGATGAACCCAAGTCATCTCTGATCCAAGATCAGCACTGAAACATGCAAAGGTCCCAGGATGCTGAAGCCAGAGAGGTTGGGGAAAACAACAGATACATGTGGGTTCTATATAAATATATATACATATGGGTTCACTATCAAAGTACATATTATTTGCAAATGTTTATTGTAACATCCGTTGTGTAATACAACTCATTCTTGCCTCTGGAGAGTAAAATTTTTATTATATATTTTTGGGTTATTAATACCATTAGGGTATCCTTGTTCTTATATCTTGGATGACTGTTGTTAATTTATTATGACTGTATGATTTGTATTAGGGAGCTACGTTACCAACATTTATTTGGGGTGTTGAAAAGTTATAGATAAATTAGTTTTGTAAGAAAACAGAATCTTTGGGATGAGTACTGAAGTATGTAGAACCAGGCCAGTTATAAAGCAGATTTCATAAAACCATTCTCAGAAATAAAAACGTATCCAAAAACCCCACCACAATATTTGTTTTCCATGGTTCTATTACACCTGCATGAGGTGGGCTCAGCACCAGAAGGGCCACATTTACCTGTGCCACTTCCAAGACCAAAGGGAATCCTTTTGAGGAGAGACTAGTAAGTCCCAGTGCTGGAGGAGATCTGTGGATATCAGGTATGGCTTTGTTCCTTCCTTCTTCTTTCTTGGACCTTTTCCTACAATAGTACTTGTGGAACCTAAGCTATCTATCCATCTCATAGTAAATTTGAGAGAGATTTCAAAAAACTGAAGTACACAATCTTACTACAGGGCCCTTAGGATGAGTCAAGACCTTGTTTGGGTTTCAAAGAACAATTCAGTGCCCTGGCATCACAGATACATCCATTTGAGTTGCAGTTACCCTTGTTCCAGGGTCTGGAATGCATGGTTAGCCTAGGCAAACCCAGCCGAGGAGAGAGAGCTCAGCAGTCACCAGGGAAAACAGTGCCATTTATTCTGAGAATGTGCAGAAACAGCATTTGATTGGGAAGAGGCCTTCAGTCATTTATCTCTCACTTTTAAAATGATGAGATCGATGTGTCTCCCCAGTAGGCTGTCCCCCTTCTATTCAGCAACAATACACTACTTCTTTTCAAAGAGAAATATGCTTCCAATAAGGGGGAAGGGAGGCTGGGGGTGGTAGTGAAGGGGATCAAGCAACTTTCATTGAAGGATTCATTTTTGATTTAAATATTTTGTTCTAATCTCCAACTTCCTTTTTAACTTGGCAGAATGACCAAAAGAAAAACAATGTCCCTCCCTAGCCCGGTTTACAGCCTGCCAGAGCAGAGGATCCGGTTACTTCTTCCAAATTGTATACGTTGGGTTGTTCAATATACTAGGTTTTTTTCTTTTTACATCTATTGCTCATGTATGTGGAGTTTTCTTTTAATGGCTTGTCAAAGTGGACTTTGGTGAAAAGCCACAGGAGAAAAAAAAAGAATGAAAAATATAGATCAACTATAGCCAGCTATTTAATACTTTTTTTTTTTTTTTTTGGTTCTTTGAGTATGTTGTGGAAGGAATTCTCTGCAAGTGATACATCCTGTAACTGTAGGCAGATGTAATCCCCTGGCCGTGACACAGGCAAAAATTTCCCTTCACATTGGAAACATTTGCAGCCATTTTGTTCCCTCCCACAAAGAGGAAGTGCACAGGGAGGAGGGCGCTCTGGGCCCCACGCACTCCCTGCGATGCTCCAGAATTGTTTTTACAATTCCCATGGTGCCCCGTGAACCCTGCCTTGGAAGGGAAAGAAGCCCAGGGTGTTGCAGCCTGGGGTTGGAATCTGGGCTGAATCTTCTCCAAAAGCCCTTTCTCCTTCTTGTTGCCTATTTGCCCCACTGCTTGCTTTGAGCTTGGCTTCAAACTTACCTCAAGGATACACGCTGAGATTGATTCTGCCCAATCTAGTCCCTGCTCTTTTTAGCGTTATCTATAGTGTGTCCTGAGAGGTACTGTTTGTGTTATATTCATTGGGACTTGTACCTTTGCTTTGTAAATACGTAAAAAGCATATTTTTTCCTTGTGATGGAGAGTGCTTCTCCTACTTGGTGTAGGAATAAATTCCACCTTACCCAGACCAGAAATAGCTCAATGCGTGTCTTCTTTGGGGGTCTCCAGAAGCACACCCTGAGACAATGATTTGAGTGCAGTGGCTCAATGGGGAGGAATCCAGGGAGATCCTAGTAGAGGAGTGGAGAAATGAGACAGGGAAGGGAAGGAAGCCACCGAAGGGAGCCTCATCAAGGTGGTGTCCACTGTGGACAACTGGATCTTAACACAGCCTAGGAGGCTTGTCAACTTCAGCACTATTGACGTTTTTAGCTGATGATTCTTTGTTATGGGGGCTGTCTTGTGAATTACAGGAGGCTTACAGCAGCCCTGACCTCTGCCTGCTAGGTGCTGGTAGCACTCCCTCCTTCACGGCTTATTGCACGGGTTGTAACAATTAAGAATGTCTCCAGACATTGCCTAGTACTCCCAGGGGGCAAAACTGCCCATGGTTTAGACCCACAGGAGCCACAGGAACTATGGCCATGGGTAGTCTTGCCGCCATGCTCTGAGATAGTAAAGGCCACGGTGAGCCCTGGAGTGTCCACTGCATCCTCTTCTAGAGCCAGAGCAGCACTTGGGGAGGCTGAGGAGTGAGCAGAACTGCCCGTCACTCAGCAGACAGCTGCTGGGATGAGGCAGGCCTGCCTAACATAAAACCAATGGAAATATTTGTTTTCAGTGACTCCTTTCTAACTCTGCAAGCTCCCATTAACCTGGTGATCTCTCATCCTTCACCCCCATAAAATCTTCTCTAAGAAAAGGTTAGATAAACCCAGGCTCTACTTCCCTGGGCTATACACATTCTTAGAGCCTGGAGAGAATTTAAGCTAAAGGAAAACAACATTTCTTGAGCCTATTAGGAGGGAGGCAGTTTCCCTATGGGCTATCTCATTAATTCCTCAAATCTGCCCTGCAGCAGAAGTCTTATTAACCTATTTTACACACTGGTTAGATCACTCCTGTAGACACAGTTATTGAGGGCAAAGTCTAGATTTGAATTCAGCTCTCCTTGCATCTAATAAAGGGCATGAATTTTCTGTGTTCACTATGGGTTGGTGAGTGTGAGGCCAGAATACTTCAGAAAGAGAAATATTTTCAGGAGGCTCCAACACATGGATGGATGCTGAAGAAACCAACCAAGAAGTAAAATGGGGTCCGGAGTGTGGGAACTGAGAGTTTCAGAGGAGCAGGGTGCATTAGAATAGACAGTGGCTGCCAGGCTTTCTGAGGCCCAAATCAGAGACTTGGGTCTGCAGAGCTGTGATTGTGTTCCATGCAGAGCATCTGCAGGGCAATCTCTTTTCTTCCCCATGCCACTGATAGTATTTTGGCAAAGCTCTGGCAAAAGTTCTCAAAATAGCCGAATTCAATGGACATAGTTCTCCCTCCACTGGACGTTGACATTTGACACGGTGATATGGTTTGGCTCTGTGTCCCCACCCAAATCTCATCTTGAATTGTAGCTCCCATAATTCCTACGTGTTATGGGAGGGACTTGGTGGGAGACAATTGAATCATGAGAGTGGTTTCTCCCATTCTGTCCTCATGGTAGTGAATAAGTCTCACGAGATCTGATGATTTTATAAGGGGTTTCCCTTTCACTTGACTCTCTCATTCTTGCTTGTGTGCTGCCATGTAAGATGCGCCTTTCACCTTCCACCATGGTTAGGAGGCCTCCCCAGCCACGTGGAACTGTGAGTCCATTAAATCTCTTTTTCTTTACAAATTACTCAGTCTTGGGTATGTCTTTATCAGCAGTGTGAGAACAGACTAATACACACAGTAAACCACTCCCTTCTGGAAATAACCTTCAGTTGTTCCCCAGGCATCTCACTCTCCTTCCCTCCCTTCACTCTGACCATTCCCCCCAAGTCCCCTTAGCTGGGTCTTCTCCTACTACTTGCTAGAAAGCATGGACTCTAAGGACTACATCCCTGGCCTACTTATTTCATCACTTACCACAGTTTCCCTGGGTGACCTCTTAAACTGCAGTATATTTAGTTCCTGAATTTAAGAATGGCAGCTTTTAAGTCTGTTCTCCAGCTCAGACCCTTTAGGGTAGGGAGTGTGGGTGGCATTTTCATCCAAATGTCCTCTGGGTACCTTGAACTCAACATGTCCCATACAGAACCCAGTAATCTCCCCCCAAGTGCCCTTAAATCCATGCCCTCCCTGTTCTCTTTCCAGTTGGTGGTCCATCTATCTATGCAACTGCCCAGGTCAGAAATCTGGGAGTGATCCTATCCATCTTCCTTTCACCCACCCCTGCCTAATAAGCCTAGTTCTACCTCCAGCATCTCCTAGGTCTGTTTCCTCTTCACTACCTCCTGCCACTACTTTAGTACAGGTGCTTTTGGGAGTCATTCCTCGATTATCACTGCAGCCTCCAGGTGGTCCCCCTGTCTCTAAAGCCCTCTTAATTTTCTACCTATGGCCATTCTTTCTTAAAATATATGACTATCACCAAATTCTATTTGAAGGTTTTTAAAATCGCACCATTTTCAGGGTGAAATCCAATAGTTTAGTCAGACATACCAAGTCCTTTGTTACCTGGAAAGTGGATAAGAGTCAGGAGCACCTGGATTCGAATCCTGGTACCTTGGGTAAATGACTCATCCTCTCTCAACGTCTGCTTCCTCAATTGTAAAGAAGAGATCAACCACAGTATTCATATAATCTATAAAAAGCACTTTTAAGAGCACGTGGCCCATATTAAGAGATCGATAAATATTCTTGATCATCATTGTTGCCTGGCTTCCAGGTTGTGATGGGTGTGAGGTAAGGGGACACTTGTGGAAGAGCTCTACCCGTGCACATCCTCCCATTTCTTCATCTTTGCTTCCTCATCTGACACAGAACTGACGGCTCTCAGAGAGGTAGAGTGGGGACAGAGGAACGATGAACACATTGCCTGCGTCGGCAAGTTGGCTCAAAGGGATGGCCCTCAGTGGAAACGCATAGGCAGAAGAAGAAGGGTTTTGAGTCAAAGCACCATGTCACTTGTCAAGTTTTGACATTGGCTTCCAAGCTTGAGCTGCATCCTCTCTAAGAATTTACTACTCAGTCACTTGAGCTTCCTTTGGAGCAACTTTAAGAGGTCTAGCGTGTTCCCAGTACCATTCTCCCTGATGGCTGAACTCGTGGGAAACATGTAGAGCCCTTATTGTATACAGATGGCACTCTGCATGGCAGTGGGGCTGGACAGGAAAGGTGCAGACTGATGGGCCTCTCTCTGAGGAGGGAGCTGGCTGAGGAAGGGAGGATGGCAGGTTGCCTTGGAAGACCCCATTTTGAAGAGTGAGCTGGAGGCATCAGGTGAAGTGGGGCTAGCCAATGCCACATTACAAATTAGTGACCTGGGGCCCTGGTACTTCAGTGACAGTGACAACCCCCCTCTGTTTCTTTCAGGGTCCTCTTGTGCCACTTATCCTTTAGAGATTAAGACCACAGAGTTGGGGGCAAAATCTTCAGGGTTAGAACCTCAGTTCTGCCATTTAGTAGCCAGTGTAACTTTATGTAAGTGGCTTTATCTCTCTCTCTTTTTTTCTTTTCTTTGTTTCTTTGTTTCTTTCTTTCTTTCTTTCTTTTTTTTTTTTTTTTTTTTTTTTGGAAAGTAGAGAAATAAAGAATGGCTACTCTGTAGGCAGAGCACCAGGCTTTAATCTCTTTATGCCTCGGTTCTCTCATCTGTAAAGTGGGGATAATATAATAGTAGCACCCACCTTACAGAGTTATTGTGGGAATTTAAATGAGTTATTAGAACAGTACCTGGCATGTGGTAAAAGCTGTGGACAGGCAGTATTAACAAGGGTTTCAGAGAGGCATTTAGACCACACAATAGGCTGGGAGACAGAAGTGCTGAGTTTGGTGCCAATCATAATACAGAAAGACAAAAAAAAAAAAAAAAAAAAAAAAAACCACCCAAACACCATAATCCCAAATGTTGAAATCCCCAAAGATCAAAATCCCTAAAAATTACAATCCCTAAAGTCTAAAATCCTTAACATCTAAAATCCCTAATGTCTAAATTCAGAAAATCACAATCCCAACGGATTAAAATCCTGAATGTTGAAATCCTGAAAGCCGAATTCTAGGGAAGGGATTAGTATATTTTCAGTTGCATGCAGGATTGCTGCATTGTGTTAGTTGCATCATATTAGGCAGAACAATTAACTTGCTATGGTCTTTATTTGGAAATGAAGTATGGCTTACAGAGATGTGTGTGGGTGCCAAGTGGATGAGGGGTAGAATTGTGGACTTAATTTTAGGTGTCAATTTGACTGAATTAAGGAATACCTGGAAACCTGATAAAGCATTATTTCGGGTGTGTCTGTGAGGATGTTTCCAGAGATTAGTATGTGAATCTGAATGAATTAGGCAGGGAAGATCTGTCCTCAATACTGGTGGGCACCATCTAATCAGCCAGGGGCCTAAAGAGAACAAACACAGAAGGCAAGTTGGTCTTTCTCTGAAGTTGGCACAGGCTTTTCTGCTGCTGCCTTGGATATCAGAGCTTCAGGCTAGCTGGTCTAGCCTGAAGTTCCAGGACTTACACCAGCAGCACCCTGGGTCCCGAGGCTTTTGACGTTGGACTGAGAGATACACCATCTGCTTTCCAGGTTCTGAGGCTTTTGAGCTTGTACAGAGCCACACTACCAGCACCCCCGGGTCTCCAGCTTGCAGATGGGGTGTCACGGGGCTTCTCAGCCTCCATAATCATGTGAGCCAATTACCCAATAAATCCCCTCTCATATATCTATATCAATATCCTGTTGGTTCTGTCCCTCTGAAGACCCCTGACTAATATAGATTTGATAGCAGGGAAGCCAGATATTATTCTTTCTTACAGTGTTGTTTGTTTGTTTGTTTTTTACAAGGTCTCACTCTGTCACACAGGCTGGAGTGCAGTGGTGCGATCTTGGCTCACTGCAACCTCCTCCTCCCTGGTTCAAGCAATTCTCCCCCCTTAGCCTCCCAGGTAGCTGGAATTACAGGTGCATGCCACCACACCCAGCTAATTTTTGTATTTTTAGTAGGGACAGGATTTTGCCATGTTGGCCAGGCTGGTCTCGATCTCCTGACCTCTGGTGATTCACCCACCTTGGCCTCCCACAGTGCTGGGATTACAGGCATGAGCCACCGTGCATGGCCTTCTTACTGTATTTCTTACAGCACAATGGAAGATCTGTGTAATTGTTGGCAAGTCAAATGTATGAGGCTACCTAATGGTAAAGGATAAATGTTTAAAGGCTAATTATTACTGGTGCTGCAAAAGCATAAAATTGCTTAATTGCAACGGCCAAGCAATAATCCAGTTTTTGATTGGACAGCATATACCTTCAAAATTTGTAGACCACAACCACTGTCCAAATACAAATACAACACTCGCTGTATTTTGAAGATCTTGGAGGTAAAAATGCAGACGAACAGGACAAGAACTCTCCCCTGGCAAATTATTTAATTATGTATGACTTCTGCCCCTGTGCACACAGTGCCAGTTTGCCATACTGTTTTTCACCTTCACATTATTACCAATACTGGAGGCATGAATTATGTAAACTTTAGGGAGTTCTAATTAGTTTTATGCACTGTTTTGCAAATTTGACACCACAGAAGTGCATTATCACAACGTTGTCTTTATACATGAGCATTGCACATGTCCATAAAAATGTTGAAACTCCCTCAATAAACGAAGAGCTGTCCTTTTCATACATCTGCATTTGTGAAAAATAAAATTTCGCAAGATCTGGGCTCTTGAGCTACTGCATATGTGATAGTAACCCCTCAAAGTTTTTGAATGATCTTGTCAAATGACTGAGGTTGTCCTTCCAGGTATTTCCAGTGACAGCAGTTATAAAACTGCTGCACACAATTACCAACCATAGTGAAGCACTTTTATACATTTCACTTTTTAACCTGTTTCTTTATGAATATGGTTCATCTGCTCATAACTTTTATACTCATAACTCTAGTTAGTATACCTGAGTGTTTGTACTTGCAAACATATATTTTATTGCCTATTTTACTGTACAAAGTGGCCTATGCAGTGTTCTATCATGTTTTTATATGTTTCTGAAATAAATTCCCCTTAAAAACATAAATAAATGTTTTTTAAAGAATTTCTAAAATTATTGTTTTCCATAATTATATTTTCAGGATTTCAACATTCAGGATTGTGTCTTTGGGGATGATAGCCCAAGCTCTGCTTGGTTCTGCTGTCATCCATGTTTCTAATGATTCATATCGCTTAGTCCCCTCTGACCTCAGTTTCCTTATCTAAAAGAGTGTCTGGACAATGTGTTTCCATAGGAAGCAGTCCCCAGGCCTTGGTTTTGCCCCCTGTGCTGGGATGAGTCTCAGGCTATCCTCTCTCTCCCTGACTGCTACCCTCATCCTCTGTGAGTTACTCTTGGGTAAGTTCACTCTGATTCCGTTTTTAGAGAGCTGTCTCTCTGGATTCTACTTGCCAGCCCCCTCCTTGACCTTTGTGGCCCAAACACTCCCTGCTGTGGCCAGCTTTGACGTACGACCCATCCTTTGTTGTTTTCCTAAACCCAGTCCACACCATTGAAAAAAAATTCCTTTATTAAACTTCCCTTGCTGCCCAGCACAAGTGCACCATGATGGATCTGGGATCAAACTCCAGTAATTCGAATCCAGAGATCTTAACCACTACACTGTCCTCATCATCTCAGGATGCAAGTGACATCACATCTCCTTAGTTTTCTAACTAAACTGATTTGAGCCGCTGTGTTAGTCTGTTCTCTTGCTGCTAATAAAGACATACCCGAGATTGGGTAATTTATAAAGGAAAGAGGACATGTGCACTCAAAAGTTCCACATGGCTGGGGAGGCCTCACAGTCATGGAGGAAGTCAAATGAGGAGCAAAGTCACGTCTTACACAGTGGCAGGCGAGAGAGAGCTCCCCTTTATAAAACCATCAGATCTCATGAGACTTACTCACTATTGTGAGAACAGCAGGGGAAAAACCTGCCCCCATGATTCAATCACCTCACACCAGGTCCTTCCCATGACAGGTGGGAATTACAGGAGCTACAATTCAAGATGAGATTTGGGTGGGGACACAACCAAACCAAATCACCCCCTTTGGTTTGGGATTGTGGACCCCATGCTTCTGTTGGAGCCTCTCCATCCTTCTGAATTGTTTGTCTCAGTCCAAGTACTGGAAGGAGGGAGAGAGGGAGGCTCCCAGGAGGCCTCTCTTGGTCCTGGTGTGATCCCTGCTGCTGTTTTTCTAGCATGTCATCGTGGGCTGTCACTGTGGAAAGCAGGCCTCATGCAGTCTGGCCTTCCTGTCTGCTGTTGTGAGACTATGGCTCATCCAGGCTGTTTTCTGTCATGAATGAGTGACAGCACTCTCAGGCCCAAGATACCACTGGGTTACACATGTGCAGCCTCCTTCCATTCTCACAAAGCTCTTACGGCGCACAAACTTCTCTTCACACTGGAAATGAGGAAACTGAGGCCTAGAAAGAGTAATTCACTGATCTGCATTATATATATTAGAACTTTCCAGCTTTTAAAATAAAATTTGCCTCCGAAACCTCCTTTCTGCTCCCAGCCAGGGCCCAAGGCCTTTTGTAGAATCTGCTCTCTATTTGATTTGTTCCATGATTCCAGACTCTGAATTTGTCCTGTTTTTATCACTTTCTCTTTCTTCCCCTCTGTTCACTCCACAAACTCTCTTTCTTTCCTCCCCCAACCCACCGCCCCCCATTACACTCTGAGAAGTTGTTAAAATCCAGAGTGAGTGAGCGTGTCCCATTAAAACCCTTTTTCTTTTCAAACAGAATGTGAGTCTTTCCAGATTCCCTTTTCCCATCACCCGGCTCACCGTTCAGCCACATTTAAGCCCACTGCTGACAGATGGACTTCCGCTCTTCCCTAAGATCCCTCTCTCCGGCCAGGAATATTCTATGCACACATTGTTGCTGGAACAGTAACATTTGCAAAACCTTAACATTCCATGTCTCATATCCACAGGAATAATTCTTTTCAGAATTGTAGCTGGACAAATCCTAACCGATGGGTGTTAAGTTTCTAAGATCAAAGAATTTTTGAGCTAGAAGGCCTATTGGAGATCTACAGGCAGCTCCACTCTAGACACATGAGAAACTTGAAACCTGTGGAGCTCAGGGGACCTCCCCAAGGTCAACCATCAACTTGAGCCTGGACCAGAGCCCAGGTCCACTGACTCTTGGGCAGCGCCCAGTGCTGTTGTGATGCAACTTGCAACATTTTCCACCTCCCAGCATCATGGCAGTATCGCCTGAGTTTTTGGTGTGGGAGGGAAGGGATTGTGGGATACAGTCAAGTAAAGGCTCACATGTCAGCCCTGCCACTTACATGCTCTGTGTCTAGTCAGGTTACTGGACCCATCCGAGCCTCAGTTTCCTGTCCTTGATGAAGGTGTGTTTGAGTACAGGTGCATGGCACAGACATAAGTCAAGAAGCAATTGCCTCTTTTCTCTCGTCCTGCTCCTGTGCCTCTCCATAAAGCAGTCTGCTGTTAGCCTGCCTCCTAAGCATGGCCCCTCTCCCTCATGGTGGCAGCAGATGCTATTTACCACGAAGGATGAATCCCCAAAGGCTGCAGTGTGGGGCCAGAGAAAGCTCCTGATGTGAGTCTGGCACCTTCAAGATGGTGTCTTCCCTCACTGGGGCTACACCACTTCATTCCACGGGCTTTCTAGAGTGATGGGTTTTAAAGCACAATTTCACAGCTATTCTACTAGAAGGCTTTGGGTCCATAGATGAGTAAATCTGAACATCCCTTCTCATGGGCATGCTGCCTGCCACCTCACTGATGCATTCAAGTTCTTGCCCTGTTAGCACTCTCCTTCTAGCCTCAGAACTGAACCGGTCTTTGTCATAGGGAGAAGAGGAGGCCTTAGTTCCCAGAACCTGCAGCCTGGCCTGCTGATGTTCTTTCCTGCCTTCTGAGACCGTCTTTCCTTTTCTTCAGGGTTCAGTGCTCCTTTTCAAAGTGGGCTCGTGAGGCCACATCTTTGAGTGCGAGGAAAGATATGGTCCTTCTTTGGGGTCTGAGCTTTGTAGGCAGCAGCCAGATCATGGCCAGAGGGAGCAAAGGGAGTTGTCCACTCAGAGGTCCTGGAAGCACACCCTGGTAACCCATTATCCTGCCCTCAAGGAACCCTCTAATTAGTAGGGGGAAAGATACATAATAAATAATTGCTACATTGTGACAGAGGCTGTCATTCAGGTGTGCATGAAGTCCAGAGATGGCACAAAGGTGTCTGCAGCTGCATGGAGTAGCCAGTGGGGCTCCCACAGGAGGTAACGTTAGAGTGAATTCTCAAGAATTCGTAGGAGGGCACCAGCTAGATGGGGAGGGAGATTTCAGGCATAGCGAGTCCCATAAGCACCTTTTTTTGGTGGTGGTTCTCTAAAGATCCTCTCCTCTCCCTTCCCCTCTAGGACCTGGAGATTCCTTGATTAGTGTTGGTTAACTGTGACAGACCTCCTACCTGTCTGGGATAGGGCCAGGGGGGAGGACTTAACATGGAAACTGCTGGCTTCAAGGTTCAAAAAATTTATTTTTTAATGTAAAAAGCCATTTAAACATTTCTTCCAGGGAGCTGTTTGATGGAGAGAGTCCTTGCAATTTGGGTCTTGAAAGGATCACTGCAGGTGAGAGCTTCTCAGGGAAGAGTTATTGGCATTTTGGATGGGATATTTCGTAGTGGTGAGCATTTAGGACACTAGTCCTTCAGGCACTAAAGCAATGAGCATTGTTGTGACAACCCAGAACCCCCCCACATATATCCAAACACGCAGGGGAGGGTGGGCAGGTGGAAGTACTTTGGTGAGAACTTAGCGTGGAGACAAAGCCCCCGGGGCAAGCGTGGATGCAGAGAGGCCAGCTGGGAAGCTGCCACAGTGGCCAGGCGAGAGAGGGCAGTGGCTGTCGGGCTGGTGGAGGTGGGAAGGTAGGATTTGAGGAATTTAATGATGGATGAGGCACTAGAGAAAGAGAAGGGCAAAGGAGGACATCAGATTTTTGACCCGAGCATTTAGAAAAACGGAGATGTCGTTTATGGAGATGGGGGGACTGTAGTAGGGGCAGAGATTTTTGTTATCTTCGTTCGTTTATTTGAAAGGGAGATGGATAAAATTACATTTTAGTTTTGAGATGCCCAGTGGAGATGTTTTGGCAAATGTCTGAGTCTGGAGTTCACAGAGAGTTCAGGAGGCAGAGAGAAGTTTGGGGTCCTCTTGGTGGCTAAAGCCCCAGGCTGGCTGAGCTGGGTCACTGAGGAGCCTGAAGGCAGAGCCTGTGGTCCTTGACACTCATGTGAAGGGGAAGAGGAGACCGGTGTAGTAGGAGAAGAACCTGCCGGGGGAGGGTTCTGGAAGCTTTCTGAGAGAGTGTGCCAGGCTCTGTGTGGAGTCTTTTCACATCCACTGCCCCCTCAGCCACGCCGCTGGACCCTGTGAGGCTCACAGTGTATTGCAGGAAGAAGGCTCTGAGGGGGCATAATCCTTCTGCGTTAGCTTTTAGCAAATGAAACGTGTAATTTCTTCATGACTCTCCTCATTTTGCAGCATGTTGCCCTTACTTAGCATCTGCTGAACACAGCCCTCAAGTCGTGGGAGATGACACACACGTGTGCCTCCTCCAAGTTCAGGGGCTCAGGAAGGGACCGGAAGCCATCAATGGTTCAAGCAGATTATTCCTGATGCTCCCAGGTTTTGTGTATATTAGGAACTATTGTAGAATGCAGTAATTTCTCTGGGCCCTTTTTAAAGCAAGCAAGTACTATTAAATCAGAAATTTTACCTTTATTTGAATTAAGAAAAATTCAAACATGTACCCTCTATATGCCAGCAATTGGGTAGTGAAATATTCTGTAGGCATTACAAATGATGTTTCTGAAAAGGAGGCAACAACATGGAAGAATGCTTTTGTTTTAAAGTTTAACAGACTATAACATTGCATATTCAATAGATCACAACCATGTAATCTAAACAAAACAAAACAGATATTCAGGAAAAAACCCAAACATTATAAATAATCTGCTAAATTTTTAATAGTGGTTTTCATTGGTGGTGGGAAAATAAGAAATTTATATCTTTTCCCTCATTTTATATGTTTTCCACATTTTTCTAATGAGTATATTCTGTATTATTTTAGAGCAGTGTTGCCTAACAGAACTTTCTACAACAATGGAACTGGTCTATATTTGTACTGTCTAATCCATAGCCACTAGCCACACATGGCTACTGAGCATTGAAATGTGATTAGTATGACTGAGAAACTAGATTTTTAGTTGTACTAAGTAATTGTTAATTTAAATTGAAATTCGAGTAGCCACAGAAGCCTGGTGACTACTGTATTTGACAGTGAATTTTTTTGTTCTTTTGTTTTATTTTGTTTTGTTTTTGAGATGGAGTCTCCTTCTGTGGCCCAGGCTGGAGTGCAGCAGTGTTATCTTGGCTCACTGCAACCTCCGCCTCCAGGGTTCAAGCGATCCTGCCACTTCAGCCTCCAGAGTAGCTGGGACTACAGGGGTGCACCACCACACCTGGCTAATTTTTGTATTTTTAGTAGAGACAGGATTTCACCATGTTGTCCAGGCTGGTCTCAAACTCCTGACCTCAGATGATCTGCCTGCCTCGGCTTCCCAAAGTGCTGGGATTAGAGGTGTGAGCCACTGTGCCTGGCCCTAACAGTGAAGTTTTAAAGTGTAAAAAATAATATAAGAGAACATGAATTATATCTCATTAAAGCTATTAAAATAAGCATTTAAAATGTGCTCACTATATTATGTTTAAAATTTAATTGTAATGTAGAAATGAGTTTAGATTTCAAAATAGAGAATGTAGACACAGCAGAAGAAAGTACTGGAGTTTTTATTTAACTCGCTTATTTTCTAGCACAATAAAAAGCGATCCAGCATTGAGCTTGTTCATGCCTGAGTTCAGTTTTAGTTTAAGAAGAAACAATAACCTGGACATTATTAGGTGTTGTTCTGTAACAACTTCTGCTATTATGAATGACATCCTTTTATATATATGTCTTGATCTTTACACAGGAGTTCATATCATGTGAGTAATGTTTTTTGAGATGGGAGCAAAGCTTATTAACCCCATTTTATAGATGAAAATGATGAGAACCATGAAGGTTCAGTTCCAAAAGTCACGAAACAAGAAGCAAAATCAAAGCCTCTTAGTTCTTGAAGCCCGGAGGATTTTATTATCTTTTACAATATGGAGAAAACAGTTTCTGATAAACAGTAGTGGAAAGGGGACTTCCCCAATGAACTGGAAAGATTTAAGATGTGCTGGTTTTGGTTAAGTTCTTTCAAGGAAGTTTATTTTTTATTTTTTATTATATTTTATTTATTTATTTATTTGGTTAGCGCTTCATTTTGTTTTGTTTTTGGCTTCTAGAGCTATTGTAAGATCAGTCCTCAGAAGGCAGGGGACTGTGTGTCTATCCAAGGTTGCTCTTTATCTGGTGGGATCTGCACCTTTAGGCTTTCCATGGGAATGCCAAGTCCAAAACTCTTGTCCCTTGTCTCTTCATATGACCTGCCACTGGGTCCCCAGCCCCAAAGTCCCCTCCTGCTTCCTTCCCTCTGCCACATGAAGGCCCTGTTGCCAGACGGGGAGGTAGCAACTGTGATTCCATGTCTGGCAGTTTCAGTTTAGAGAGATTTATACAGGTGCGAGCTCTCCCAGGATGATGTTCCTGGATCCACTCAGGCACAGTGGACACGGCATCAGAGAGATTGGCTGCAGGTTAACAGGGGCTGGGGCATCTCCCTGTAAGCCCTGGTCTGGGTGGCCCTGAGTGTTTGCTATGAGCAGCAGGCAGCAGTGCAAATGAAGCACAGCACAAATGAATCCCCTGAATGTTTTCAGACCTAAAGTCTCAATCCCTTTTGGTTCAAGGTCTAGGGGAGAGTTGAAGCCAGTTGTGAATTTTTTGAAAAAAAAAAAATAATAATAATAAATTGGTTCACCCGTCTGTCAGAGCCACCAAGAAATATTCACACGAGTGGGACTATCCAAAAAAAATGGAGAGTAGCTCTTTTCCAAGACCGACCTCTGGAACTCTCTCCCTCCCCTTGCTCAGAACCACTTCCTCTCCTCAAATCTCACTTTAAAACCTTCCTGTTTGCTTTAGCCTATGACTGACTCAGGTCCCATTCATCTTTCTTTCCTCTCTCCCCATGACCACATCCTTCCACTCTCCCCTCATCGCCCATCGTGAGAACACTCCCCTGCCTCTTTCCTCCTTCCATTTTTCAGCCCTCTTGCCTGTGACCCTGCAGTGACAGCAGGTATGCTGGGGTTCCTTGCTGGCCTGCACGAGTCACCTCCCCGTCCAGATGTGTTTGTGAGCATGAAGGTCCTCCACATGGGGGCCTGTTCCTTTGCCTGGTTCTCAGAGGAGCAGATAATGAATTTCAGTGGTACTTCTGCCTAAAGAGGGACTTTGCAAGGTGTATTTCAGGAGTTACAGATTCAGAAATGGGAGAAGCAGAACACAAAGAGACCTTGTAATAGACCAGCAAAGATACCAATTCCCCACTGTGTTTCCCTTGAGATACTTCAGGTAAAGCCTGAAGGAGAGGTGGGAATAAAACACAGGCCGAACTGGAGCTGTTGTTTTGCCTCCAGAATAGAATTCTAATTGTCTCAACTGAGCTTCTTATTTCCCTCAAGTAATGAGAAACGTAAATTCCTCAGCAAAGTTCTGAGGCAGGATTGACCCTGGGAAAACAATCCCAGCATAAGCTCAAGTGTTTGAATTCTTTTTGTTCAGGTTGTAGACTCAATACTTGCTAACCAGCGTGATTTCAGTTGTGTTTTCTGAACAACGAGCATGCTGTGGGTTTTCACACAACGCATTCCTGTCCTCCATTCCAGGATGGTGCCTTTTCCCACAAACATGGAAGCACAATGGTCTGTTCTTGTCTCCACAGTGACCTCGCTGCTGGCTCCAAAAGAAATGCTTCCAGGACCAAGCACCCCAGACTGTATCTGATGAGCCATGTTCTTGCATCAGTTTTGATCTTATTACAATAATAACAGCTGTCATTTCCCTACCAAGTTATTGTTTCCAAAGCACATTTGTATTTGCTTGTGACATATGTCAGGCAGGTATGAATGTTTCGGTTTTACACTTAAAGGCCTAAGGTTGACATGACTTGTCTAAGGTCACAGAAGGTGAGTGGTGGGGTTAGAATCCACATGAATATTCTTTAGAAACTACGGCCCAATTAGAGGCATCCCCAGGTGAGAATATGCATCCGGTATCTGGAGAGGACCTCTACACTGTGAGTGATGCAAACAGCAACTCGAGGGGGCTTTCCAGGGGACAGTGGGCTTTTTGCTTGAATTTTGATAGCAGGTCTTTTTTTTTTTTTTTAAACACACCTGACTTATTAAAAAACTTGAAAGTAAATGAGTCAGTATTGCCTGTGCTCACCCAAGCAGGTGGCAGAGTGATGGAGCTCAGAACTGTGCCAGAGTGTTTAAGCCAACCTGAGATGAAGTCTGGAGCAGTTAATTCTGCTGTGTGAAAAACAAATAATGAAAAGCATATTTTTAATAAAAACCTGGAAAAACAAATAAAAAGCAACTGCCCAACCTCCCGTCCTTAATTTTTGAGGGAGACATAGAATGTAAATATATATGTATGTAAATTTGTATTTAATTGTGTATTAGTTTTTCTCCTTTGCAGGGTCTTCCCTCTGAAGGCTAGTGGTTGGACCTGCACTCGGATGGCAATTCAGGTCCAGTTCGTGAGATCTTGGACTGCTCTGACAAATGATTTGGGGACAGGGATAGGGAGAGAGTTGTCAGCACCAATGCTGAGACTGTGAGAGCCATTTCTGAGTAGAAGTGAGGAAAAACGGAGTGATGACCATGAGGGTCTTTGCATGGCGCCTCCAGACCACACCTGGGAACGGTGACTTTGGAACTGGCTGACATGTTTATTTGGTGTGAGGTCAACTACAGCCCTGAGGGCAATAACATGATCCTCATAAAACAGACCCCCCGAGCTGGGCCTCAGCCTGCTTGCTGCGAAGGGGGTGGTGGCCTAATAAGTGAGACATCGCTGTCAACTCTCTGTAAATGGTGGGCTCATTCACTCTGTGGATGACATAGCCTCTTCTTTGCCCTTCCGTGTCAGTCCCATTGATTGCTTTTTAACCACCTTCTTGCTTTGTGCTGCTTCTTTCAGATGAAAAGGAAGGGAAAAGAGATTTAATTTCCGTGCCCACTAACCACACCAACAGAAGGCTTTGTGAAGAAGGAAGTAAAAGCTATCGGTAGGAGTTAGAAAAAAACATTTCTAGTTATAAGAACAGCAGAAAAAGACCTGAATTTCAGAATGGACCACAAATGAATATGAATTAATAACACAGATCTCTTTTCAAAAGCCAACAAAAAATGAGGATGTGTTTTTTGCAAAAGCAGCTGTTCTTGCCACTGGGCTTATGCTTGTCATTTGTTCATGTGTCACAACCAGATCTAGGAAATTCCCTGGAAAGTCCCCCCCATCACACTCCTGCAGTCTTTCCATTTGAGTGTAATTTTGTTGGGCCTTGAAAGACTTTGATCTTTGGGAAGCTCTTATCACCGAACGAATCTTTCTGCAGGAAGAAGACAGAGGAAAGGGGTGGACTATGAGATGGGAGCCTGGGTCCCAATTTCAGTTCAACCATTATCAACCAGGTGGCTTTAGGCAAGTCTGGTCATTTCCTTTGCTTCAGTGCACAATGTGAGTAGTGATTCCTAAGCATTTAAGGGGTGATTTTCAAGTAACAGAGTGAGCAGAAGACACAATGGGTACAGACTCCAGATGCCCCAGGTGGAGGTAAAATCCTCAGAAGAAGGGAACATCACGACCTGGTGGGCAGGTGGGGACAGCCTTGCTGGGGATGTTCTAGGGATGGGATAACTCTCTGGCTCCCAGTCTGAGAAGCAGGAGGCGATCTGGCCACAAGCCCTCAAGACGTGTTGAGTTTGGGAATACCTCATTGCTAGGGAATACCAGGAATTATGCAATTCACTGTCTTCATCTTAAAATTCTGTATGGGAGAAGCTAAAAAGTGAAGTTGAGGGGTTTTAGTATATTTCATTTGCATTGGTTTACTCTTCTGCTTCCTTGATTATCTGAGAGGAGGTTGCTGTTATGGAAAAGCGAAAACCAGGAGTGGTTTGAATATTCTTCCTTGAGACTTTTGACTGTTTCTATAAGAAGTGGATCTGCATGTGCCTTTTGGATATTGTATTCTTCATGACATTGCCTTATGTTCGTAGACGGTTCCTAGTTTCCAAAGACTTTCCCCATAATAACATTTGCTCCATCCTCAAAACAGTCAAATGCAAAGGCCTCCATTTTATTGAAGGAGAAAGTACAACTCAAAGAAGTCGGGCGACTCACCTGAGGTCACACAGCTAAATTCTAGCAGAGCAAGGGCCCAAGATAGTGAATTCTAAATGCAGAGACGTTCTTATTCTCCCAGTTTTCTGTCCGACAATGCCTACCTCCTGGAGTGAGCAAGTCTTACTGGAGACACAACAGCAGCTACAAGTGGTCCTCCCGACTATTCCAGAACTCCTTTTTCCACAGTGAAAAACCGAACCTGCCTGCCCCAGTTTCCCAGCCACCTCATGACTCGATGAGCAATTGCTTTAACTCTGACAAAATTAGGCCACCTCCAACCTAAATGTAACCCGTTTTCAGAGTGAGACCCTGCGTGGAGGCAGCTCTTTTCCTGAAAGGATAACAAAAGCATGCTTTTGTGTATATTCTACTTGATGGAAAGGAATCCCCAGTGAGGCCGTTTTTTCCCCCTGAATTCTCCCAAGTCCAGAATGTATCCAAGTTTCCAATATTATCTCAGAAGAGTCATTCATCTATGAAGATGGCCGAATTGTCTTCCAGCTCGGTAGACAGGGTGTCTGCGAGAGAGAAGGTGAGGGGGTGCGGATAGGGGTGTGGGGAGAGAGTGAGGGAGGCTGAGGGCAGAGGAGGAAGACACGAGAGGAGAAAATGTGTGCAGACAAATGCTGACAAGAGAAGGAAAGAAACGAAAGGGCCAGCCCTGACTCTGGGATCCCATCTGCCAGGGACACTTTCAGCTGATTCTTTGTAGGGCTTGTCAAAATCTGCCTGGTGAGCTGTCACTTCTCATCATTTGGCTGTCACTGCGGAGCTTTGTGTCATCACTGGCACGGAGAGGCCTGGCAACTGGCAAAGAATTTCCTGGGGCGCTACCTGATCCACCATTATTCGCCTCTTATCATCTTAGCAGAGTAGTTACGCCACTGTCAGAGGTAATGGAGACCATGCCACTAAGAAAATTGGCCGTAATTTATTTATCAATTGTTTCTGTATACCACAAAAGCGGCCTTCTACTTTACAGCTGGGTCTAAGGTATTTGAGAGCTCCCGAAGTTCATGGTTTTCCGGTATTCTAAGTTCTACTTATGGTCTTTCCTGTAGATGACACACAACACCGCCCTTGTGGCTTGCAGTCGGTTTTCTTCTTTGCTTTCTTTAGTCACAAATCATCCTGAGGCATCCCTTAAGTGCATTTGTATTGTTAAGTGCACCGGCTTGATTTGGTGTTAATTCAATTTGAGTGCCCTTAATATCTTGCGGGGGTGATGCAATGCAGGCTGCCTGTACCTTGTAAAATCGGGTCCCAGGTCTGCCTGTGAGCAAAGCACCTTTCCCATAGCCACTTACCAAAGTTGCTGATAAAATTTTCATAAGGGAACCTTTTTAGTCTGACCCTATTGTGTTATTCTACCATTAAGTCTCAGAGAACTGAGCTGGCTTCTAGTGACAGCTTATCACATTCTCCATTATTGCTGCCTGCCCGGAGAGCTGGCTGGCTGTGTGTAGTGCAAGCTCCCTCCCTCCCGACCACTTCTGGGACGTTCTGGGAAAAGCTTGTGGGCCAGCACCTCGGGGCTAATGGGAGATTGTCTCTCTGTGGGTGCCAGAGAACTGAGCTCTCTTCTTGATGACCTGGTTCTTTTCACCTTGGAAAGCTCGAGGGGCCCTGAAGGATGAGGAACCTGAGGGATAAAAAAGAGAGCAGTGAAGGGTGAGCTGAAGTGGAGGAAGAGTTACAAAGCACTTTCCTTAAAACAGCACAGAATGCAGCCACAACTGTGTCAGCACCACTCTGACACACAGTTTGAGGCAGAGGATTAGACCAAGTATCTATCTTTGGACTATCTGCTTTAGAAACCTGATGACATTATTCACTCAAAGAGAACTCCAAAATCATGGGCCAGTTGTCCGTGGGTTAGCATCTGAACTCAGTGACTTATCTGCTTTGTGACCTTGATCAGTTTTCCCATCTGTGAAATGGGAATATCAACACCTACCTATGGGTTTGTGTGCATGGTGTGTGTGTGTGTGTGTGTGTGTGTGTGTGTGTGTGTGTGTGTGTGCCGATTAAATGAGGCAACACACATAGAGACCACCAAAAACAGTATCTCCTGTGACTATCTTAGAATCCAGGAGGTCGTCAAAGGTCAAGGTGAGAAAGCTGGTTCAGACAGTACAGAAATTATCTGGGTACCACAAGATGAGAAAGAGATAATAAGTCTAGAAACTTGGTCTTCTGATCCTTGACCCAATCTAGGTCCTTTCCATCCATCCCACTGTCTCCCTAATGCTGTCCATGGACATCGGGAGTTTGAGTAGATTTGGGGTGCACCAGGGTACTTTCTACTTCCTTGATGACAAGATTTCTTAACTGCAGACTAACCTCTTCTAGGTCACTCTTCCTTGTTTTGTTGACTGTGTCTGAGAAATGGCTTAAATCTGCCTAACAGCATGAGCATTGCCCCTACCTGTCTGCTGCATTGGGTGAAAAAGCATGGTGGTCTGATAAACAGAACTGGGAGATGTTCTTTCAAAAGAGCGTCTTAAAATTATTGTTCACTGTAGATGTCACAAAAGTATAGATAAAATGCAAATACTACAGCAAAAGGGAAAAAAATCCCTTGTCATGCTACCTATAACTGTGAAGTCACGTGCTGTGTTTTCTTCCTCTTTTTCTGTGCGCACACATGTGCTCACTTGTTGACCTGCTTGCTCTTTTCAGTATACTGTGATGGCTAAAAGCACAGACTCTTGAACCATTCTGGGTTCAAACTCTGGCTCCACCACTTGAGCAAGTTATTTAACTTTTCCACTGTTGTTTCATCATCTGTTAATTTGGCTTCATGATGGTGCCTTCCTCAGCGTGGGGGTTATGAGAAGCAATGAGTGAGTCTACGTAAATCAAGGTGCCTGGCACACAGTCAACATTGTACAGAGATTCCTTTAGGATGACAACTACATACAACAGAAACCTGGGGTCATACGACGTATTCTGCCAGAGGTCTGGTTTTTATGGGGGCAGTTTCTTTGCTCACACCCAGCTGCTAGACTATGATGCTCTCTTAAACTGCTCACTCGAACAGGGTCTCAAAGTCAGGAGGAGTCCCGCCCGCCTCCTGGTTCAGCATGCCATGGTGAGCATCGTGTCTTCATCTCCAAAAGTGTCTGGCAGAAGTTAACACCCTACAACCTGATTCCTGGAGTGAGTAGCTAGACCCGTTTTAGAGGAGGGAGGATTAAGACTGAGCAGCTATTGAAGTGGCTGCATTCAGGTCTTCAAGCATATGAGATGGACTTCCTGCCCCATGTAAGTGGCTGGGCCACTCCCTGGCCTTGGTATACACTTTTATTACACTGGAGATTTAGGCCTACATGTAGCAAGGAGTAAGGTTAAAATCATGAGAAAAGACTAATTCTCTGAAAAAAAAAATCTCATGGAGAAAAGCTCCAAGTGGCTTGATATACGTGTATGTGTGTGTAGATATGTGTGTGTATTACCATTTTGGTGTTTTTGAACATCTTTTTGTGAGATTCAAAAATGCTGGGAGTGAAAAATGATCATTTCAAACTAGACTGGCCGGGTAGTATCATCAGTCAGGAAGGAAGATCAGAGTCCAGCGGTGAGCATGTGCGTGTGCCTGTGCACGTGTGTGTGCGTGGAGACCATATGCACGAAGAAGGCGCCAGCGTGCGAGCCTCTCGGGGTGAGCAGGAGGAGCAGATGTGGGCCCGAGGAAGGGAGTAGGTTTTGATGAAATATTGGCTAACGCTTGGGGCACCGAAGGAGAAGCAGCTCTGGTCGGGGAACTGTGCTACATTAGAATTTATAATAGATTAGCTTAGCTGCCCCTTGATCTTCAAGGGTATTTGGGGAGCTGAGGACGAGGCATTTCTGCCTTGATTTTCACAGTGAGAGGAAACCTCTGGAACACTATTCCCAGCCTTTCCTTTTGCACAGCCTAAGGCGGTGAGAGCTTGCTGTTCACACCCCCGCTCGGGTCATTTGAAGGAGGCTGACAGTACCCGGGAATGCTGACATGCTTCAAAACATCACACACAAAAGAACCCACTCAGATTCCTAAGGGGAGTTGCTGTCGGCCCTTCCCAAGCTGGATTCTAACATTGGATGTGATTGCCAGGGCTCCCCCTCCCACAGCAGGGGCAGGAAATCCATATTCATTCTGTCCGTCTGCCAGACTCTCCTCTCCCTGTCCATCTGTGTGTCTGTCTGTCTGACTCTGCCTTGCTCTCTGAGGGTGTGTGCTCTCATGAAAAGGGGAGCGCTCGGGGATGTTCCAGATGAGCTGCTGCCAGCCGTGTAGCTTTAAACTCCAATGAGCTGAAGCGGCCGGGAAAGAAAGAGCGAGGGGTGAAGTCTGGTTTGATGTCTTGGCGCACTGGGGAGATGATTCATATAACATGAGCCCCTCGGGGTCCGTGGTTAAATCCCAGCCTCACACCCCCGGCCGGACTGGAACTCTGAAGTCCAGCCAAGGAGTGTTACTGGTCCTGCCTCGGCAGACAATTGGTGGGTCAGAGGCAAAGGACAGAGGAGGGGTGATGCTTTCACTGGAAAAATTACCTGCTGGGAAGGAAGGAATCATATGATGCGTGTGGTGGGGACATCCAGCCAGGGAGGATCTGGCTCTCACATTATGAGCTCCCTTGCAGAAGCCAGAAGGGACTTTTTATTGCCGGTGGGGCCTGGGGCCCAGCAACAGTGGCTCTGGCTTGGTTCTGGAAGGCTGGAGAAGGGGTGGGGGGTTGTGAGCCGGGCTCTGGATGCCAGGGTGGGTGTGACGAAGGAGGGAAGCTAGGGATGGGTGTGACTGTCTTCAGACTCATAATCTAAGGCAGGAGCAAGACAGAGGAGAGAGGAGCCACTTGGTTTCCTCTCTAGCCAAGTGCCGTGGGGCCTCTATGGTCCCTACTTTGGCCTTTGCCTGACATTTAACATGTGTGGCCACCCACCTCCACCCTCTGCTTCTTAAACATCCTCTCCTCCTGGACCCACTCTCTGCCACTCTGACCGTACTTATTCCCTTTTTATATGGCAGTTGTGTAGCCCTCTTTCTTCAGGGAAAGCCCCTTTCCCGATGCTTAGTTAATGTGGGTTTGGAGGGGGGACTTTGGGCTTGTGACCCAGGCCTGGCCACAGTGACTGGTTTAAGGACAGGCCTGTGAGCCAGTAGGGTCCAATCAGAGCCAAAGCTGGAATTTCTGTTGGCATTTTTGGGACAAGGAAGTTCCTTTTCAATTGGGGTTGATGAGATGAGAGGCTAAAAGCCTGGAGCTCCCAGGAGCCGTCACAGTGAGAGAGGCTGTGCAACGGGGAATGCACAGGAGAGGGAGGCAGAGAGAGGAGACGGAGTTCCGATGGCATCATTTGAGACCTGAGACCTAATCACAGCTGAGGTCAGGATCTACCCCTGGACTCTTCAGCCATGCTGCTAACCAAGACATCCCCCCTTTTTCCTCCACCAAGTCTGACTTTTTCTGCTCTTGTGATTGCCAGCACTGTGACTGTGTGTCAGGTCAGCACACCTTGTTGTCTGTCCTGCCCAGTCTCCTCTCCCCTTCTCCACTGCTGATCTGTGCCTTCCTCTTAAGTCGAGCCCTCAATCTTCAGTGTTTCCTCCTCTCTCCTTGCTCCCTCAGACTTTCCAGCCACTCTTATGGTGTCAGCTGTGCCTTCTGTGAGAATGGCCCCACTCCCACAGTTGTGGTTTTGCTTAGATCTTCTTGCCTGTCCCCAACGCCTGGCCATCGAGAACACATTCCCACATGGGCGTCATGCACAAGCACACGAGCACAGCTGGCTGACGTCGGTGTGTTCCTCCTGCTCCTTGGAAAGAGGAAGCTTCCCTTCTCAACCCTGGAATCACATCCCCAGGGTTCAAAGTTAGAGCTGTCTTTGATTCTTCCTTCTCTGTCTGGCCCCCTAGAGTGAGTCATCCACCAGGTCTTCAAACATTTCTCCTCTGTATGTTGTTTTTTGCTTCATCCACTGCCATTCTCTAGTCTAAGAGCTCATTGGGATTCCCTTAAAAGCCTCTTACCTGGCTTTCTAATACCCATTTCAAACTGACCCAACCCCATACCCCCAAATTTAACTCCCCCAACTCCCTCTTTCCCCTCACAGCTCACCTGAACAAATCAAATCCCTCACTGTTGTATATCATCCAATACTGGCTTTCATGAGGCATGAGAAGCCATGGGAGCATCTTGCTGGAATATTAATTTGACTGCAAGAATTCTTGGAGTGTGGGAAGTATTTTTAACTGGAAAGTAATTAAAAACTATTTTCATATTAAAACAGACTGATCTTATGTGAAGTAAAATGCAAAGCTCATATGAATTTTACAGATTAAACAGAAGTTCTGAGATTGTAAAAGTTCATTTCCAGTCACCACCCAAGATTTCCAGACCTTCTTTTCCTCTGCTATTGGGTAGAAAGCTTTGAGAAGCACTAGCATGTTGAGATCAGTGTAACCTTCTCAATTTAATGTTTACCTCTCCTGGTCCTAATTTACCTATGCTCCTCCTGGTCTTTCCTTATTTCCTGGAAGCAGGGAGCTCCTCTGGCTGTTTTTTAAACTCAATACTTGCATTCTCAACTCTGTTTCATGCCACAGTCCTTTTCCAAATGACCTCTGCTCTCCTTTTCCTTATCTTACCTTGAGTAGCCTTTGGAATTCACATCAACAAATGGATTATAAACTAGACAAGAGTCACTCCCTAGCTCAAAACCCTTACAAAGCTCATATCTAGCTGTGGGATGAGTCCTGGCTCCTTCACATGGCACACTGGCTCTTGGCTGATCTGGTTTCTACCTGATCTGATGCTTTAGCCTCAACTCTTCTTGGGACGGTGTAGTGATCAAGAACCACTGGAATGCCCCCAAAGCACCGTGCTCACTCTCACCTCTGTCTTAGTCCTCTTCATTCCCCTTTCTTTCTCATCTTATTCATTAAGATGCAGCTCCGGCATGATTTTCTTCTTGGCCGTCTTCCCTGAGATACTCTAGCCCCTGAGCAGAGCTGCATCTTAGCATTAATCTTTCTTACCACTTTCTCTGGTCACCAGATTATGGGGTCCTTACATGCAAGAACTAATCATGTTTGTTTTTCATGCTATTTCTTGAATAAATTAATTAGTGGACAAATAAGGGATATCAGGAGACTCAGGATTTACTACCTGTCCACATGACTTTGGGCAAGTCGCTTTACCTTTCTAAGCCTGTGTATTATTTTTTAGTCAAATCTGTTTCATGCACACAATTTTAAAAAATCTCTATTTTGCCTAAGGGCCCCTGGAAGTATCAATGGTTGCATAGATTGGAACTGAAGACTGGGTCTGGGACTGAGGCTACAAATAAGGAACTGGAGTCAGTGGATGAGTAGGACCAAGGAGTAGGACCTGCCTCCTCACCAGGAAGACACAGCTTGCACAGAAAAGCATCCATATACTCGGGTTTGGTATAGGAACCCTGGGTAAAAGTCCACAGAGAAACAATTTGAATTTGGGGTTAGACACACATATTTTTATTCATATTATTCTGTCCCTGCTTGCAGGAAAGCTATTATGTTTTTAAATTTCAAGAGCTCTTATTTGCTGAAAGTTATTTTTACAAGCACTCTGTTCTTGTTATATGGATGTAAAATCTTCTCTTACCTCTCTTAATGATGTTGCTTACAAACACAATTAATATTTGTTAATATTTGTTTTGTTCTCTGCCTTGTCTCTATTTCTTGTAAATTTCTTTTGAGCTCTTCCATTTAGGTTAGTGGTTTTCCTTAAGTGCCAAGAATATAAACTATTTATATTTATATTTATATTTATATTTATACATATTTAAGAATGAGGGACCAGAAGCTAATTGAGAAACCCATGTGCCTAGTGGAACTGTTGGGTGGCAGACCTCACCAAATCACAATCTGGCAGCTGATTTGATAGAGGCCCCATGTCAGCATAGGTCGGTCATGAGTCAGGTGCTGTTCTTTTCACCTTCATGCTCAGTATTCCTGGGTTAGTCCTCCTCTTTTCATTGGAGTTATGTTTCTGTGATCCCCTGTCCTTCTAATTACCTGTCTGAGGTGAGGTAAACAAAGTAGAGAAGGGATTGGGAAGAGGGCTTTCGAAATTTCACTTAACCTTCTTGTCTTTGGTAGAGTATCTCACTGCTGCTCTCTGCCTTACCTGATGCCTCTAAGGCCAAAGCCATTCTAGAACGATCTAGCCACAATGCAAACTGATTATCTTTTGCTTGGATATGGGGTAGGTCAGTTGGTTAGTATCACTGGATGAGAGGATGGGGGTTTCTACATTCTCCATATAAGGACTTACTATCAATCCCCTTCTTTTAGGCCACCATTTTCTGAAATACCCAGTGCCTTCAGTTACTGAGCCTTTCCAGTTCTTTGGCACTTTAAACCTTGCTTCTTGTTGGTTTCCACACCCATCTACCACCATCCAATTCAGCTTCATATTTATCCCCTGCGATAAGCTCTCTCCAATAGCATTCTCTTTGTCCTGCTGGATATATGTCTTGAAAACTAATTTTACTGGCATTTTAGTGAGATTTTATGGGGAGTGGGCAGAGACAGAGTTAAATGTGCATTCTGCCATGTTGAACCAGAAGTTGGGCTAATTTCCTATAGTTAAACTTCCATTATTACTTTACAAATACTTTTTCGGATTCAGTTAGTATACTCACTGTACAACTGGGTGTCCGGGGTACTAGAAGTATACCGGTGACCACCACAGACACTGTTCTTTCCTCACAGTGCTTACTGTCTAGTGGGGGAGACAGAGAATTAAACAAGAAATTTACAAATAAGAGGGGTGCTGTGAAAGGCCTAATACATTCAAGGTTTTGTGAAAGAAAAAACATCTCATCTAAGATGGTTTGGATAAGTAGTGGTTATTTAGGCAAAGAGGTGGAGGAAGATATTCCAGGCAGAAGAACAACAAATTTTACGGTTTGAAAGTAAGAGAGTAAAGGCATATATGAAGAATAAAAATAAACTCAAAATTACTGCAGAAAGCATTCCAGAGGGTAAGGTATGAAAAATAGGCTGGAGAGATGAGAAGGGACTAGATCCCACTGGGCCTCACAAGCCCTGATACTGGATTTTATTCTGAGGGTGGCAGGAAACCACCAAATGCTACAAGTACAAAAGGGACTAAATCATTTGTGCTTTTGGAGGCGTGTCTGACTGTTTTCTCTTCCTGCCAGTTTCATCCTTGTTACTTTATACATGCTGAGTCTATATTGTGAGGTGCATATAATTTCAATGATGGTTACATGGTTCTTGCTTACTGTTCTTGATTACTTTTGCCTTGAATTCCATTTTACCAGATATCAAAATTCATACTTTCCTTCTTAGACTCCTACTATCCAGATGTTGGCATGTCTCCCAGGTTTCCTGTAATACTTTCTCTTTATCTCTTCCTACTTCTTTCTGTTAGAGATCCTACTATTTCAGCACCCTAATTTGTTACTGGGCTGTATCCTGTTGTTTTTCTGCCTATGGTGTTCCTTGTGTCAACTGTTACTTTTTTTTTTTTGTAATTAAAGTCACTAATCTTTTCTTTCTTTTAATTTCCTGTTCCTTATTCATATTACCTACATAATCCCTTGTCTCTTTGAAGATATTTATTATGCTTATTTTAAAATCTTGATCTGTTACAATAGATCTGCTCCATGAAGTATAAGCTGCTTAGCCTGTTATCTTTCTAGTGGTTGACTTCTTACGGTCCTCAGTCTTTGGGCTATAAACTCTGGTTCCTTTAGGGGCAACAGCTATTGTGCCTGGTTATCTATACTAACAAAGAAACTCAAATCCCCACTCCTAACGAGGGACAGGGTAAGCTCCAAGACATGGTGCTTCAGGTCTCACACAATGATAGCCCATCACCCCAATTCTGTGTCCTCTATCAGGCCACAGCTTTAGTCAGGATCCTCCTTTAAATGCTCTGAAAAAAGTAACTCAGGAAGGAAATAATCTCTATAGATAAGTTTTTCAGTCCCTACTGGCAACCCATTAATGGGTCACACAATCAATTTAGTGAGTCAGCCAGCATTGAAGAGAGAATAGCACAGCATAGCATAGCATAGCATAGGTTGAAATAGGTAAGAGGGCATCCCACCAGTAAGCACACTGTTTTATGAAACTTTCGTGTATATGTACTGAGTCATCACATAAAATGTACTACTTATTGCAAGCGATAGTCAAAATCAGTTTGAAGAACAGTTTTTGACTGTGATCCACCAATGCAGAGGGTCTGTGGGTGAGTGGGTGTGCAGGAGGTAGAGGGGTGAATGCTCTGGGCCAGTTAGCTAGTCAAGTGATTCTTCTCATCAGCTCTTTACCCCACAGGGCTTGAGCGTTGCTCTCCTCTCCCGCACCTCACACCTACCATCTACTGATGCTGCTAACTCCTTTTCCAACATGGGACAGGCAATTACCCCTCAGAGGTTACGTGGGCAAGTGCAAAACTAAGCTTTCCCTCAACCTGTCCTCCGTCCATGCACCTGGTACCCCCTGTGCCGGGTTGGTTGCACCATGTATTTAGTCAACCAAAGGGCTCCCCACAGTTTCTATCTGAGTCCTCCAGATCCAGTCTTCCTTCTCACTTTTGCTGTTCTTCCAGGTTGATTGTGTGGGAGGGGGCCGGGAGCCCAGGCTTGCTTTCATCTTTCAGAAGCAGAAACCTTAACTGCAATCCAGTTTCGAGCTGTGGTGGTCCCATGCTGAGCTCCTTAGAGTCCCATATCCTTAGGGTCCCATGCTTCTGGCAGCCTTCAGCTCTCTCCGCCCCACCCAGCCCTTCCCTCAGCACATCCTCGTGCTGGGTTTCTCTCCTTTCCTCCATGCACTGTTTTGACTTCTGCCTTTGCCAGTGACTATTAGAAACCTCAGGCCCCAGCCAACAGGAACATTTATAGCTGAACAATTACATTGTTGAAACCCTGACAAGTCCACTCTGGTTAATGGCTCTGAAAATGTAGGAGAGGTGTGAATGACTAAATCTATGAGGCTCCATATTGTGGGCCTGCAAAGACAGACTTGTAGAACCCGGTATTTGATGGAAATTTCTCGTTTTTTCCTCCAGTGTTGTTCTAAATGCTACTCTCGCTCAACATGGATTCATTACCTAGAGAATGGCTTGGATATCTGGATAATCATCTTTTAAATAGTTTCTCTTTTTTCCCTTTCCTCTTGGTATTTTTGGAACTCAACCAACAACAATGCAACAATGCAACAGGCAGGCAACTGACTGAGAAAAAAAGCAAACAGTGCTGGGTTACATTAGGAAATTATCATGTATTAGATGCAGGTGGGATTCCTCGACTTCCCCGTCTGCTGGAAAGCTTTTAATAAAGCAGCATGAGGAAGGAGTGCTTTTGAAGAGGTGGTGTCATGGAATCTGGGGTGGGGGAAAGAGAAGGTTGGAGGGCTCAGTGATCAAAGATCAAACCCTGTGGTTTGGACAGGTACATGGTGGGCAAACAAGCCATGGGTAACTTGAAGAATGGGGCCCTCGCCTTACTGTGGTATCATATTATTGGTCACAATTCTCTGCTCCCTTGTGGTAGCATTATACCTGCACACCCTTGCCATGACCTGGCCATAACAGGTGGACTTTAGGCTTCTCCTTGACTTTAGGATTCTCCTTGGCTTTAGGCTTGACCAAGCAAATCACTTCAACCAATGGGAGACTAGTGGATGTGATGTGAGATTATGCTCACCCTCTTGTGCTCCTGCCTTTTTTCATGAGAAGAAAACACCTGACGCAAGTGCTTATCCAGAGATGATGAGAGACACATGGAGGAGCTCTAAATCCAATCCACAGGTTGGAGCCAACCTCAGCTCAGCTGAAGCTCAGCCTACATCAGCAGCCAAACCCCTCCCACTCACAGATGTAAGAGGGGAAAAAAAAGCCTTTTGTTGCTTTCCACTGAGACTGTTTTTGTGTGTGGTTGTTTGCAATGCAGCACACCTGACTGATGCATTACCTGAACAGGGTTGCCCTGGGACAAATGGGGGAGACATACACTTCTGTTTCTAAGAGGTTGATACCTAAGAAGTAGAGGTGGTTTCAGTACCCAGGAAAAAAATCTAAACTGTTGCTTTCTGTGGGAAGATGTTGGCAAAGAATACACATTTGTAGTTTATAAGATGAATAAAACCTAATATACATTGTGATGGTTGTAGTAAATAATAATGTATTATATACTTGAAATTTGCCAAGAGAGTAGATCTGAAGTATTAATACACACATGCAAGCACACACACTCACAAAGGTGAGGGATTTGTTAATTGGCTTGATTGTGGTCATTTCACAGTGTATTCATATGTCAAAACATCACATTGTACACCTTGAATACATACACTTTTTGTGAATTCTACTTCAATAAAGCTGGGGAAAAAATGACCAACCCAAAGGCATGCCTCCAAGGTGTGAGTCTAGAGGGCAGAGCAGGAACGCAGCCTCCACATCTTGCTGAGGCTCAGGCAAGGAGAATCGAGGTATGTGGTCTAGTGACAAGCAGGGAAACAGCATTTTGGAACATTGCTTATGGTGGGAGGTTGAAGTGAAAGCCACTGGCTGATCTGCATGCAATTGTGCCAAGAAAAAAGAAAAAACATTCTTGGCACTTTCATGGCCATGGCTTGGTTAATAGTGAGCAGGAAGTCCACTTGGCTTCTGCTGGCAGGGCTTCTCAACACTGGAAGTTTTAGTGATTTGATTTGACAGATACCAGGGCTCCATCTTTAATACTTAGCCCTGTGCTAAACAAATAGGAGATGTTCAAGAAATCAACTTGTGATTGATAGATTATCAGGATACACCTCATTGATATACGTCATCACAGCACCACCACTAATTAATTACATGACCCCAGGATAACAGCTTAACCTCTCCGTTCCCTCACATGGAATGAGCATGATACCATTTGGTGTCCTTGGCCTCTGTAACTGTTCAAAAAGGGTAAGATGAAATGAAGGTGGAAAAAGTCTGCAGTGGGCCAGAAGTGACAGGTTAGTCTTCTTTCCCCACAGGTGCGGCTATTTTGGGTGTTTTGTACTTGTGGAGCAGAAAGAATGCTGAAGCAGGAATGCAGGTGATTCAAGACTAAGCTCGGCCTTGAAGGGGTCACCACTAGCTATTTTCCCTTATGGTCTCTGCAGGACAATAGACCAAGGAGGTAATGGTTATATTGCTCTGTACTTTTACTGCTGTAACTTATAAGGCCAAGTTAAGTTCCTGGATTAAGAAATCAAGCTTTCTATTGCACCCTAAATTGAATGGTGGGAGTCCTGATTTAACCAATCATTGTTTTGTAAAGGCAGATCCTCAGCTGGCTGTATTGTAGGACTGCAACCAGCAACATCTCTGATCCACGGGCCATCTAACTCTTCTGAAAGATCCCCAGTGGCCTGGTGTTATGGTTTGAATTGTATCCACCCCCAGCTCCAATTCATATGTAGAAGTCCTAACCCCCAGTATATAGAATGTGACCTTATTTGGAGCTAGGGTCTTCACAGACATAATCAAGTTAAAATGAGGTAATTAGGATGATCCCTAATCCAATACAGCTGCTGTCCTTATAAAGTGGGAAATGTGGAGACAGTTATTCACTTAGGGAGAACCCCGTGTGAGGATGAAGGCAGAGATCAGGTGATGCTTCTGTAAATCAAAGAGCACCAAAGCTTGGAGTGAGTTGGCTGAAGGCAAGAAGCAAACAAAGAACACCAAAGATTGTCCACAAATCACCAGAAGCTGGGAGAGAGGCCTGGAGCCGATTCTTTCTCGGTAAGGAACCAAATCTGCCAACACTTTGCTTTTGGACTTCTAATCTCTAGAACTGAGATGATAATTCTATTGTTCAAGCCAATCAGTTTGTGGCACTTCATTAGAGCAGACTTAGCAACCTAATACACATGGAATCTCTGTTTATGAAAAAGCTGGTTCTTTGTATGAATAGCAGAGGCTTATACAACGCTTAAAATTTAGCAGGCACCGTCCTAGGCACTTATATTAATTCCTTTATTCCTCATAAGAATCCCAGAAAGTAGCAGCTCATAGTATCCTCATTTTGCACATGAGGAAACGGAGGCACAGAGGGATTCAATAATCTGCCCGAAGTTTCCATGTCACTGTGTGATAGAATCAGGAACCTTTCAGGCTTGTGATGTGGGGCACTTCTCATGGCATCAGCTTGTTCTTACAAAAAGCTGAAATCTGCTGCCTTGGAATAGCAGGAGCGACTTTATTTTCTACTCTATAGGATGGCCTCTCTGCTGCATTTGTACTATGGCTTCTGGAGCCTTTACCCTCTCAGGCACTCTCCACTGAGTACCTCCTACTTTGTCAACATCACTATTAATTACCTCAGTGATCCAGAACAAAGGTAGGTCCCCAGATGTGGTCTGATTCAAATGGAAAATGGTCTAAATATTATAATGATCCCTAATTTTATTGGTTTTTTTCCCCCAGCGTTTTAGGGCTTTTGTGTGTATGGATGTATGTGCGTGTGTATATATGTGCCTGTTGGTATTTGTATTATATTCCAATATTTTAAAACTTGGTTTGCCCGTAGTTCTTTATTTTTGTTAAGCTTAATTGTTTTCTACCTCTTTTTCTCTATCTCTAAAATGCTGAATCATGCTCAGCTCAAAAGGCCATGACTTATTTCCCGCTTGGTCTAACCAAGATGAGCTCTATTACATCTCCTTCTCTGTGACCTTCCTCGGGTGATGTAGCAAGTCAAAAATTTCAGTCTACTCACCTTCCATGAGATTTTGGAAGATCCTCCCTTACGAGAAATGTTCTCCAGCCTGGGAGAGAAAGGAAGGTTAAATCAGTGTTCTTAGCAGTTAACCTAGGACTCTGGGATTCTTTATACATCTTTGTCTCTGTGCCCCTATCTACTAGAAATACCGAGTCCCAAAGACATCTCAAATCTCCTTCTTTTCCATGGTGGGTGACTTTTGTCTTCTTGAAGGCGTTTGGGCTTTGCTGCTGCCCCCAAGCCATGTCTCTCTGACCACAGTCAGTAGTTACTGCTTCTGTTTTTGCTGACGTGGGGCATGTCTTTGTTTCTAGTGATTTTATCACTCTCTAACAAGCTCTGATAAAGTTTCATCTGCCTTTTAAGTTTATTTGCAGCCCTCTCTCTTGTGGAACTTAGAATCCATTTTCCTGGGGCTAGATGGAAGCACGTAGGCTCACACTTAGAAACACTCCTTCCTGCGAGTAGCGGGCCACTCTCCTACCCACAGTTCAGACACTCCATCAGAGCCAACATTCCTTTCCTCACTTCTGGGAAGCCCAGTGGGTTCTGATATGGACATTGTCAGTTGCTTTCTAGCATCAATTCTTTCTTACTTCCTAATGGAACCCAGATTTTCTTTGAATATTCAACCCTTATACCCACTGCAGCCCAATAACTCAAGAAATGTTCATCAGATCTCTCAGAGGTGAGTCTGGATGCATCCAGGCCATCTCCCTTACTGGTCAGGGCTTAAGACAATTCATGCTTGATAGTTCCCTGGCAACTATTGGTACAGTGGTGGGCATGGGAACGCATGGGTCAAATAAGACTGAAGGGAAGGATTTTTATTCTATGGTTGGAAGAGTTTTTGTCTCTTGCTCACCTAACATGAACAAGAAAAAATGTAGCTCTAGATGCTATTGACAGTCAATTTGCAATCGTGAAGAAAGCCAGCCTGGTACAACACCAGCACGTGCAGAAGGGCCAAGCTGGGAACATTTCAGAGCAACAGAGCCCAAGCTATGATGTGCCTAGACTTTCTGCTATGTGGGGTAATACATTTTCTTTTATTGTTTACACCTCTGTGGGTCTAACACACCTTAATTGACACAGAAACTTAAAGAAAATAAGAATCCTGTGGTCTTGCCAGGTATGGTAGAGCTTCTGAGGTAGGTTTGCATGGGGAAAACTAAGATTTTCAATGTTGAAATATTGGCTGTATTTGTATAATGCAACTAAAATGTTTACTTCTTATTGATTAGTTAAAAAAAAAAAAAAAAACCCAGGACAGAGATGCTCACTGCATCCTCAAATGACTCTTCTCCACTGATCAATATTTTATTCCAGATATTTTGTCTGAATATTCTACCTGTCTTGACTAAAGAGTAGAAATGGTCACATGGCAAACTGAACATGTCTTATAAGTAATACATAACTATAAGAACCTTTAAAATCCCTCAAAAACCTGCTCTTGATTTTGTAAAATTGTCTAAATTACATTGGAAAAGGGAAATACTTAGTTTTGGGGGGACTGCATATATGACTAAAACAGAAAAAGAAGAATAGATCATGGCCTTTCATTTCTAGATGACTGCTCTTAGGAAAGGTATTTCATGTCTTCCTCACAAAAAGTGTAAATATTCTTTGTAGTATGTCACATCTCTGTTGACTTGGAGAATGAGGGGCTTTATGCTATAAAATGATTATTTCCAACATTTCTAATCAAATAGCTTATAAGGAAATGAGTTGTACATGGTCCAAATGGGGTTGATGCAGAATCGGTTCATGGCTTCGTGGTAGGTCAGATGAGTTTTCAAGTTTTAGACGTTCAGTCTCTTTTCTTTTGTGACAGCTTCATTTTAATGCCTAAGGACTGGTAGCCTGGGGTTTCCTCAATTCTTGGGTAATATAAAGCTTCATCAGTATTTTTGACCTGGGCCTGGGGTCATTTGCTTTTGTAAAGCAAAGAAGGGCTAATTCTTGTAAAGAATAAACTTTTCTGGTTTTATTTCAAGTAATCAAAGTATAACTTCTAGGTTTTATTTTCGCAAAATTTACATATCTGTGGAGAGTGTGCGTGTGTGTGTGTATGTGTGTCTAAGTATACGCATGCATGAGCTTTTTATAAACCGGTAACAAACAGGAGATGTGGTAACATAGAATGGACCGTGCATTCTTTTCTTGAGTGAGAGATAAATCATTCTTCTCAGGTGGAATCTTTTATTTATGCTTTCGGATTCCATTTTATCAAGAAAGCTTTGGTTTTCCTTTTTGGCTTTGTCTAAGCTATTCTTCAGCAAGTAATTGAAATCAAGCTGACATTTATTAGTGAGGACATGGTCCACTCCAATCTCATACTCACAGTCTAGCCGCTGCCATACAAATTTTGCTATGGACTTTCCTGTTTGTGACTACGTGTGTGTAATGGCAGTGGTGTATGGTTGCAGGTTTACTGCCTCTAAGTCAATGGAATGAAATCACTGTGCACTCCCATGCCATAAGAGTTAGTTATCAGGGGTTTTTATTTTGTCATTAAAAGAATGACAACTTAAAATCTGAGCAATTAGACAGGGTTATCACAGGAATACAAGATTTTTAGTAATGGGTCCTATGTTGAGAATGTTCCTATTTTCTAAGACATTTCCACACTCTTAACACTTTTTGCTCACAATAATCCTGGAAGTCAGCAAAGCACACACCATTATCCCTGCCTTACAGTTGAACCACACAACTCAGGGAAGCAAAGCAGTTTTCCCCAAGGTCACTCAGTAAAAATGTGGCCAGTCTTGGGACTTACACTCATAGCTTCTGGGTTCTACTCTCTTTCTACCACAGAGAGAACCAAAGGTGGAAACAGTATTCTGAGATAATGTCCAGAATATTTCCTCTGTTGTTCTTGACATTGACATTTAAATATATTCCATTGAGATTTTGAATAACTCCTTTTGTTGGAAGACGATATATTTATTTGGGTACCTTGGCTGTTGTGCTGGTTAAATCATTTGTGGTGTTAAATGCTTCTTAGGACAAGGGTGGGATGGTTCGAGAAAGACCTAGCCACACATTCCTATCTTTCTTAAAGGCCCAGAAATTCATATTCCCTGGGGATGGAACCTCTTAAGTTCAGGTGTTGAAAGACCCTTCCGGTGGTGTTACCCCCCTAATGGAAGAATTGAAGTTTTAACGATCTTTCTGCATCTAAGAGATACTATTTTGTCCTGATAGTCATATCTCCTGGAATTCCCTCTGTGATTTCAAGAACTCACTGAGTTAACCATTTTTTGAGTGTCTATTTCAGGCTGCAGGGTTCAGTCCTCCCTTTGGTGATCTCACCATGTTTTCTTGTTTGCAGGAACTGTATTTGGGAGCAAACAGTCGATTTTGCTAAGATAAGTGATACACTAAAGACACTGAAACATGGTTTTTCTACTTGAGTTACTCTGCTCTTACAGAATATCCCATTGAGTGAATGCTGGACGCAGATGGTTCCTTTTAAACCTGAATCAATATGTTCCAGAAGTTGTGCTATTAACGTTTGAAATCTGTAAAGCAGAATGCTTAAAGGCTGCTGCTTTAAATTGGGGAAACAGTATCTTTTGGTCTTGAGTGCCGTTTTTGTTTAACTCTGAAGAGTACCCCCTTGGTGGCTGACTGCTCGCTATCCTCAGCTCCTGATCATTTCTCTTTCTCTCTGTCTTTGGCTGCCTACCTTCTCTGTACCTTGGATACCCAAGAAGTCCCTTCCAGGGCTGTGTAACTTGCTACCTTTCTTGTGTTCCTCTCTCTACTTGGCATTCCGCACCTCTTCATCTTGGTATTCCTGTTGTCCTCTTTGTCTACCTCATATCCATGGCTCAACTTGAGAGCAACAACAGTAACAACAATTTATTAAGCCCCTTTGTAATTGAAGTCCGTGCATTTTGGTAGTTGGCCCAGCATTGCCAATTAGAAAGTGGCCAGTTAGAAAGCTAGAAAGTGTACTATTTGAACCCAGACTACCCGCTTTCCAATTTGCCATGGTGACTTCTCAAATTTTATACTGCCTATGCCCATCAATGATGAACACCTCTGGGCTGCCATGGGGGCCCCCAGGAAGCAGGCCTGAGATAAACTCTGTCAATTCACATAGTCACAGAAGATTGGATCCACGGAGGATTTTGGATGTCATCTAACCCAATTCCATCATTTGACAGATGGAAAAACTGAGGTGGGAGAATCCAGAAGGCTGGTGAGTTAAGGCAGCATGGCAGAGTAGAATGAACATGAAATTTCATGACAGTCCAGGGTTCCAATCCAAACTGGTAATGAGTCAACGGGCCTTGACCAACTCGCTTTATCTCTTTGAGCATCAGTTTCATTTGGTATGAAATGAAAATCATAACACCTAAAAATTATGTGTGTATAGTGCCTACCTGTGGTAGGTTTTAAGAACTGATGCCTGTTATATTATGACAACCAGTCTAGTAGCCACCTTGCTTGGATCCTGGGAGGGGCCCTACTGAGCTGGAGGGCAGCATGTCAGCCTATGCCAGGCAGGGGAAGGAAAGAGGTAGCTCATGTGCCCCTTGTCCTCTTATCTGTTGACACTCATTCCATGAATGATCTTGTCCCATTCCAATGGTTTGCTGTATTTGTCAGAGCTTGGTCAGGGAAACAGAAGCTACACGAAGTATTATGAGCAGTAATTCAGAGAAGTAGAGTCTTACAATACTGTTGGAAGGGCTGGGAGCTAGGGTAGGGGGAACTCAAGCTGCTGACCTCAGCTGCATGTAGCACTGAAATGGGTCATTCTCAAATGCCTGCCCTGAAGTCACTGTAATTTCAAGAGTCTATAGGAAGTCAGTGCCACTGGTCTACAGCTCCAGGACAAGCGATTCACTGGGCTTGCCTGGAAACCTCTGCGTCTACCAACTGACCACATGTTTGCCAGGAACCGATGCTGGAGAACACTGGTTCCAAATCTTGTGCAAGGGCTCTTAGAGGCTGACTCTAATTCACAGCTACACTGGGATTTCTGGGAAATGTGTTTCTAGGTCCTCCCCTGTGATGCAGAGAGAATGTGGCAGGAGGTGGAATTGATGCCATATTATCAGCCCACAAACAAACATGAGCTTTATTCCTTTTGAAAACATTTTTTCATTCTTCACTATATACAATAAACACTGTTACAGTGCCCAAGACTGTGTGAGACCTGGTCTCTGATTGTCACAAATAGAATAAAGACCACAGACATGAATGGGAGTGAGAAATGGAATGTGGTACTCTTTATTCTCTTTTAAAACTTGCCCTTTTATCAGGAATATTGGCCTGAAATTACTTTATTATTGTGTGTCTGCCAGGTTTTGGTAACAGGATGATGCTGGTCTCATAAAATGAGTTAGGGAGGAGTTTCTCTTTTTCTGTTGTTTGGAATAGTTTCAGAAGGAATGGTACCAGCTCCTCTTTGTACCTCTGTGGCTCACCGGCTGTGAGTCCATCTGGTCCTGGGCTTTTTTTGGTTCATAGGCTATTAATTACTGCCTCAATTTTAGAACTTGTTTATTGGTCTATTCAGGGATTTGACTTCTTCCTGGTTTAGTCTTGGGAAGGGTGTATGTATCCAGAAATTTATCCATTTCGTCTAGATTTTCTAGTTTATTTACATAGAGGTATTTATAGTATTATCTGATAGTAGTTTGTATTTCTGTGGGATCAGTGGTGATATCCCCTTTATAATTTTTTTTTTTTTGAGATGAGGTCTTGCTCTGTTGATGAGGCTAAAGTGCAGTGGCACGATCTTGGCTCACTGCAACCTCCACCTCCTGGGTTCAAGCAATTCTCCTGCCTCAGTCTCCCAAGTAGCTGGGATTACAGGTGTGCACCACCACACCTGGCTAATTTTTGTATTTTTAGTAGAGATGGGGTTTCATCACATCAGTCAGGCTGGTCTCGAACTCCTGACCTCATGATCTGCCCGCCTTAGCCTCCCTATCATTTTTTGTTGTGTCTATTTGATTTCTCTCTCTTTTCTTCTTTATTAGTCTGGCTTTTTTTTTTTTTTTTTTTTTAAAGGTTAACAAAATAGACAGTCTGTCTATTTTGTTAATCTTTAAAAAAAAAAAAAGCCAGCTCCTGGATTCATTGAGTTTTTGAAGGGTTTTTGTTTCTCTATCTCCTTCAGTTCAGCTCTGGTCTTAGTTATTTCTTGCCTTCTGCTAGCTTTTGAATTTGTTTGCTCTTGCTTCTCTAGTTCATTTAATTGTGATGTTAGGATGTCGATTTTAGATCTTCCCTGCTTTCTACTGTGGGCATTTAGTGCTATAAATTCCCCTGTAAACACTGCTTTAGCTGTGTCATAGAGATTCTGGTACATTGTGTCTTTGTTCTCATTGGTTTTAAAGAACTTATTTATTTCTGCCTTTATTTTGTTATTTACCCAGTAGTTATTCAGGAGCAGGTTGTTCAGTTTCCATGTAGTTGTGCGGTTTTGAGTGAGTTTCTTAATCCTGAGCTCTAATTTGATTGCACTGTGGTCTGCAAGACTGTTATGATTTCCTTTCTTTTGCATTTGCTGAGGACTGTTTTACTTCCAATTATGTGGTCAATTTTAGAATAAGAGCAATGTGGTGCTGAGAAGAAAGTATATTCTGTTGATTTGGGCTGGAGAGTTCTGTAGATGTCTATTATGTCCTCCTGTTCCAGAGCTGAGTTCAAATCCTGAATATCCTTGTTAATTTTCTGTCTCGTTGATGTGACTAATATTGACAGTGGGGTGTTAAAGTCTCCCACTATTGTTGTGTTGGCGTCTAAGTCTCTTTGTAGGTCTCTAAGAACTTGCTTTATGAATCTGGGTGCTCCTGTATTGGGTGCATATATATTTAGGATAGTTAGCTCTTCTTGTTGAATTGATCCCTTTACCATTATGTAATGCCCTTCTTTGTCTTTTTTGATCTTCGTTGGTTTACAGTCTGTTTTATCAGACTAGGATTGCAACTCCTGCTTTTTTTTCCTTTTTTTTTTTTTTGCTTTCCATTTGCTTGGTAAATCTTCCTCCATCCCTTTATTTTGAGTCTATGTGTGTGTCTTTGCATGTGAGATGGGTCTCCTGAATACAGCACACCGATGGGTCTTGACTCTTTATCAAACTTGCCAGTCTGTGTCTTTTAATTGGGGCATTGAGCCCATTTACATTTAAGGTTAATATTGTTATGTATGGATTTGATCCTGTCATTGCGATGCTAGCTGGTTATTTTGCCTGTTAGTTGATGCAATTTCATCATAGTGTCAGTGGTCATTACAGTTGGGTACGCTTTTGCAGTGGCTGGTCCTGGTTTTTCCTTTCCATGTTTAGTACTTCCTTCAGGAGCTCTTGTAAGGCAGGCCTGGTGGTGACAAAATCGCTCAACCTTTGCTTGTCTGTAAAGGATTTTATTTCTCCTTCACTTATGAAACCTAGTTTGTGAAAATCCTCAATAAAATACTGGCAAACCAAATCCAGCAGCACATTAAAAAGCTTATCCACCATGATCAACTCTGCTTCATCCCTGGGATGCAAGGCTGGTTCAACATACGCAAATCAATAAATGTAATCCATGACATAAACAGACCCAGTGACAAAAACCACATGTTTATCTCAATAATGCAGAAAAGGCCTTTGATAAAATTCAACACTCCTTCATGCTAAAAACTGTCAATAAACTAGGTATTGATGGAACATATCTCAAAATAATAAGAGCTATTTATGACAAACCCACAGCCAATATCATACTGAATGGGCAAAAGCTGGAAGTTTTCCCTTTGAAAACTGGCACAAGACAAGGATGCCCTCTCTCACCACTCCTATTCAACATCGTATTGGAAGTTCTGGCCAGGGCAATCAGGCAAGAGAAAGAAAAAGTTATTCAAATAGGAAAAGAGGAAGTCAAATTGTCCCTGTTTGCAGATGCCAACCAAATGCCCATGAATGATATACTGGATAAAGAAAATGTGGCACATATACACCATGGAATACTATGCAGCCATAAAAAGGATGAGTTCATGTCCTTTGCAGGGACATAAATGAAGGTGGAAACCATCATTCTCAGTGAACTAACACAGGGACAGAAAACCAAACACTGCATGTTCTCACTCATAAGTGGGAGTTGAACAATGAAAACACATGGACACGGGGGGGGGAACATCACACACCAGGGCCTGTCAGGGGGTGGGGGGCAAGGGGAGGGATAGCATTAGGAGAAATACCTGATGTAGATGATGGGTTGATGGGTGTAGCAAACAACCATGGCACGTGTATACCTATGGAACAAACCTGCACATTCTGCACGTGTATCCCAGAACTTAAAGTATAATTTTAAAAAATGCTCTTTTAGTACAAAAGTAGGGAAATAAAAATGAAAGAGAAGGAAATCAATGGTGGCCTCACTTTTATCTACATGTCCCCAAAGCACACAACCTCTCACCATGAAGTTAATTTTTTAAAAAATTAGTCATTCCAGTGACCTTATGAAGCCTAACATGAGTTTCAAATATTGGCTAAGAGTAGGAGCTGTATTCTGATGTAAACAGAGACACTCTTAATAATTCCCAAAATGTCTGATGTAGTGAAGTACTTTCAGCAAATTAATACAATTAAGAAAAATAGCATTCCTTTTAAGAGGGATGATCAGGGCAATAGGAGAAATAATTCTTGAAAGTTGAGACATGTGTCCTGGTTCTCACCTCTGACCATTTCTTTTTTCTACCCTCTTTCTTCATTTTCTTGTTCTCCAGTTCTCTTTTCTGTCCTCTTCCTACTTGTGCCATTTGCTCTTCCCTTTCTAACAGACTTGGCTGTAGCCAGTGATGGTCACCCCCCACCCAGGAATGCTGATTGTGTGACTAAATCATTTGCGGATCACATGATTAACCGACTGGAGCTGACTGATTAGTCTGCTGGGTCTCAGAATGTGTCCTCCCTGGACCCCTCCTCCATCCCACATACATCTTTGTCACTGGATTTCAAATACAGATAGTGCACAGGAAGAGATAGGAGCCATTTTTTTTTTTTCCAGCATCTTCTCCACCCTCACCCCAAACTCACCATTCTACCCAATGGCAAAAAAATGAGATAATTAGAATTCTTCTTTCATTAGAAAATGCGCAAGATGAGACCCAAGAGGTGGAGCATGCCAGATGTTGTGGAGAGCATGACTCCTCAGTCCCTTTGGCCACATATGCTGAAGTCATGAAATTGGGAAATCTGACTCAGGAATCACCATCCATTGTGGGGGCTGACGAAGCACCAAATGCTCTGGGACAACTGGTCAACCTGCCAGTCCCTGGAGCACAGGCCTGGTCTGAGGCTGCTCTCCGGCCGTGATCAGTTAGAGGGGAATGGGAGAGTTGGGACTCCTTCTGCACATTCTAAGAAGCCCTGAAAGGTTCAGATTCAAGGTGAGCTGTGAGCTGGGAATACCTGCAGTTGCAAGGGAAGGTCTGTTGAGATTTCTGATTCTTCCTGAGTGCCTGGAGTCTATCTCCAGGTGAATGGTAGAGTACCTTGGATGCATATGTCTGTTTTAGGTATCAGAGGAATAAGATAGGATGCTCCAATACGTTTCAATGAGAGTGTTAGAAAGCACATACTGCTGTGCTTTTTTGTTACAGCTGTATCTTTTTAAAAATTAAGATATGAGTGAGTCATCACTTTCTAAAAAAATGAACAAAGACATAAGAGGGAACAAAGTTTTAAATACAGGCTCTGGGCTCAGCGTGTTCCTCACTGAGCCCAATTCCAATCAGTTCTTGGTCTGTCCTAAGCTGCTGCTCTAGGTCTAAGTGGTACATTTATCCCAATTTTAAAAAACAGATTCAGAAAGTTTGAGCTCTGTGCTACTTTTCTCCAGTCTTGACACAACTTCGAAAAGCAAATAGGATCCTCCTCCTCAGCTTTGCTTATCAGCTCTGGGACCCCTCCAAGTTTCCTTCATTCCCTGAAGCCTAGAATGTCCTTTCAGGCTCAGATTGGGGTCCTCTAATCAATATCACCCAGGTGACCTGACTCTCAAATGAGTTTAGGTTGCAATCACTTGGGAAGCTTGTTCTAAATGCAGATTCCAGGCAGCCAGCCCCAAAGGTGTGGGTGGCCCCCACAGGCACCTTTAGTGTGTTTCCAGGTGAGTCTGATAGAGTTGCTGAGATACACTGGTCTGCCTGGGACAGCTGCCTCAGGAACTTTTTTTTTTGGCAGTGATGCTTCTGCACCACTTCCTCCTTTGGTTCCCCACTCCCCCTGCACGCTCCCTGCCCCCAAAGCAGGTGCAGACATTTGCTAACAGAGGTTCTTTGCTATATGTCATAGCGTTTTACAACTAGCTTTCTGCAGAACACTTGGAAAAAAAGGAGTTCAACCTAAACATAGCCAAACAACTTTTACCAGAGCAGTAAAGTGATTTCCTCACTGGGCTCTGCTCTGAGGCAGATCTGAGGAGCTCTGTTCACTCTGGACCCTTTTGCAAGTTTACCCTGGGCTCACCTTTGGCAAGATTCACCCTGCAAGAGACCTGGACCACCATGTGGGATCTGGTCTCTATGGACTGTCATGCTGGCTTATTTCAGACTTGTGTCCCCAGGGGTGGGTGGGAGCTGGCTGAGGCCTCAGGCCAGCTGGGTAGCAGAGCCTCGTGCCCGGCTGGCCCTGTGCTGCCTGGTGGCCTTCTGAGCTCTGCAGCATGGGTGGTCCTCGTGCTGGCAGAGCAGAAGGCTGTGGGAGTTCATGGCCCCCTCTGGGGGACATGACGAATGGCCTTGCTGACAAAACGTGGTCTGCTTTCCATCTCTGAGCTATGAACGGTTTCATTTTCAAAGCAAGAAAACAAACCACGGGAACCAGACACAACACACCCAGGCCACAAACGATACAGCCATTTTCTCGTCTCAAATAAGGGACCTGCAAAGGTAAAAGAAAAACGGCTTTGTTAGAATTCTTTGATGAAAAGCAAATACGGAAAACTCAACCGGAGGTTGTAATGAGACTTCCTTCACCTTGCCTCACTGGTTCTTCTCCTGACCTGGTGGAGTCCCAGTCCTCTGTGCTGGGCCAGCCTACCTGATACTGACCTTCAGGGGCTTCCCACAGGCCACTGTGGAGGTGGCAGAGGCAGGGAGTAGGGGGAATTCAGGCAGGCGGGTCGGTGCTCTCAGCCCCTCTGCACCCCACCAGCCCCATTTCTATCTGATTCATTTAATACATCTCCATTAACATTTCTTTTGAAGGAAAGGTTCAGCATCTAAAGAACATTTGAAACATTCTAGTCTAGTCTGATCTCACGTGCATTCTAATGAATGGTTCCAGTGAAGAAAGAAGGAGAAAAGAATAGTAATTTAATAAGAAGCGCATTGATTTCTGTGCCTCTCCTCTCTCTGATGTTGCCCACTGTTTCCCTTTAACATTTGTTCCTTTCTTTAGGGGTATGTGTGATAACTTAAGGCTGAGTTCTCAAGAGTAAGAAAGAACTAGCCAAAAATTTTGTCCCTGTATCTTGTGAATGACAGGACAAGCATGCCAGCTAACCAACATAAGTGAGTACCCTGCCTCAGCCTCTAGTAGTCGGCACATAGACCCATATGCCACAACTAGCTCGTGGATATAGAGGCTGTCCTATCTATGTTCCTGTAGTAATATAGGAAATATAATACAAAAATTGGGGTAGCTGCCAGATAATGTCTCACCCTCCTATGGCCCTACCACTGAGTACTCCCCATTGGCCATGTGTGGCTTTGTTTCCCTAGCAATAGTTAATTAAGCCAAACTGGGCCAGTGGATTCTTTCTTCTGCTAGTGGCTAAAAGCATGGACTCAGGCTAAGCCAGGAGAGGTGTAGTAAGAGGTTGGACAATAAGCAGTGTGGGGAGAGAGGACCATGAGTAAAGGTAGGGGTGCATAAATGAGTACAGAGTGCATGGTGGACTGGAGGGAGCACTTGGAAAGAGGGGTGGGCCCCACCCAGCTGCATCAGGTTAAGGTATTTGGATTGTTCTTTTAGGCCTTTAGCAGCCATTAGGAGGTGCCTATGTGAAATCAAATCTAAAATTTACAGTGTTGACTCTAGTGGTCCAGGGAAGATGAATAAAGAGTGGTGAGGTGGTTAGGAGAGTCTGTCTCAAAATGGTTCATGTGTTCACATTTGGGAAACCTTTATGGAGCGGGTGCTCACTGTGTATCAAAGGAGAGGGGAAAAGGGCTTAAACTATGGTGTCAATGTGAGGAAGAAGCAGGAAGAGATTCACAATCCAGTCCCAATTAGAACCTCATGACCAATTTGATGTGGGTATGATGGAGGGGCAAGAGTCAAGGGTTATTTAGTCCACAAAAGGACTGATAGGGCTTTGTAGGAAGAGAAGCTATTTGGGAAGTGGTGGGGATGTATATGGAAATGAGTTTTCTTTTTAAGAATGAGATTATTTTAACATTCAGAGGACTTTCAGGAGATGTAGTTCCAATGCACACCTTCTAGAAAACTAATGTTAAAGCAAACAAGTATCATACATGATGATGTGAAATAATCAGAAAGTGTTAACAGGGAAGTCATCCAAGAAACAGATTATTAGAAAGGAGTGTGATAGATTTGGACAGGGACAACGATCTAAACCATCAAGTCAAATTGCACCCCCCCCCCGCCCCCCGTGTTGGAGGAGGAGCCTAATGGAGGTGATTGGATCCTGGGGAAAGATTTCCCCGTTGCTGTCTCATGAGAGTGAGCAAGTTCTCATGGGATCTGGTTGTTTAAGTGGGTAGCACCTGCCCCATCTCCTCCTCCTGCTCTGGCCATGTGTATGCTTCCTTTCACTTGCCTCCATGATTGTAAGTTTCCTGAGGCCTCCCAGCCGTGCTTCCTGTATAGCCTGCAGAACCATGAGCCAAATACACCTCTTTTGTTTATAAATTGCCCAGTCTCAGGTATTTCTTTACAGCAGTGTGAGAACGGACTAATAGTGTTTGTGATCCCAGTGCTAATGTGAAGCCCCCTTGGGAGCAGTTGTGCCTCTTACTGACTCCGAGCAAGGCAAGGACACAATCGCCTTTGGTGAGCATAGGCTGCTTTGCAGAATGTACATTCACATGTGGGCCCATGGAAACGTACGGGTCAAACTGTTCTGGGGAAGAATGCTCAGAACAGATCTTATTTTCCACTAGTTCTTTCCCCTACTCCTATTCTTTTAGAACTTCCCTCAAAGATTTTATTTTAAGCTTCTGAAATCCACACTTTCTTTCTCTCTCCCCCCTCTTTCGTTTTCTCTATGTCCCTCTTTCTCTCTCTCTTTTCTCTCTCTGACACACACTCTTTCTCTCTCTCTCTCTGTCACACACACATGTTGAAATATGGAAAACTCTGAGTTATTAGGATAGTTCTTCTGAATCACCTATTTCCCTATAGAAATGAAGGGAAGACATAGGGGTGGGGAATCAGAGCAGGGGCTTTGGTGCCAGGCAAACCTGGTGTTGACTTGTGAATCTGACATATGCCAGATGTGACCCTGGGTAAAGTACTGAACTTCTCTGAGCTTCAGTGTCTTTAATACTTCATAGGGCTATTTCAATGTTGGAGGGAGTATACACACACACACACACACATGTTTATATATACACACGTGTGTGTGTGTATATATAATAACGCCTCCAACATATGATATGTAAGGGTATGTTTATATATAATATCTAATGCTTAGTAGGCATTTGATAAATATAATTAAATTAGTTCTGTGTTTCTATACACTGAAGGTTTTCCTCCTTCATTGCTCATCATCGTAAATAATGGTCCCAGCATATCTTCCAACAGGTGAAATTCTCTAGAAACAAAACTTTAGCAAATATCAGCGTGGAATTTATTCATGTTTTATTTAATTACTTGGGGCATTTAATGAAAGAATGAATTATTAAATGAGAACATTGATTGTTCCCTCTGTATGGCAAGAAGATCTCCTGTGTATGCTTAAAATAGCTCCATAAAATGTAGAGCAGGCCATAGTAAATTAAAGAAAGGAAGGAAAACGGAACTAGGATTGAAAACACAATTTAGCCTGTAAATCTGCATAAATGACAACCACACCCCAATTACCCCACACCTCTGCACTCAGGATTTCCAGCTGTCTAGATGGGTGGTGAGTCCAGACCCAAAAGAGGATTATATGCTGCTACAGGAAGTTGAAGATGTGTGACTGCTATATTCATGAGTTAAAAGAAAGCAAGCTCTTTGGTTAGTGTGTGCCTCTAGACAGCTGTACCCTGCTTTACCCTGCCATGTGCCCTGGAAGCCTTGTTCTTTAACTTCTCACTTGTTCTTTGTCCAGTGGAAGCCCTAGACAGATATGGAAGGGAGGGAGAAAAGAAAGTTTGAGGTATTTATCCCCTGGTCCTCTCAAGTGAGACTACTGTCCCTCTTCAGTGGGGTCTTTCTCCATGACACACATCTCCCAAGTTCTAGAAACCACTCGCTTTCCTCATCGACTTGGGGCTAGAAGTAGTGATAGCTCCCTTGTTTTTAGACCCAGCATACTGCTCCATCCAGAGTGAACCAGAAGGTAGTTCACTCTGCCCACACTTGGTAGATAGTACTTTTGTTAAGCCCTTCTAGAGTTCTAATCTTGACTGGTACAATTAGCTCTGATGAAAACCAAGTCTCCCTAATATCAAAGGCTGAGAAAATGGAAGGAAAGGAGACAAAAGGAGAAAATAGAAATTCAGAAAGAAGAAGAGAGGTTCATGAGGGTGATGAAGTGTATCCTTGGAGAACAGAGGAGTAGAGAAGGCATGATGCAAAGTGGAGTAACACCCACTACCCACTGAGTGAATGGGGGGAAGAAACTGAAACCCAACCCAGGAGGCTGGCCTGTTTATCATGCTGAGGCTCCCCAGCCCTGGAACACACCCCAAGTGTCAAGGTGAAACCATACAAGCCAATCCACACAGATGAGATGGAATGTTTACGGCAGGGGGAAATTGGGTCCCACTTAGGTGAGTAATCGCTGAGTGCCTCCCTGTATTAAGACACAATCTAAGAGTGCATGGTTGGCCGGGCGCGGTGGCTCAAGCCTGTAATCCCAGCACTTTGGGAGGCCGAGACGGGCAGATCACGAGGTCAGGAGATCGAGACCATCCTGGCTAACACGGTGAAACCCCGTCTCTACTAAAAATACAAAAAAAAAAAAACTAGCCGGGCGAGGTGGCGGGCGCCTGTAGTCCCAGCTACTCCAGAGGCTGAGGCAGGAGAATGGTGTAAACCCGGGAAGCGGAGCTTGCAGTGAGCTGAGATCTGGCCACTGCACTCCAGCCTGGGCGACAGAGCCAGACTCCGTCTCAAAAAAAAGATAAAAAAAAAAAAAGAGTGCATGGTTATGGTTTGTATACGCTAGTGTCTAAGAAAAAAAGCTAAATTATATTCCATATATTCCAAAAGGGAAAGCAATATTTGTTGAAGGCCTATTCATTGTCAGAACAGGTGTATTTTAATCCCCACAACAGCCAGAAAATAGAATAGCATTATCCTCATTTTATTAGGTGAGGAAGTGTGTTCAGTGAAATTAAGTACTGAAGCTTGCTTGGAGCCACACAACTAGTGTGTTTCACAGGCAGGAGCTGAACACAACCTTTCGGATTTCACTGAGCAACCATACTATCTCCAAAAAGGATGAATCTTTACCCAGCATGATCCTTGAATGTTTCCAGTAGTTGAGGCATGACCATATACTTCTGTGTTCTGCTAGTTTTGCCAGGGCAAGCCTAGCTAAGACTGCCCTGTGTTTAAGGTGCACCATTTACAAAGAGGCTCATTCAGATAAATAAATGCATCTCTCAGAACTAATCTGATCTATGTTATTGGTGAGAATCCAGACACAGCAGCATTGAACTTCAAATGTTGCTACTGAGAGAGAAAAAGAGAGAGACTGACTGACTTGCATTTCTGCCTTCTTTGCACCCCATGCATTCTGCCCTAGGTGGTGATCAACTTTATGTGGGTACCAGTCAGCTTCATGTTAGGAAATGGTATATGGAACTAGCAGTTGGAAGTGCCTACTGTGAGAAATGAGGAGTTAGTCTGAGCTTTAAAGGGAAAGAGACATGAAAACAATCAGCGTAGCCTTTGTAGCCAAGTATTTTGTTCAGTGCAATCCATTAGTTACTGAGAACATACACAGCACAGTTTAAGTCAGAGTTCAGCTATCTTTTAGCTTATAGACTTTGGGCTAGTTAACATCTCTGAACCTTTTTTCCCCTAATGCATAAAATGGGGCTAATACTATTACCCTAATTTACAGGGTCATTTTGATGAGTTCATTAAATTCAAGCATGATACATGTGCTTTAAAGTGTTTGAAATGTAGTGGGTCAAAACAAATGGTCTCCAGTGTCATCATCACCATCATCATCATCATCATCATCATCATCATCATCACGGACTTCGTAGTCTGGTTGGAGGAATATATGAATAAAGCTCTGCTGTTTAGAAAAACATGTGTTGATTCTGAGCAGTTTCCCTCAAAAGGAGAACAAGAAAGCTGGCTTTGGTCCACACTCTTGAGTGTTGGAGTAAGCCACCTAATTTCCCTGAGCCCCAGTTTTGGCATATGTACAATGGGCTGATCATATGTCAACTTCCCAGTGTACTGTGTTAATGAAGTCGATGAAATGAAATCTAGTACCTTAGAACACAGAATTACAAGGGACCAAGAGTGCTCCTAACTTACAAGACTACTAGTTGGGTTTTTGCCGCTTGGAGTTGCTGTCTCAATTCACAACCAGTGTCTTAAAGATTCCTTTCTGTTTCCAAAAACAATTTCTTGATCCATTTTCCTACGGAATATTCCCCCTTTGAAGAAATAGACTTACATGTGTTTGCCAGAGAAAGTGTCTAAATTGGGAGTGGGGGAGCAATGATGGTACAGTATGCTGTGCACATATGTGGGCACGTATGTTCCTAGAAAAATCGAGACTGCTCTGAGGATTTCCAGTGCCAAGTCCTGCATCAGGGAGGGCTCATTTTGTAGCTCTGACATAGGATGGATATAATGATGAAACCTTATTTGGGAAAGCTTTCATTTGGGGGAAGATTTTTAATACTTTTTCTTAAAACTGAAAAACTAGTCAATATCAAATCCAGTTGATTCCAGACTGTTTAGAGAGGGACTGTTAGCTGTAAGACCCTGGGTTTGAAAACTTCATCTCTTTAAGGCTTATTTAAAACATCAATGTTTTGCTAATTCTTGGAGATTTAATAAAGCACCACCAGGCTTTTAGACACCCTTAGAGGGGTTAACATGAGAATTCTTCTTAGGAGCATTGGTCTGTGCCAGTGGGGATGCACCCTGTTCCCCCTGGTGTATTCTCCTAAGTTTCATTTTCACAACAGAGGAAAAGTGACAGAGGAGCCTGTAGGCTGGGAACATGGATGGGAAATGCCATTGCAGGGGCTCTCAGAAGGTTCTGGTGAGCAAGGGCTTTACAAACACAGGAGAAAGATGTGGCAGGTGAATAAGCTCAAGGGAGCATGATTCAACCTGAAGACGAATCAGCTGTTTTTGATTTATTGTTGCACGCCCTTTTCTAAGCATTTCTGATGTCCTTTTCATAAGAAAAATGCGTGAGCTTCCCTAGTGACTTCTGAAACAAGTCTCTGAGAAGCAGCTTGTGGAGGGCACCTTTGTATGAAGTGCATGAAGGGGGCAACCAGACTCCCCCAAGTCCACCCCAGCTGGCAATATTCGTGGACTTCTGGTGGGTGACCACAGTCTGCACTGGTTTGGCAATGAGATAGTCTCAATAAGAAAGAGATCACACAACGAAGTCATTTAACAAGGACAATGAGTAAGAAAAAGACTCAAATAGATCCTCTTCTGCAAGTGGGTAGGAAACTCGAAACAGACACAAGAAGTTAGTGCATGTTGGCCAAATACAAAGATGGAAAGAAAGAATGATTATAAAGAAACCCACCCACGCTCTCACTGGCCATTGCTTGCTTGTGGAAAAAGGCCAGTCTATGACAAACTAGAGACTCTTTGAGAAACCAACACTGTATGGAGATAGCTTTCAAGTTAAAAAAAAAAAAAAAAAATCTAATCCAGGCTTTGCAAAACATCAGTGAGTGCATGTAATACCAGCAAAACCTGAGCTTTCAATAAATCAGAAAACAATGGGGGCATTGTCTGAACTCACCAAACAGTCCTTCGCTCCCACAGCACAGAACACTCTAATCTGTGTGCAGCCAAAACTCAGCCCCATCTTATCGAACTAAATTGATTTATGAGAGGAAAAACCTAAAAAGGGAAGCAGCAAAATAATGATATTAATTCTAATAATGCATTGACTGGTGCTTATATAAATCACTCTCCCCACTCAGATTGATTTCATCTGAGTAAAAACTCCATGCATAAGCCTACCTCCAGCCGCTCAGATCAGGCAGCTACCTCAGGCCTCCTCTTGGAGATAGACTCAGGATAAAGGGTGGGGGTCTGCTGGAAGTTCACAGGTATTTTGCCTGAGAAAGGCCTGTGGGATCAGCCCCAGAGGTATCGATGTAATTGGCCACACACACAAATGTTGCGGCATCCGAACATTTTTGGCAGCTCATGAAAGCGCCTTTCCTAGAGGCTACTTGAGTGTCCAAATAAAAGGGGATTTTGTTAGTGAAAACTGGAAAGAATAACCCATCTTAGGATCAGGCTAATAGGGCCTGGCCTGTTAAAATGTAACACTGCGCTGGCCAGAGTTGGAAGTGTTGCTGGCAACGGTTGGAAGCAGCTGCGAGGAGAGCCAAGCCTCGCTCCCAAGGAAAACTCTTCTGCTGGTTCAGGGGAGTTTTCTGTAGCCCAGAGAGCCTGTCACCTGCCCCCCACCAAGGGCAAGAGCTTCTGTTGGGGCAGAAGGGAGAGGGCCTGGGATAGTTTCTGCCTCCCCCTTCACCCAAACGCCCCTCTCCAATTCCCTACCCCATCCCCCAGGCTCTGTGATTCTAGGCAAGTGAACCTCTGTGGCTGACCTCTGTGGCCTGTTTCTGCACACGGCCTGGGAACAGCAATTGCTCTCAGTGAGTATGCAGGGTGTTGACAGGCTTGGGCTGAGGGAGCTGGGAGGGAAGCAGAGAAAGCTGGACTGCAGAAATAAGGCCACAGAGGCCTTCTCTTATCAACAAAAGGCCCCCAGCTGAAGAAAGATCTACTGCTCCTTGCTACACAAAGGAAATGCATTCTGCTGCAAGCCAGTCTCTGCCTTTCCGCGGAGCCTGTAGGCTCTCCACCTAGGGTGGCCAGGTAACATACAGGGCACCCAGTTAAATTTGAATCTCAGGTAAACAATGAATAATATTTTAGTATACATGGATCCTGAATATTGCATGAGAAATAATTAAAATATATTGTTTATCTGAAATTCAAATTTAATTGGGCATATTGTATGTTTATTTCTTCTATTAGGAAGAATTCTGAGATGTTCCCCAATGACCCTCCCTCTGGTATAATCTCTTACCCCAAAGTGTAGGTGAAACCTGTGAGTGTGATGCAACATCACTCCTGTAATTATGTTACACTACATGGCAAAAGGGATTTTTGCAAATGCAATTAAGCTCACTAATCAGTTGACTATCAAGTTAAAGAGAAGATTATCTGGGTATGCCTAACCAAACTACATGAACCCTTTAATTCTGGGTCTAGAGTCCAGAGAAAAAGGAAGTCAGGAATTTGAAGCAGTAGATAATTGTCTATTGACCTTGAAGGAGAAAACTGCTGTGTTGTGGAGAAGGCCACAGGGCAGGGAACAGTGGTCAGCCTCTAGGAGCTAAGACTAGCCCCCAGTTGAAGCCAGGAAGAGAGCAGGGAACCTCAGCTCCACACTGCAGTGAACTGGGTTCTGCCAACAACCTGAGAGCTGGGAAGAAGCCCCACAAGCCTTGGACAAGATGGCAGACCTGGCCAACACCTTGACTTTAGCTATGTGAGACCTGAGCAGAGAACCCATCCAGACCATGCCAGACTCCTGAACCAGGGGAACTTTGAAGTACAAAAATACACGTTGTTTTAAGCTGCCGATTTTGTGGTAATGTGTTCTGCAGCAATAGTAAACTAAAACATTGACTACATCTGGCAGCCCTCCCTGCATCCTGTGGTCTCCAGCGTACACTTACAGGGGTTTCTGGTGTAGGCACCAAGGACTGAAGATGAAGAACAGTAAAGGAAACAGATGTACTGGACTAACTCCTGTGAACATCCTGCACAGTCAAAGAGCAGGGCTAGAAGGGAAATTATGATATTGTCTGTTTTGGTGTCCATGTCCTGGCCTCCTGGACCCTGCAGCCCCAACATCTCAGTTTAGATCTGTAGACATATACACACATGCTTGCTCTCCTACACACCTTCCTTTCCAGGGAGGAGTGTGGGGGATGAGCGTGTCGCTTGTCTCAGACAGATGTAGTTGCTAGGTCACTAAACAGGTCGTCTCAGCCAAAGTTCATTACGGATCTGAAGCTGTAGAAAGAGATGCATTTCATGTAAGGATAAACGTATGTGTGTGTGCACGTGTTGGAGAGGAAGGATGGGTACACATATAAACAGAAGGTGAAACAATCTAGAACCTCCTTAGGCATGGATTAAGTTTCTGTGCGGATCATGTAAATAAGTCCTCATAATCCACAAGAAACTCGGATATCTTTTTTAAAAGGGTCAGAAGATCTGTGTGTGTTTTGCAATTCTCCAAATGTTCTTCTGCTTATGAATTCCCCTAAATTCACTTTCCAACAGCTCTTCATCCCCCTGGTCTCATGCTGCCCTTGGAAGTGGCCGGAGGAAACTCTTAGGTGTCAGGCAGTCAGCATGGAGAGCTTCTTTTCATCCCCTGAGTGTCTGGAGATGTGAGTTTAATGAGAGGCATCGACCTTTGAATTATACAAATGGACCTCTTTAGCAATCACTTCCCTCCCCAGTCCATACCCACCCTCAGCTTTTAATCTTCTCAATTATATTTCCTTTCCATTGATTACTACTTTGCTAACTTTCAGATTGAGCAGGCAGTAAAACCTCAGCCGCACAGGTAATGCAATTGCTTTTCAAGCCTTGACGCCTGCGTCTCACCTCCTGAGGGGACCCGCGGGCCCCCCTCCTACCCTTTTGGGTCTTGGCAGGTCCATCAGCCTTCAATTGATTTTGCAAGATGGCCCCTTCCATCCAAAGATCTGTGCCGTCCTGGATGGGAAGATGGAGTTTCAGTTCTGAGCTTTAAGTAGCAAAGAAAAGGGGGATTTGCATGCTGGCAGGGTGTGAGAAGGCCACTCACAGTCACCAACTGTTTGCAGCTAGGTCTGGGAGTGGGCAAGGGGTGGGCCTGGGAGCGGGGAGTTCTGGGTTCCTTTCCCACCTCTGTTCTGACTTCTTGAGTGACCTTCATTAAACCACTTAACTTTCTGTGCTTTCCTCTCACGGCCATCTGTAAGGGGGAAGACAACAGCACTTGTCTGTGAAAATGCTTTGAGGGATACTGGCATGAAAGATGCAATGTAAAAGCAAGCGATGGGCAATGTTTTCCATAAAGAGCCCCTTGTTTTCATCTGCAGGAGGCCTCATTTGAAGGCTAAGAAGAAAAATTGAGAAATGTCCTTGATATCCGAGGCCAGGCAGAGGATGTGGCTTGGGACAAGTTAGAAATCCCTTCTGTGGCTGGGGGCTCCTGCGCTGCTGCCGGGATGTGAGCTCAGCAAGGGGCATGCTGGGAACTGGCCCGCAGAACAAACAGATCCGAGGTCTCTGCACCGAGCAGGACCAAGGGCCATGTCAGGATTAGCCCAGTGACCTGACAAATGGCGAGGGGGGCCTGCCTCCCAGTGATTTACGGGCACTGATGCATGGACTCTGGGGGGTCTGGGGCGGAGTCAGAGAAATTTGGGGACATGTTCAAAACTGGAGGTCGTCCAGAGGAAATTACTCAATAAAAACCAGGTTTCTCTAACTGAATAGATCAATTTACAGCTCATAAGGTGGAAAAAGTCTGAGACTTCAAGATGCCGGCTGGGTGGGTCTCCTAAGGTTTCCTCCCTTGGCAGAGTGGCTGTGGCTTTGGCTTTTTTACCCTGGGTACCCCTTCTGTAGCTTTCAGGGCCAGCATTTTTCTTTCTTCTTGTTTTCCTCTTTCTCTGTTGCTTAAATTTGGCTGGTTAAGATTCTTTCCCTCCTCTCCTTCCTCTTACAAACCTCCCACTTTCAACTTTCACCTCCCTACAGTCCTCTCAGAAAAGCCCCTATTGTTTTTGTCATCCTAATGGCACAGATTCTCTTCTAAGCTCCCCCTTCTCAGCTGCCTCCCCCTCCCCTCGGCTCATCTCAACATCCCTTCTTCCTCTGTTTTTCCCTTAGGTCTGCGAAGCTCCTGCGTTTCTCTTCCAGCTGCCCGTGGTCTGTGCTGCTGCATACTTCTCACCCCTCTACTTCTCCCTCTCTGCCTTTTATCTTCCCAGCCTTTCTCTTTGGTTGTACTTTTTGGCCTTTCTCAGTTGCTGCCCAAGTAATTCATCACGAGCCTCCATGAACACCTTCACCTATTGACTGAGCTGCTTTAAGCTACACTGGAGCCACAGAGCTCTCAGGGAGGCAGGAGTACAGGAAGATGGACAGGGCCCAGATGCAGTGGCACTGAAATTCCATCATCCATCAATCATTCATCCATCCATCTTTCCATTCATCCACCCACCCGTTCATGCAAGCCTTCATTTAATCATATCATTCATTGCTTTTTTTCATTCAACAGACATTCGTTGAGCATGTGCTATATGCCAGGCACTGGCCTAGGCACTTGAGAGAGAATGATGATCAAATATAGATGTGGGTCTTGACCTACGGGGCTCAGCGGAAGAGGCAGACATAAGTAATCACAGATAACAATGTAAAACTCCAGTAAGAGCTAAGGAGAGGTGTAGGTACCAGCAGACCATCTCAGTGGAATTTGACCTACTTAGGAGTGAAATGTTAAGCAGAGGTCTGAAGGCTGAGGGGAGAGAAGATGCAGGCAGTAAGGAAAGCTCTTGATAAAGCCCGGCCCTCCTCATCCCTACCAAATTCCCTCCCATTTGCTTGCCAAAGACTAAAATTCTTTTAGCAGAAGTCAAGGCTGTTAGGCCACAGACTTCAAATGCAACACATCCTATGAGACGGTAGCAGTGACGTAAATATCTTTGGACTAGGTGTAAATAATGGATATTAATCTTTCCCTGGGAACAGGCCTTATTAGGTGATAGAAAGGGCATTTAATGTCTGAGGGCGGGAGATGTGTGGCGAAGAAGGCATCCCTAACAAGTTGATGGTACCTAGGACGTTGGCACTTACTCTACACTGTGCCAGGAGCAGACTCAGGAAAAAGCACACACTACCTCTCCACCTGCTGCTCCATGTGTCACTTGGCTGGCCTGACAAACTGTCCCTTCCTCCTCCGGGGCCTCAGTGCTTCCATAAACTTTGGAGACCAGGCAGTTCTTGAAGTCCAGCACCCCCCTTCTCTTTTTCAGTGGCACTGGTCACAAATTCAAAGTGGACATCGGATTTCATGACTTGATGGCCTCGTAATTGTTATTGGAACTAGCCTTGGATGGATTTACGGTAATGAACTCACCTAACAGCAAACCCATCACCGGCCTCTCAGCAGACAGGATCTTTCCTGAGTGAAGATAATAGAAAACCATTCTGTAAAGGAAAAGCAATACTCACTGGTGACTTTGACTTCAAGTTTAGGAAAAAACACCACTGTTTGGGTTTTTCTGTTGGCCTCTGACTTTAAATGCTACATTGGCCAGTTGCTAACCAACACGGTTTTTGGCCAGAGTCGTGTTTATGTTGGCACCAAATGTATGTATCACAAGCAATTTGTGTATTTCTGGGCATGTGTGTATGAGTCTGTATATATTATAAACTCCAGAACTTTTGAACACAAGGTTTTGTACTCTTTTTACAGATTCTTCTGGCCAAGAAAACAGGCCACTGGCAGGCAGGGCATCCATGTGCGTTAGTGACATGCTTTCAGGCCACCACACCTCATCACAGCCACCCTTTGGCTTGTCCCATGTGGCATCAAACTCTCTGGCCTCTCTGGACCCCTGTCCTATTGAGTTATGAATGAATGAGGTGGCCCCTGCCCAGTGAGCGGGGTTCTGGGGACAGTGGCTGTGTTTTGTGTCACCTCAGTCTGCAGGCAAATCATCAAGAATGCTTGGGATACAGAGTTTTCTCCTAACCAGGGCCAGAAAGGCTCCATGTTTTTGTGGCTTGGCATTAAGCAAACAACTGCTTTTTTGTTCTCTCCTCAAATTATTTGCCCAAACAAAAGGCAGCTGTCATGGGGAGAAAAGTAGGATTTTTCCAGCGTTTGCCCCATTCTGCGCCCCTCGCACAGCGTGCTTTTGGACTCTGCATTTCCGTAGCTCAGTGTCAGATTTCCAGCCTGCAGAAATGCTCCAGAATGTGAAGCCACGTTCTGCCTCTCCCAGGCCTCCTGACCCAGCGCAATTCCAGAGCTGAAGGCAGCATTCACAGGATGGCACCTTCTCTTTCCAAAACCCCAAAGGGTTTCCCAAGCCTGTAAACCATGAATTAGAAACATTCCTTCAGGGACTAACAGCTTGGATAAACAGTGAATTCCAGAACAAAGGTTGTTTTCCTTCAAACTCCTATGTCTTTAGAAAGTTGAGAAGTCAGATCTTCTGCCTAACAACGGACTGTTATTTAATTGAGAGTCATCTCTCAGAAAAGATATGGCTTATCATTTGTATCTCATTAGAATACGGTGAAATATGCTAAACAATAAAACCACATGCTAGAGAATTTAATCTTCCTCTGAGGCTTGTTGGGATTAGGCCATGCCCTTATCTGCCCAGCACACTTGGGATTTTCCTGCAAGACTTGGGCCAGGTGTCACCCTCCGGGTTCAGGACTTCTGCACCATCTACCCTGGAGCCACCCTCACTGCCCCCTGCAAAACTGGGGGACCCAGGCGGCCTCTTCTGCCTCCCCAAGCTCTCGTAGCACTGTCTTGGTTCAGTGTTTACACTCTTCATTCTGAAATAATTTCAGACTTACAGAAAAGTTGCCAAAAAAGTATAAGGAATTCCTGTATACCAGTATTTCTCAACCTTTTTCTGATTATCACCCCCAAAGAAACTTTGCAGCCATTTTTTTCCTAATCACCCTCCTATATGAATTTTCTTTCAGAGACAGGGTCTCGATCTGTCGCCCAGGCTGGAGTGCAGTGGTACGATCATAGCTCACTGTAGCCTTAAATTCCTGGGCTCAAGCGATCCTCTCACCTTAGCCTCCTGAGTAGCCGGGGCCACAGGCATGTCACCATGCCTAGCTCCTGACATGAAATTTGACTACCCAGATATCTCTATATCTGCTTATGGACTTTGTGTATATCTGAGCTCTCTATGTAAACAGTAAGGTTTCTTTTATCCCCAAGAACAATTTTTATTCCCTTGGGTATGATATTGCCTCCACGGAGAATGTATTTTATATACCATTTACACAAGTTCCCCAAATGCTAATATTTTACCATATTTGCTTTACTCTTCTCTCTCTAAATGTGTGTGTATATCACACACACACATATATACACATATGCATAAATATATCCATTTGTACATACACATATATACACACATATATAAACAATATATATACATATAAATGATTTTTTTCTGAACTATTTGAGAGTAAGTTAAAAACATGATGTCTCTTAACCCCTAAATATTTTAGAAAGCATTTCCTATTAACAATGACTTTCTTAAAAAATTTTTAAACATTTTCATCTCTTTCCACATAGCCTTAAGTTTCTCAAGGTCAGGAGCCTATGTCTTAATCATTGTCGGAGACTGAGTATCAGGATAGGGCCTGGTGTGTAGTAGGAGCTATTATGAAAGAATACATTTCATTATAATGTAGCATATGCCATGCATTTATACATAATTTATACATAATATAACTAATATAAAATGAAAGCTTTATTTCAATATAAATGATATCAAATATAGAGTACTATGCATAACAAATACATTGTTGCTGGCAAGTGAATGGAAAATTCAGGGTCAGCAGTATAAACTTCAGTCACAAAGTATTCTATAGTTTCAGAAGCTGGAAGAAATTGGGTGGAAATTTTACAGATTTTGGAAGTTGCTTTGGAAACAGTAAATAACAAAATTGGAGGCTACTTATGGGAGGTCAGTGTCATAGGCCAAGAATGATACTCCAGTCAGTTGAGCTTTCCCATCATTTGTAGGAGTCTGCCCTTCCAGGCTCAACATGTATTCTGTTCTTTGGGAGGCAGCAATAATCCGGTAACTCAAACTCTTGTCTTCTTGCATTTACTTACAAAGATTTATTAACCACCTACCACTTAACACGTAAATATTGGAGGCTTGTGAATTTTATTTCTTATTTTCTGTGTGTTAGAAAAACAATAAGTGACCTAACTTCTATTTCCCTTGATTTCCTTGATTACAGAATGGGTGTCCCCATAGTGGGCTCTGTGCTGCCCATAGGCAGTAGTTAATGTGGCACTGAGTATGTCGGAGGCAGATTCTTCATGGATTCTGAAGTGAGCAGATTTAGAACAGGATTTCAGGGACTGGATGACCCACATAGAACTTCTTTCAGGAATTTGGCATCATGTATATGAATATATTCAGTCCAAATAAACCCCCATTCCACAAAGCATGTAAGAGATGGACAGTCAGCCCTTTGTGTTCACAGGTCTGCATCTGCCAATTCAGCCAGCCCTGACTGAAAATATTTAGGAAAAAAATTACAATTAAAAGTAAGAATATTCGCCTTCTGCCATGAGCAAAAGCTTCCTGAAGCCTCACCAGAAGTTGAACAAATGCTGGCGTCATGCTTGTACATCCTGCAGAACCGTGAGTCAAATAAATATCTTTTCTTTATATTAAAAAAGGAACAATGTAACAATAAAAAGAATATACATGTTTAAAAATATAGTATAACACCAATTTACGTAGTGTTTACATTGCATTCAGTATTATAAGTAATCTAAAGATGATTGAAAGTATATGGAAGGATGTACGTAGGTTATATGCAATTTTATATGACGGACTTAAGCATCTGAGGATTATGGTGTAGCAGGGGGTTGGCGGAGAGTCCTGGAATCAAGCTCCTACAGATAATTGACTTTGTGATAAATTGTTTTTGATGAAGCGAGTTTTACCAAGAATGACACAATGTTATTTGACAGTCCTGAGCGTAAATGAAAAAAAAATGTTGTTGGTATTTAATATTCTGATCACAATTTAAATATTTTCTTGACTTCCTTGCAGACAGCTGACCCCTCCATTGTGTCCTTGAGACTTCTTGTCTCCATGCAGACTTAGGAGGCAGCTTCTTCACTAAGTTATCCCAAATCTCGTGAGAGAGCGCTAGAACTTCGGGGTGTTGTTTGGAGTGGGGCTGTGAAGAAGGATGTGAGGTTCAATAAATATAGAGCAAGAGGGTGGGGTGCAGTGGTTCACACCTGTAATCCCAGCACTTTGGGAGGCCAAGGCATGCGGATCACCTGAGGTCAGGAATTTGAGACCAGCCTGGCCAAGATGGTGTGAAACCCCGCCTCTACTAACAATACAAAAATTAGCTGGGTATGGTGGCACGTGCCTGTGATCCCAGCTACTTGGGAGGCTGAGGCAGGAGAATTGCTTGAACCTGGGAGGCAGAGGTTGCAGTTGCAGTAAGCAGAGATCGGGCCACTGCACTCCAGCCTAGGCAACAGAGCAAGACTCCATGTCTTATATGTATATATATGTTATATATGTACACATATGTGTATTATATATGTACATATATGTGTGTATATATATTATATACACACACAGCAAGAGGATATAGACCACGGATTTTGTTTAAACAACAATGTCAGTGTTCAGGAGTTACATATTTCCATTCTTTGTGCCTTAATATTTCCACTGCAACAAATGACCAGGAGAGCTGCTCATATCTTCCAAACTCTGAGACAAGGCACAAATAGGGCTGGAACAAATGATGACACATGGCCCAGCATCACTGACTCCTGAGCTGGAAGGGACCACAGGGGTTGTAATATCTTGTAGTGTAATTTCTCTCTCTCTCTTTCTCTCACACACACACACACACACACACACACACACACACTCCGGAAAAAAAAAAAAAGGCGCTGGAAAGAAAGTGACTTGGTTAAAGTTACAGAGCAATTTACTGGCAAAGCTAAGACTAAAATTAAAGTTCGGTTTCTAGTTGGGAAGTAAAATTCTTTTTTTAAATGTCCTTTTTGGAAAGTTTGAAGATTAATGGGATGAGAATATGTTTTGTTTCTACTTCTGCTTCTTCAAAGAAATAGTTTGCATAAATTTAAATACTTTATCTACCATTATTTGAAATGATCAAAGAGTCCAATTAAGTTCATATTAATCGGAGACTAAGAAACAGAATAGTTGACTTCATTCATTTTCATTTCCCCACTTTGCAGATGGGTAAAATAGGGTCTAGCTGTAGGTGGTGGTGTCCCTGTGAGCCCTCTTTGAAGCTCTGGCAGAGTTGGGACAAAGACTTTCTTCCCTAAGCTAGGTATCTGTTGAGTTTCTAGGAGATTACATTGTTCCTTAATGGTGAAGCCTGGCAGTAAGGGCAGGGAAAGTTTAGTTCTACCTCCCTCTCCAAAGCCCCACATGCCCACTACCATTTTGCCATACCCTGGCTCCCTTTTCTTCCCTACAACTAGGATTTTCACCCTGCTAATGCAGTGGCACCCCACACCCTAGATTTTTTCCAAACGCCTCTCTCCATTGAAATATATCTATCCTGTGCCCAGCTCCTTAATAGCCCCAGTGATCTACTAGGGCAAGATGGGTCCCAATAGGCTTATCACAAAAATAATCTGCAGCAATGAGTAAGATAGGCAATGTGTTAGTCTTCTCATATAACATCATGCCATAACTAACTTAACATGCACATGGCTCTAAAATACCTCCCGTTTATGGTAAACTCAATTTTTTAAGGAAATTTAAAGTGTTTTATTGAATCATATTTATAGCATATAGCAAAAATGATAGGATAAAATACAAAGTTCCTGGCTGATTAAAAACTCTTAAAATGTGATTCCATTTTGAGGGAGACACAAGCAACCATTTTGGGGGAGATACTGATCAGCTAGAGAGTGAACACCTCTGTAATGTGTAGGTCCAGGGTTAGAGTTGCAGGCAGATTTACCTGAAGTAACTAGTAGCATCCAGTGGAATGAAGAAGGTCCTAAAATGCTAGGTGACAATCTGTACAGTCATTGGAAACACGGCTCCTGGTGGGAGAATTTCTTCCTTAGTCCTACAACCTCTAAACCAACAGTGTTCCAGGAATGAGACAAGAACATTTTTAAGGTACAGCCTTGAGTGAAATACTAGCAGTACCTTTCCTGCTTCTGTGCTTTGATCAGTGATCCATGCTTTCTGACTGTGGGAGAAACATCAGAAATAGAACCACTATTTCTTAGTCAGTGGTTCACAGGATATGCTGCATCCTGCAGGACTCACTTCGAACTTGCATTCTTGTGTCTCCCAGATGGAGCTGGAACCAAGGCTTCAAATGTCCATTCCCAGCTACTCAGGAGGCTGAGGTGGGAGGATCACTTGAGTCCAGGAGGTTGAGGCTGCAGTGAGCTATGATCACATCACTGCACTCCACCCTGAGTGACAGAGTGAGAGAGCCTGTCTCAAAAAAAAAAAAAGAAAAAAAAAAAAAGGCCATTCCATCATTCCCTAAGACAGCTGCTTCTGGGTGATGGGATACATAGTAACACCATGAATACCATGAGCATAGGCTGTTGTCTTGCTTCTTTTGCTGAAAAATGAGTTGACAGGCAAAAGTGACACTTTGTGCAATAATATTTTGGTTAACAAGGTATCTAATGTCCTAACTTAGAAGGGAAATACATATCCACAAGGTGTCCGTTCTGTGAGGACAAATCACTGCCTCTTGTGTGACGGAAGGGGTCCAGTGTAATGAACCTTCCTGGAGGCTGATAACTACTTGTCATAGGCTAGTCCTCTTTGGGTATGAGCCTGTATTTGGGCTTAGGGTGAGTTGTTGCTATTGGCATGTTGCCTGATGACTTAGAACTTTCTTGCAACTGAAGTCCATTTAGTGAGCAGCCACATGGGACAAAAGCATTCCATACTGTGGGGCCATTTTAAGACCATACCTAGTCATCATCTTACTTCCCTGTCACTACCAGTCCTACAGTTTTGTTCCTCCAAGTTCTCAATCCCTTAGCCAAGCCTGAGCCACTTCTCATGAAACAGTGTAGATCTGCACCTAATGCTGCCTAAGATTCTCTGGGAAAAGAAGAACACTTCATTTACTGTCCAAGGTTCTGCTCACTGGGAGGATTTCTCTTCTTCAGTGCCCTTCAGGGCCACCCCTAACAGAAGCTGTAACATGATATCCATTGACTTCAAGTCGGTGATTTCAAGCTCAGAGCCAACTGCTAAGTAGACACCATGTTTTTTGCTTTTCAGTCAACTCTGTCATGGGAAACTCCTAGAGAATACAGATGTGAGTTGAGGAAAGAGTAGGGATGTGTCTAGAGTGGATATTATCAGGAGTGCAAACCACTAAGTCAATCAACAGCCAGGGCCTGCTTGACCTTACCCTCATAGAAACACTTCATTTGATGGTGGAGTGCAGCAACATGTGGTTTAGTATATCAGATAATACCCAGTTCATTGACGGGTACTCAGGTAGCACAGCCACCTGATATCCAGTGGAATGGTGTTCTGACAGTGCCAAGGGTTAATAGCTAGTGTAGAGTTGTTCTCAATGATAATAATATGGCTCCTTACACTTCTGAAGTTACCCTCTCACCATAAACAACTAGAAAACTGGAAAAATATAGGATATAGCTGGTTCATATGTAAATATATAAAAATAAATGAAACAAAATTGGAAAAAGTCAGTGCATGACTAATCGCTAAATGAAAGAATACAAACAAAGTGATCTCTATATGAGTGGCAGCACTCTGCCTGGAATCAATTTGTATATGGCCATGCAGGGGCAGGGACCCCAGATAGTGCCAGGGGCTCACTGAGTTAAGAGACGGAGACTAGAAGTTAAGGACACCAAGGTGGGAGAGATTTGCAGAATGGAGTACAGAGAAGACAGAACTGTGCAGAAAACGAGCTCCATAAATGTGGATACAGGTCTCCTTGAGTCTTTGGCTAAATATCAGTATGCACATACTTAGGGTGAAATACCATGAGGTTGAACCAAAAAAAAAAGGGGGAGCCATAAGCTGTGGAATTCCCAGAGTACATAGAGGGGAAAGGAGACTTTTTGGGCTTAGACCACTCAGAGAATCTCCATTGATCACCTGGGGGCAGGAGGACCATGCCTTGGTTATAGGGCTAAACTATCTCCAGAGTAAGGATTACTACCGACCGTCCCTAAAGCCTTTAAAACAAGCCATAAAGGGATCAAAATGGTCACCAAGTAACTGAACAGACTGCAAAATGAACAAGTCAAATACTTTTTTAAAGGAAGAAACAAAATTCAGATATTCAACAATGTAACATTTACAATGTCCAGGATCCAATTTTAAAAGTATGAAACATAAGAGGCAGGAATACGTGATTTATAACCAGTTGATAAATCAGTCAATAGAAAAAAATCCCAGAAACATCAGATTTGATGGATTTGTAGATAAAAACTTTAAAGAGCAATTAGAAATGTACTCAATATACTTACAAATTTGAATTAAAACCAAAATATAGGCCGGGCGCGGTGGCTCAAGCCTGTAATCCCAGCACTTTGGGAGGCCGAGACCAGCAGTTCATGAGGTCAGGAGATCGAGACCATCCTGGCTCACAAGGTGAAACCCCGTCTCTACTAAAAAATACAAAAAACTAGCCGGGCGAGGTGGCAGACGCCTGTAGTCCCAGCTACTCAGGAGGCTGAGGCAGGAGAATGGCGTACACCCGGGAGGTGGAGCTTGCAGTGAGCTGAGATCCGGCCACTGCACTCCAGCCTGGGCAACAAAGCCAGACTCTGTCTCAAAAGAAAAAAAAAAAAAGAAAAAGAAAAAGAAAAACCAAAATATAAGGAGATAAATGAAAGAAACAAGCCACATAGAACCATGTCAACATCTGAAAACATCTTGGAGGAACTGTCAGCAAAAAAGATAGCGGGAAAGAAAAAAATTAGTGATTTAAAAAGATCATAATAGAAACAAAGCACGGGAGAAAAAGAGACTAAAAGTGAGTGAACAGAGTTTTAGTGATGTAAGGGACTAGATCAAGTGGTCTAAGATACATGTAATTGTAATCCAGGGGGGAAAAGAAAGGAAAAAAAAAAGTTGAAGAAATAATGGGTGAAATATTTTCAAATCTGATGAAAGTTACAAATCAACATATCGAATAGGTCAACAAATTCCAAGCAAGATAAACAGAAAGAAAATAACACTAAGGCACTTCATAATCAATTTGGTGAAAAACCAGAGATAAAAAGAGCATCTTAAATGCAGCCAGAGTGGGGAAGAGCACATTACATAAAGAAGAAGAAAGATAGGATTAATTGCAGACTTCTCATCAGAATCAGTGCAAACCAAAAGGCAATAAAATGGTATCTTTTCAATGCTGTAAGGAAGAAGAAAAAAACCTGTCAACTCAGAATTCTACATCTATCTATTGTTCTGTTGATTTATGGATCATCTGTGTATTGTCATTTAAAAAATACAGTGTTCAGAAATACTTCCAAGCATATTTATCAGTTGATTTTTGACATGGTTATTCAATGGAGAAAGGATAATTTTTTCAACAAGCGGTACACGAACAACTGGATATTCATATGGGAAAATGAACCTCAACTTTTGCCATACACTATATACAAAGTTTAATTAGAATTGGATAATGGAACTACTGAGAGCTGATGGTATAAAATTTCTAGAAGAAAGCATAGCAGAAAATCTCTGTGGCTTAAAAGTAGTCAAAATGTGTTAGATAGGAGACAAATAGCAAACCATTAAATAAAATGTGATAATTGAACTTTATCAAAATTTAAAACTCTTGCTCTTTGGAAAATTCCACTAAGAAGATGAAAAGGTAAGCCACAGATCAGGAGAAAATGTTCACAGAACATTTATCTGACAAATAACTTGTTTCTAGATTATATAGAAAGCTTTTACAACTCCATAATTTAAAAAAATTAAAATGGGGCAAAAATGTAATTAACCAGCCCACGATAAGATGCTCATCATTATTAGACATCAGAAAAGGAACATTTAAACCACAATTAAATACTACTATATACTCATTAGGCAGTTAACATTTAACACATTGAAAATATCAAATATCAATGTCAAAAACATCTCATATACAAGGTGGTACAGCCTCATTTTGGGAAACAGTTCATTAGTTTCTTATAAAGTTAAATATGCATTTACCATATGTCCCTGAAATTTCTTATAGGTATTTAGCCAAGAGAAATGAAAATATACATCCATAAAAAGATAACACAGGAATATTTATAGTAGCTTTATTCGTGAGAACCAAAACCTGTAAACAACACAAATGTTTGTTAACAGGTAAGGAAACTGTGGTATGTCCATACAATGAAATACTTAATCATTAAGAAGGAACAAACTGCTGATACTACTGATACATGTAAAGCACAGAAGAATCTTAGAAACATTATATTGAATGAAAAAGTTCAGACCCCAAGTGTATATACTGCATGATTTCATTTATATAAAACTCTAGAAAAGATAAACCAAATGTATGATGACAGAAGATGAGTAGTTGACTGGGGCTAGGTTCAAGGAAGAATTGGTGCAAAGGAGCAAAATTCTGGTTTGATCAAAATGCTCCTTATCTTGATTTTGCTGGTTTTCCAGGTGTATAAATTTATCAAAAGTCACTGGACTGTCCACTTAAAATGTTACATTTTATTGCATGTAAATTATATCTCAGTAAAGTTGACTCAAAAAAAAAATACACTAACTTGCTATTGAGGGCAAACCTTTGCCCTCAAACTCTAGGGTTCTTTATTGTGATTATTCTGTCAGGCCTTGGCATGGGGTCCATATAATATCCTGAACAGTGACTCTTCAAGCACCATTAGGTTCATTAATCATAAGACCTACGAGTAGAATTGCTTGCTTTATGGCCTGAATCAACTACTTTTGTTTTGGACCCTTTATTAGTCTGTTCTCATGCTGCCAATAAAGACATACCAGAGACCAGGTAATTTGCAAAGGAAAGAGGTTTAATTGACTCGCAGTTCCACGTGGCTGGGGAGGCCTCACAATCCTGGCAGAAGGTGAATGAGGAACAAAGTCACGTCTTACATGGCAGCAGGCAAGAGGGCTTGTGCAGGGGAACTCTCATTTATAAAACCGTTAGATCTTGTGAGGCTTATTCACTACCACAAGAACAGTATGGGGAAAATGATCCCCATGATTCAGTTATCTCCACCTGACCCCACCCTTGACACATGGGAATTATTACCATTCAAAATGAGATTTGGGTGGGGACATAGCCAAACCATATCAGACCCCATTCAAAGATAATAACCAATGCATCACTCAGCAACAAGGTTCAGAGGAATACATCCTTATGCAGAATACATCCTTATATGTTGCCTTCAGAAATCCAAAGAGGGGCTGCGTGCAGTGGCTCATGCCTGTAATCCTAGCACTTTGGGAGGCTGAGGCAGGTGGATCGCTCGAGGTCAGGAGTTTGAGAGAAGCCTGGCCAACATAGCGAAACACCATCTCTACTAAAAACACAAAAAATAGCTGGGCATGGTGGGACATGCCTGTAATCCCAGCTATTCGGGAGGCTGAGTAGGAGAACCTCCAGAACCTGGGAGGCAGAGGTTGCAGTGAGCCGCCAAGATTGTACCACTGCACTCCAGCCTGTGTGATAGAACAAGACTCAATCAATCAATCAACAACCAACCAAGCAACCAACCAACCAACCAAAGAGGGCTGGGTATGGTGGCTCAGACCTATAATCCCAGCATTTTGGGAGGCTGAGCTGTGAGGACAGCTTGAGGCCAGGAGTTTGAGACAGACCTGGGCAACATAGTGAGGCCCTGTCTCTACTATAAATAAATAAATAAATAAATAAATAAATAATAAATAAACAAACAAATCAGCCAGTTATGGTAGCTCATGCTTGAATTCCTAGCTATTTAGGAGGCTGTGGCAGGAGGATTGCTTGAGTGCAGGAGTTTGAGGCTACGGTGAGCTATGATCACCCCACTGTTCTCCAGCCTCAGTGACAGAGACCCTGTCTCTAAAAAAAATGAAAATTAAGTCGAAGAGAGATAATTAACATATTGCTTGTTTTTAGTTGGGGGATATGCATGGTTCAGGAATTTTTCTTCCCATTTTGGAGGGGATATTCTGATATATAGTTATCTGAACTTCTAGAAACATCTATCCCTGAAATCCCTGAGTTTCCAATGGATGCGTCTCAATCTTCTGACGTACATGTGTTTGACGAGACATTTAGGGTATTTGCTCCTGCCTGATCACCCGATCTATTATTAGCATGATATCATCTAAATTGTGGTCCAGCATAAAGTTTTGTCAGTTAATAAAAAGATCAAAGATCTTATTGCCGTAAGTTATGGTATAAAGCAAACTAATTAATGCAGCTTTGAGACCAGGATGGTGAATGTATGCTGTTATTCCTCTCAGGTAAAAGCAACTTTCTTCTAATGGAGAAAATGTATTCACCAGATCAATAGACACATGGCAAACTCACACAGTAAAGACAGCAGCAGCGTCAATTGTAGTCATCACCTTACAACACTTAAAATAATACGCTGTCTTTCTCCAACACACATCTAATTTTTTGCAGCAGTCAAATAGATCAGTTAACTAGAGAGTTGTAATAGAGATGACTTCCCTTGCAACTTTAAAGTCTTTGTTGCTAAAATAATTGTGTTAGGCTGCAAGGGATGTGATGATGCATTTAGTTCCTTACTTTGGTATGAAGGGGGTGGCACAAACGCTTCTATTTTACCCATTGTATCATAAAAGCCCCGATTCTTCAAGTCAAAGGGTCAATGTGGTGATTCTAGGAGTTGTTGAGTACACCTATTCAAACTACATTCTTAAGAACTATGAAAATAACAAAAAGATCTGTTCCCAGATTACTCTAGGCCCAAGTGAGATTGAAGTAGCCTCACATTCAAGTTATCAGTGAACTCCCCTAAATGTCCATTTTAACTTATGGACTGTGGTGATTTTCTGGAACCATAACGATTAGCATTGGTTTTGAGTCGCTGTCCAATAATCCCTAAAATGTCCAGATAGTTCTATTTTTCTAGTCCAAAATTATGTGTAACTTGCTGCAGTTTCCTTTGAGGAACTAGAATGAATATTTAGAGTTTTCTAAGTGCGGTCCCTAGACTAGCTGTGTCAGTATCACCTGGGAAATTCTCAAAAATGAAAATTCTCAGGACCCACCCCATTAATCTTAAATTCTGGGAGTGGAACCTAGCGATCTGCCTTTTTACAAGTCCATATAGGGATTCTGGGACACACCAGAATTTGAGATCCACTGATTTAAAGTGCATACTTATGGTGGTATGATGGGTTTTCATTTTTTTCTCTTTCTCTCTAAACATAAGCATCCTCTCTTCATTCAAGGGGCCCTGGATCTATGAACTGACTCAGATCTGAGAATTGTGAATCTATTACTGTGATTTGGTTAGACCTCTGTTCACTAAACGTATAGCTCTTAGAATTATGTGATCATGTAGGACCTTAGTTATATGCTCATTGATTGTGCATCTAAGATTCCTGACCAACGAGATACGATATGCTGTATTCCCAGTACTTGGCAAGACCAGGCCCTTTCCTTAAAGAAGCTCAGGCTAGATGGATGAAGCAGATCTTGCTGAGGAATATGCTTCAAGGACAGCCTGCAAGAGCCAGCAGCTCTGATTTTAAAAGGAGAGAGGAGAAACAGATCTCTGGTTGAAGTATGAACAGGCGAGGCAAACTAAGGCCAGGAGTGGAATGCCCAGGGCATTTATGGATCAATGTTCAATTGAACATTGAACCTTTTTGAATTTATGGGTGGAGTGCTCCCATCTCAGCCAACCATGCCCAGAGCTGGCATCCGCAGAACAGGAAGAAAGCAGTGGTATTAGGAACTCCCCGTGCTTCAATTTAGGCAATGTTAGCACTGTACCTCCAGCTAACAGATGAGATGGACTCTCTGTGGCTGAGATGAGACCCTCAAGAGAAAATTACGTGGCCATAGCAGGAAAAATGGTTTGGTCACTGATATGGTTTGGCTCTGTGTCCCCACCCAAATCTCACCTTGGATTGTAATAATCCCCACATGTCAAGGGTGGGACCAGGTGGAGGTATTTGAATCATGGGGGTGATTTACCCCATGTCCCCCATGCTGTTCTTGTGATAGCAAGTGAGTGCTCACAAGATCTGACGGTTTTATAAGGAGCCTCCCCCTTCGCTCGGCAGTTATTCTCTCTCCTGCCGCCCTATGGAGAGGTAACTTCTGCCATGACTATAAGCTTCCTGAGGCCTCCCCAACCAAGTGGAACTGTGGGTCCATTAAACCTCTTTCCCTTATAAATTACCCAATCTGTTATGTCTTTATTAGCAGTGTGAGAATGGACTAACACAGTCATATACCCTTAACATTGTTAACTATTGTAATGTTCCTTAACTGCAATAAAGTTTTCCTCCTGCGATTAGGCAGAAACCTGTTGTAGTGAAACACCACCCAACTGACCTTGGTGGACTGCCTGACGCCAGCTGACCATGGCACCCCCATACTGAGGGTCCTGCAAATAGCACTGATTGGATAGGAGACTGGCCTTGCAAACATTCTTTCCTGATAAGAAACCACAGACCTTAAGCCAGTTCCAGCTGGCTTACAGAGACTATGCACAAGATGTCTCTGTGCCCTATAGTTCACCTTTTGATGTAAAACCCAAATTCAACCTCATCTTGATGTTAAAATCCCACCCCAAAATGAACATGGGATGTATGTCATATATGTGTTAACTCACTGCACGTGCACTAGACTTGCTCCATAAATATTCATAGACATCCCCCAAACCTGATGAATATGCATGTTAAACCCTAGAAGGCTTAAATGCCTGTTTCCTGTCCTTCTGTGTAGCATGTGCTCTCTGTTCCCCGCGAGGCTACATCCCAACCTGCAGATTGTTACTCTGGATATAACACTTTTTCCTTTATCCTTCTTCCATAGATCTCATGTTCATTTTATTAACAGCAGTAATTATTGCCTTGTTTTCTTGTATCTTAAGTGACTTACTGAGGTGAGAGAATCACCCAAGACATCTTAGAAATAAACATCCTGGAATGAGATATTCTACCTTACTGGGGGTTGCCCAGGAAATGACCCCATTAAAATGACTTCCCAGAGTTCACAGGGCAGAGAGATGGGATTGTTAGTGGTAGAAGAAGGCCTGTTGGAGAGGTGGAGTGAAATAGATCATGTGGTCCACAGAGAGAAGATGAAGGCCTTGGCTTTAGAGAATGGTTTCTGTGGCACCAAATGCATTCCAGTAGAGTATCCAGAAGTCTCCTGGTGCCGGCAAAGGCTTTTGCTGGGGGAGACATGAGAACTGCTCCCGAGTTGCTGGGTCCTATAAAAGCACTGAGGATGGCCTGTTTTTGTTTTATTTCTCTCTCTCTCTTTTTTTTTTTTTTAAATAATGATCACCAAATTCCTGTCATTCTTTGTATGCAACACCCATTAAACCTAAACGATTCTCCAAGACAAAGAAAACACCATGTCTAGGGACATATGCCAGTAAGAAGTCCGTGACCCTCTCTTGCTGGGGCACTGGTATTTTTAAAGCAACAAATGCATGATATCAAATGTCCCATAGGCTCCCTAACTGAGCAGATCCAACAACTGTCTCAGAGAAGAAACAAACTGGGAAATGCCCCCACATGACTATGGGGTGCCCACAAAAACAGATCATCAAATTCCTATCCCTCATCAGGAAGGCAGGGGGCAAGGTATGTGCGTAAGAGAGAGGGAGAGTGAGCTGCTTGTCATGGCGCTGGGAACCCACTGTTGTCCCCTTATAGACATAGATGATGACTGTTGGACCTTCCACTCACTCCTAGTAAAACACAAGACACAACAAGTTTCTTGCCAAGGACACATTCCACCCAGAGGTCTTTGCCTCAAGGCAAAAATGTTGACTATTTTGCCCCCTCCCCAAGGCCTTCTGGCAGATGACAACCCCCCTGTGGCTATGTGAATAACTCGGTCTGTTCTGGAGCTTGTGGGCAGAGCAAGCTCTGCGGTGCCCAGCCAGGGCCAGTGAGGCCGAGGGCTGAGCAGGTGGCACTGAGCCTCTGAGATCCCCATCACTACCCCACTGGGCTCCTCTGCGGGCCAGAGCCACAGCCACAGCTGTACGCTGCTTCTGATTGTTTTTCAGCAGCAAGCGAAGGCAAAGGTAGAAGAAAGGGAAATTCAATCTCCAGTGAATGGCAATATTTTGCTTTCTCTAATCCTATTCAGGTGGTGACTGTAGCAAAAAGGAAAAACAGGCCAACATGCAGGAAGGATAAAAACCCTGATTATTACCCCAGTGAATGCCAGTTGGCTGAATTGAATTCAAGTCCCAGTGATGCATTATTAATGGGCCTCAAGTTCCAATCTGAGATTGAAGATGGGGCTTATGTGAAGTGGGAGGGGGCAGCTGTGGGAGGGTCTCTCTCTGGAGAGGGGCTGGGCCAAGGGAGCAGGCAGCCTCCGAGCCTGTCTTAGACCATAGCTGGCTGCATGCCGGAGGCTTCCTCCAGGACCGCCTACTGCACACCTGTGACTCTGCTCCCTTTCTCTCAGGGCCCTGCTGCAGGTGATTTATTCTCCCCTGGAGCCTCCCCGAGGCCGGACTTGGGGAGACAGTGTGCAGAGAGGTTGGGGGGAACCACGCTCCATCTTCTCCGTTCTCTAGTGAGGGCCTCCCCAGTGAGGAGAGTGGAAAACACTGTCTTGCATGAATAACATGCCGTCTCCTTTGCTCTTTTGAAGAGCTCAGAGCACCTAGCGGACAGGATGTTCTTCACCCTCAGCAACTCCCTGAGGCTGAATCAGATTTTGATCCCCTCTCCCGTTTTTTTTTTAATAGATGAAGAAATGACAGCCCCAAGCTATTGATGTCTGTGAGTCAGCTGGCTGCAGCCAGAAGCTGTGTTGGGATAACAGGAAGCAGACAGGGAAGAGCCACTCTGGTCAGAGTCCTTCACGGAAGCAAAACATCTCTGGGCTAACCCCATGCTCAATCATTGCAGGCACATGAAAGAGATCCTAACCATTTTAGAAGTCCTGACATGTGTAATACCTTGTCTCAGAAGATAGTCAACTAATAGGGTTTTTGTCTGTCTATTTTAACTAGCAAAGGGTTTCTCTTCTAAGAGTATGCTACTAGGTCATGTAGAAATATCATCACAGCTCCACCCAAGCAGGTGCAAAGCAGAGGAGAAATACTGCTTCTTTCAAACTGGAGTCCTGTTGAGCTCAGGTAGTGAAGGCAAAATTCTGTCAGATGTCTCTGAGAGATGATTCCCAGATTTTTCTGCCAAATGGATGGAACAAGAAGAGAGGCCCAGATTTCTGAGTCTTAAGTGTTGTCTACGTCCATAATCTTCTTTTGCCTTTATATTTGTACAGACTGTTGCTAACCTATCTCATGGCTTCTAGACTTTCTTTTACCACATTACGGAAACAGTGATTTTTCAAAAAACCAAAATCTGATCATGATCATGCCACTCCTATACTGAAAACATACAATGTTCATGGCCTTCAAAATAAGACTCAAACTTCTTAGCATAGCATGAAAGGCCCCTGTCTGTTTCACAGGCATATGAAAGGCTCATTAATTCATTCATTTGTTTGGACATCAAACTGAAATTTACTGGGTGGCTAGTATTTCCCAGTCATTCACCAGGCACTGGGAATATACTGCTTCTGCCAGTGCCTAAAACATGATCTGATCAAGACTCAATGAAATCTACTGCTAAGAGCTCAGCTCTCGCTCTGCATATAACTACATTCCTGCCTCTTTGACCAGCTAGCTTCACTGGTCCGTGAGTTTTCTTCTTTATCCCTCCTGTGCTTCTCAAATGCCACTCTTGAGTGCTGTGATAAGACATGGTGCAGTAATTGGGTATTTTTGATCTGTTTCTCCACTTGGTCTATGAGTCTTTTGAGGGCAGGGACTTTATCTTATAAGCCTTTGGCACAGGGCTCAACTCATGGTAGGTGACTATAGTGGTCATGGTTCCACTGCTGCATTGACTTTGGCCAATGAGATGTGAGGAAAAGCCTCCTGTGGGCTTCTGGGAGAGAAATCTCTTTAAGTGACTGTGCCTTGTTTTCTCTAGGGTGTCGTATCTGGAAGTGACACCCAGAACTGCTGCAGCCACTTTGCTGTCCAAATGGAACTAGCTTTCGAAACAAACCAATGATGAGGACAGCGGAGTGGAGAGATGGAGGGAACCTTAGCCTGAGATCATCCTACTTCTAGACTTGAAGTTATGTAAATTACAAGTTTCTTACGGCTTAAGCCGTTCCAAATCAAGGTCTTCCCTTTCCTTCCTTTTCCTTCCTCCTCATTCTCCCTTTTTTTTCCTCTCCTTTTCCTTCTTGCCCTCCTCCTCCTTTTCCTTTCTTTATCCTGCTAACATCTTCCTGATTTGAAGTTTAACACCAATCTTTTGTTGGATTGACTGTGTAGGGCCCAGCAACTGAGTCCGATTGACAGCATCTGACATTAATGGTCTTCTCTGGCCCACTAAGCTACAGGCTCTTTGAGAAAAGGAAATCTATTTTGTCTAAAATCACCCTATTCCTCTCCTCTCCCAAGTGTCTACCTAATGCCTGCTATGTAGTAAGAAGCTTCATAAAGGTTTGTAGAATTGAGTTGGTCTTCAACTACTTTTTTCCTTTCTCTTAATCATGATTTATGACTCATCTTTGCACCACATAAGTCTGCATTTTACTCTGTAATATTGTTTTCACATTTTTTCTCATTGGAAGGCTTGCACTCCCCAACAGGATGTTAAGGTCCTAGACAATGGCATCTGAGACTCATCTCATAGGTCTGTGGTAGCCCACACAGCTCTCAGCATTTGTAGGGCTCATAAGGGGCCTTCCTGATGAACTAAGCCTCTGAAACCTTGGATAGCATTGACTCTGTGTCCGTACTCATAATTATGCACTTTATGCTTGTGCTGACCACTATTGCATGTTGGTCTCAGTGCCTTCATGATAGAAGTTCTCACCTCCTTCTTCTTTATGCTAGACTATGCTAGGCATGGCATTGGCATTAATAAAGGCTTTCTGATTCATGGATGAGAATATTAAACTATTGTTTCCCCACAGATCATATCCCACAAGGCTATTTTGATGAACTTAAACCTCTCAAGGACTGGTGTAGTGAGGGTAGAACTAATATTTTTTAGTCTTTTTTGGGATGCAAGGCTGTTTTTGGAAGTGACACCACACACTGATATCCTTGTCAGCCATTAAGATGGTTTTGATGTTATCTGTAGGTAGTTATGGGAAGCTGAGTTTTTTTTCTCAGTCAGACAGTTCTGGTTTTGAAGCTCCACTTCCTAGGCATATGCCTGTGGGTCTCCAAAGAACCATGCACTCACAACTACTGTTTGCTGAAAGGGCCCTTGGCACCCTGTGTTCTGTCCTTAAGAAGTCCTCTGACAAGCTGTTCCAGCTGCCTGAGTTTCAGGCCTTGCCACATGACTGATATTCAAGAATACAACTCAGCACTTTAAATTGTTTACACCAACTCCCAACAAATAACCAACCAGGGAGAGGTAAATATAGGGCCCTATGCATCCCCATTCCTTCACTGCCACTGTAAACAGAGTTTCCCCTATCTTGGTGATGGATTTTGACTGTGGTTATCACACAGCACCTCCCAGAGACATTTTAAAGCCTTAAAACCAAGAGAAAACAGGGATTGAGTAAGAGTCAACTAATCTGTCCTCATTTTTTCCTCATTTTATTTATCAGAGTGGCTTAGCTCCCCTCTCCAAATCCAAAGAACAGGTGTTCTTTGAAGAATGGTTATGCATTCTCTGCCTTGTTTCATTCTACCTAAGCATGAAGGTGGTGGTGGTGATGAACGAAGGGTGAATCATATGCATGTTTGTGTATCAAGAGCATTCACAATATATAGGAGGGAATGCCGGAAAGCTGGGCTTTTACTTTAATCTCTTGTGTCGGTGCTCTACAACCAATCAAAATATCCCAATTTAAGACAACTTTTGACATGTGAGGCAGTCTGCTGCAGTCCCTAGAGGCTGCAGAGATGTGCAAGGCATATTCAGACCCTCCAGGGACGCTATGAGAGATCAGCAATTTAAAAAAGGAGGAAGAACTTTTTTCAAAATAAAAAAGTTTTATTAAAAAATTTTTTTGTAAAATTAATTTGCTGTCATTAAAATTGACATGAAGCAGAAAAGTGTAGTAAAGGGAGTACTTCCCCACTTCTAATCTCATGGACAGGCACTATTAATAATTTTGCTGTAGTCTTTCAAAATTTTTATGTGTATGAAACGTGCATTCTTATGGAATGTATGCATATTACGCTGACTGTTCTCTAAACTGTATCATTACATATAGATATATCTTATCCTCGCTTTACTTTCATTGGCTGCATAATATTCCATTGTGTGTGTAACACAATGTCTGGTCTTGGATGGACATTTCATTTCTCTTTTACTCCTTTAGAATTAGTGTTGCAATGAACATCCTTGTTCATTTATTCTTTTACACTTGTTAAACCAGCTTCTGCTTGGGGAAGATCAAGGAATATTTCAGAGAAAAGGTGGGATGTTTATAGGGCTGGCGGGGGGCGGGGGTGGCAGGAAACAGCATGAACAAGAGTAGAAGGAAGAGGGTCCATTCACAGCTCTGTAAGAAGACCAATAAGTTATGTGGTCTCCATCTTCAGTAACTTTTAATATGAAGGAGTTGGGGTGAAGGGACCGTTGACAAGGGAACATACATTCAGGTTTACATCTTTTGAGTTTGCAGTGATGTCATGATACTCACATCTGTCTGGGAATGGAGGATATTGGGATGATGGGAGCCACTGGAGACTGGAAGGCTTTCCTGGAAGCATTGGGAAAGCTAAGACACATGAAAGAGACATTGTGAAACGATGATTCAACAGGGTTTGTACGTGAAGAGAGTCAGTGGAGTAACAGACAAAGTTTCTTCATCCATAAAATGGGGCAATTCCCAAACTCTGGGGGGTGTTATGAACACCAATCAAAATAATGGGTGATCTTTCAATAAGTAGCAGTTACTACTATAACGACATTTAATTTGGTTTATGAACTTTCTCTGTAGTTCCCTAAATAATGGTTATCCCAACATGGCTTCAGAGTTGCTAGTTTATGGTATAAAGAGGGTGGATTACAATGACCTTTTCAGATAGCAACTGTGAGGTCACTGAAGAGGGTTGGCTGTGTTTTCTCAGTGATTCAGTGGAAACTTAAGATTTACCTCCAAAGATCTATATCTGGACTAAATACTTCGGGCACTTTCACATCTGTGGTTACTGAGTTAAATTTTCCTTTTATCTAATTCAGTCACCCCCACCCACTAAACTACAGAGACTTGTTTTTGCTTTTCCAGCAGAAAGGATGAGGAGACACAGTCCAAATATTTAGTCAGTTTCAGAACTGTGTGTTGTTCAAAGCACCTTCAAGTACTAGGTTTCTTGAAATAAGAAACTCTATCATCTTACGCTGCTGTGTTCCTTTTGGCAGGAGCCTGAACTTTAACCATCCACTTCAAGTACATAACATGCAGCTATTTGCAGGGAAAGAATAACAGCCTGAGAGTCTGGAGAGTGAGATTCTAGGCTCAAGTTTTTCTCCATCTGGCTGGGGCCACTTCTCTGGGCCTCAATTTTCTTATCAGTAAAATGAGAGAACTGAACGTAATGTTGTTGTGTTCCTTGTTTGTGGGACATCATGACCTCTGGGTGCAAACTTCTTGAGAGGTTGATGGGTCAGTATCATGAGGCCTGTTTTGCAGATTTGAAAATGGAAACCCAAAGAGGTGAAGGACTTGGATAAACCAAATGCGATTCCCCAAGAGATGAGACCAGAACCCCCATTCATCCCTTTCTGTAGTTAACTCTTACTCCTCCTTAGGGATTTCATTCCAGCATTGCTTCTTCCATATAGCTTCCCCTGACCCTCCCTCCAAATTAGGTTAGAGGCAATGTCTTGGGACGCCATAGAACTCTATACTTCCTCTCTTAAGATGAAACCAGAATCCATGCCTCCTAGCTGATTGCTAACAGGTAATGCTGTTTTCTGAAAGTTTCTGAGTTCCGTTAGGAAAGACAGAAGGTCAGGTGTCTGGCTTCCTTTAGGCGGACAAACACTTTCCACCACTTGGCAGCCACCACCTCAGGGGGGCCACCAGTATCTCTTCACTTCTCGCCCCCTCTTCATGCTCTTCTTATGGATACACTAAACATCTTTGAGTTTTCATGGGCTGCACTCCCTCCCACCTCCTGGTCTTTGCATAAACTGGGTTTATTTGGGGGGCTTGGAAATTTTTCCCCCCATTAATCCATTTCTGTAGTTAACTCTTACTCCTAAAGGTTCCCATTCCATCACTGCCTCTTCCAGATAGCTTTCCCTCACCCTTCCTCCAAGCTGGGTTAGAGGCAATGTCTCAGGACACCATGGAGCTCTGTACTTCCCCAATCATTGTGATCATAGTATTTACCACCCCACACGGTAAACACCTGTTCACTCATGTCACAGATGAAATGTACTTAATAGTTCCCAAATCACAGTGGCTTAAACAAGAGAAATGTCTAATTTCTTTTATGTAACATCAAATTTGGAGATACGCTGTTTAGAGCTTTATGATCAACAGGAACTTGGGTTCTTAAAGCTTTTTGTTCCAATATCTTTGGTGTTACCTCGTGGCTGCAAGATGGCTGTTGGAGCAGAAGCATCGCAACCATGAAAGGGACAGGAACAAAATGAAATAACTCCCAGATGAGTCAGCCCACTTTAGGAAATTTTTCTGTAAACTCTACCAAAAACCATCTCCATGCCTGTGTTTAGGTGCTATGTAGTGTTTTACCACCCTAGAAAATACTAGATGCCCTTGGTAACGTAGAAGGAGAGAGGAGCTGTGGGCAGGAGTAGGGTGGGCAATCAGAAGTCTCTGCCACCCCAGCTACTCAAGGCGTGGTGGGCAGTCCATGTCAGTCTATAAGCAGATAAACACAGGAACATGGACGTTTAGACATTTTGTAACAATTTGACATTGGCATGGCATGACATCAGTCCAGTGGATAGGAAATGAATCCACAGCAGCTGGGGCTCCACCACACAGAGGCTGAAAAGCCCTGGTTTCTGAGGCCTTCTGTCTCTGTCTCCCCGACAAGAGCATAACCGTCATGAGGGCCGGTAAGCTGTACTCCCTGTTGTACTCACAGGTCCTGCTGCACCATGACAGGAAGGGGGGCTTAACGGGCCTTTGAAGCAGGATGAGCAGGGACCCACTCATCACCACCTGGTTCTAGCTCAGCTCGCTTTCTGTCATTGGTTTGAGGTTCTTTCCTCTCCCGTTTCCCCTCATGATCTTCTGTCTTGCTTTCTCTTTCCCTCCTGACAGCATCTCCTTGGTCCCTCTTTCTCTTCTACCTCTTGAATGTGATGACTCCCAGGCTTCACCCCGGAGCCCTCTGCTCCTCTCTCTCTGCATGCTCTCCCTCAGGGCCTGCCAACTTCAGCACTTTACTGCAGGACAAGTACCCCCAGGTCCCCGGAGGGCTGGGCTCCCTCCGACCCCAGTGTTCTCCTGCATGTCTCTCCTCCCCTAAGCCAAGCTGATACCCAGGGTGGGACCACAGCCCCCAGCTTGATCAAGAAGAGTTCTTCCATTTTTCTGTGACCTTTTCCCCACTTCTCATCTTCTTCTACTTTCCCGGGACTGCTCTAATAAAATACCAAGAACTGAATGCCCTAAGAAAACCAGTTTCTCTCTCACAGTTCTGGAGGCTGGAAATCTGGAAGCATGGTGTTGGCAGGGCCCTCTCTGAAACCTCTGGGACCTTCCAGCTTCTGGAGCCCCAGCTGTCCTTGGCTTGAGGCAGGAATCTCCAGTATCCCCTTCCATCTTCACAGGACTTCCCTTCCCCAGTGTCTCTGTGTCTTCACTTGGCTATCATCTCCTCTGTGTCTCTGTCTTTTAAAAAATCCCCCTGTCATATTGGATAAGGAACCCACCTTACTCCCGTGTGACCTCACCTAAACTAATAATATCAACAAAGTCCCCGTTCCCTAGCACCACATCCTGAGATCCTGGGGAACACAAGTGAATGCATAACATTTCCTTTCCTCTTCCTTTTCATAATTCTTACTTACTGGAAATGTTCATTGAGGTCTCCAAGATGCAGACTCTGAGGCAGAGTTCAAGGTGTTTTTAGGAAGGGCTTCGGGGATCAACCCCTCTGGAAGGGTGGGCCAGGGACCAGGATTAGGCAGAGGGAGAAGTGGGGCTTTGAAGCAGGGCAAGGCCAGCCTGCTGGCGCTAAAAGGGCTCTTCAGCCAGCTGTAACTTGGGCCCAAATGGTCATGTCTTCTGTGATGAACTGAACTGGTTTGAGGGATTTTCAATGCTAAAACTAGAAGCATCTCAGGCCAAGGGAATGGTTGTCACCTTTACACTTCTGCATCAGTCAGTCAATAGGGGGTGGGTAGAGGCTCCGTATCCAGTAGCCAGAATAGTAGATGTAATCTGAGCACTTCCTTCTTGACAGTGAAGAGAGAATGCACCTGAAAACAGATTTTAATAACCTCTAGTGGCTTTCCATCAAGAAAATTTGAACAGGAAAGTGACAAAATATTCATCCTCAGGTTTCTCTCTCAAAAGCCCTTGTGTGAAGGCCACATCTGCCTGAGCAGCTCCACAAGCCAGCCTCCACCATCTGACCCAGCTCTGGGAACATTGGCTGTAGGCAGCTGAGGAGGGATCCTCTGTTTTCCCTCTTCCCCTTTGCTCACAGGAGTGCCCTGTGGAACCCACATCCCATTTCTCCTAACTGCTCAGACTCCTCTGACTCAAGGCCCATACCCTTTGGGACTGTGTGGAACCCAAGTAGCTTTGAGGATTGATCTCCCTCAAGACATGCCAGGACCCCCAGCCTTACACCAGGCCAAGAGGGGCCCCTGTTTTGGGGCTATGGGCTGATGGCCATGGTTCTGTTTGTCACACCACAGTGTTTTTCATACAAGAGGAAGGAGGGGTACTGCGTGAGAAACTCCCCCCTCAAGGCTACACCTTTGGTCACTTGGGCAATTGCCCTTCCCTTATTGAATATACCAACAGCTCACTCCCCAGGCCTGTTCAGAACTGACCAGGTCTTCTCAGCCCACTTTGCAATCAATGGCTCCAGAAAAGGCAGCTTTATTCACTGAAGTCACAGATCAATGAGACCAGATTTGCATATGAGCTTAGTATCTAAATCCTGGGGTGACGTCATCATTTGTCATCCCTGCTATCTCCTGATTTCCCTCCCTCTCTTGTTTCCTCTGTTTCTTCTCCCTTCTGCTCTTTCGTCCTTCTCTTCAATGACAATGTCCTTTCTTTAGAGACTCCTCCTTTCCCCAAGCCCCTAAGCCCCCCTAAGGAACACACCCGCTCTGTTCCCCAGAGAAGTACCCTCATGGTAATTATCTGCTAATTTGCCTCCCTCCCATCACCCCCAGCATTCTGTGAGCAACTCGTGTGCAGAGGTGGTGTTTCCCCCGTGGTCCCCACTCTGAGACAGAGGCCCTGCCTCATGGCAGATGCTCAGCACAGTGTCTTGACCATGTCTTTGACACCCTCCTCTGCTCCTCCTCCTTCCATCTCTCCTCTTCTTTCTCCTCTTCTCCTCTCTTTTCACTTATCTTTCTTAAGGGAAAGACCTCTAAAGGTGCTGGGGAAAGGAGGAGCTAGCGTGTAGCCCCACAATTGTGATTCTCATATCCTAGATGCCAGGGAACCACCCTGAGGAATTAGGAATTGTTTTCTTGCATGACAGTATCGCCTGTTCCAGGTGTTCCCCAGTGTACTCCCTACCCTCGGAAGACCTTAAGAACTTGAAAAACATGCATGCCCTTCACTTAGTTGAAGGCTTTGGGAGCCTCACTTGGAGGCAGAGGCACCATTTGACCAAAATAGTATCAGGGGAGGCCTGGAGAACCCAGCTGTTGTAAGTTTTGCCCTGGGATGGTGCCTGTAGGCTTCCTCTATCCTTATTTTCTGTCTCGACCAAAAATTTGTAATGCTTGCACTCTTTCAAAATATATTGAATTTTTGGTTTTATTTTTGGCAGCTCTATCATGTTTCCAACTGTTCTAATGTTCTTTTACTTCTTCTGGGATATTGAAAAAAATAACACTGGCATGTTTTGGGGGCCGTTCCTCAATGCTACACATAGAGCTGGATAATCTCTTCAAATGAAAATTGGCATGGATTGCTACCAAGACAACTTCCTACATGATCAGAAAGAAGCCTCAGGGGCCATCTAGTGTGCGGCAGGTTGACATCAGAGGCGCTGGGGTTTTGTCGTTGCTGCCTGTAAGCGTGGTAGCTGCTGACATTCCCACAGCATGGCACAGTGCAGCTCCACATCGAATCTTTCTTGAGTCTTACATCAGCTCTCATGAGGTCGGTTGCTGTAATCACATCCCTGGTAGATGAGTGAACGGAGGCTCCCAGGCCTTCTGTAACTCGCCTGCAATTCCACAGCACCACCTACAGCGCAAACCCAAAGCTTCTATTGCTAAATTCCTTGCTCTTCCTGTTGTGGCACAATGTCCAGGAATGAGCAACTTTTCAGAATGATTGGCATTAGAGGGAGGTGCTTGACTAGACTCACCTGTTACCCTCCTGATGGATGCCACTGACCTAGTTGACGATGTGGAAAACATTCCCTGATGAAGCCCACTTTTCCTGGGGAAGAAAACCTGTACTTTGGTCAAGTATATGCAAACAGCTGGGCCTCCCTTCTCCAGCTTCCAAAAATGCTACCAGATCCCATAAACAGTCCCGCCTTTACATGGTTCAAGGCTTTCCTCTTCCTGTGCAGTTTCTTTTCCACTAGGCCTCTCAGTACTGGCCTTCCTTCTCCCTCCTGCCCTCTGACTATAGCAAAGCCCATTAATATATGTTGTCTTCATCAAAAATACTGTGCAGTTACTCTCCTGTCCCAACCTCTGCTGAAAAAGAATCTGGTTAATTAACATTGATTACAATCCACCAACTGCAAGTAAAAATCGATCGCTGCCGTCCCTAATTTGAATGCTCTTCTCTCTCCTTATCTCTTGTAAGAAAGAGAGAGTGTGAGTAAGAGAAGAGGGGAGAGGAGAGAGGATATTTTATAAGCAGTCCAATTTCCAGGGTCCCTGGTGAGAGACATTAGTGATGTGCTGGTCCTTAGATCTTGCCCACTCTCCTTCAGCGTGGCCATTTTTCAGTGTGACGTCTAATTGCTGCAAATAGTCATTGTGCACATTTGGGCCTTGTTCATAGCTCCCTTCTTTATTGAGAGAGGAGCGATGGTATTGATTCCGGATGGCTAGGGAGAATGCCAGAGAATATTAGTAAGGAGCAGAGAGAACACAGTACATAAACTTTTATGACACAATGTCAAGCTGGATTGTGAAGACATAAATGAAAGGGACAACACAGTCTGTAATTACCACAAGCCCACATCTTCCATCTGCTGGGGAAGGCAGCCCAAGCTGGCCAGAGCAAATCACAAAGAGGGATGGATGGTCCTGCTCCTAGGAATGGTGGCCCGTAGTTGTTGCTCCTCATTGTGAGAAAGAATATATGGGGCATAAAAAAAGCACTTGTCACGGGTCACAGGGCAGGCCTGAGAAAAGTGTGTGGATTCTAAAGTCAGCTTGGCCGTTTACTGCTAGCCATGTGGCACTGGGCCGATCACTTAACCTCTCTGAGCCACAATTCCTTCACTGCTAAAACAGATAATAATAACTACTTTGCAGGGATGATGTAAGGATTAAATGAGATGGTGCATGCAAAACCCTTTGTTGGTGCCTGGAAAATAACTGGCTCTTAGCAGACAGCAGATATTATCATTACAACTTTTTTTATTCCATCAATATTTATGAAGTGTTTGCTATGTGCCAGAGCTGTGCTAAATGCTAGGGATAGAGTGGTGCCCCAGCCTCATGGATCTCACAGCTCTGTGGGTGAAAGAGACATTAATCAATTATTTACCCAAATCAGTGTGAAAATGCTTCTGTAGAAGGCACTGGTAAGGAAGGACACCCCACTATAAGAGTGGCTTGTCCAGGAATTTTTGTTGGTCCTGCTTTGTCAGTAGTCACATTTGTTTATTATCTATCTCTCCCTCTATAGCATAAATTCTCTGAGGACAGGGAATCAGTCTGTTTGGTTACTGCGCTATCTCTAGTTCCTAGAATAGTGAATGACAGGTGGTAGGCACTCAGTATTTACTAAATTAATAGCTGCAGACTTAGAGCACAGAGGAAAAATTTGCACCTGCTTCTTTAGAGCTGATAGTCAAACGGGGTGCAGAAGACAGACATAGCATGTAAGACTCCGTGGGATCAGTAGCAGGGTTAGGTACAAAATCAGTTAAACTTATACTCTGAAAACTGTGCCTAGACACTGGCAGCATGTGGGGGTGGATGTACAGTTGGCATCTTGTGTCAAGTAGTGACAGGAAATGGAAAGACAAGGGAACTGCTCATCCATCTCTGAATTGAGCTTCTTTGGCTCACACAGTGTGTGTGTGTGTGTGTGTTTGTCAGGGTAGGCTAACTGGCTAACGAGCAATGCCACCAGAGGGACTCCCCTCCATGCAGTCTTCAGGGCTCAGGCCCTGCCTGTCGGGTCTGGGGTCCTTTGCTGGAGCCCCCACAGGCAGCTGGCAGGTGAGGGAAGAGAGACCTTGGAGAACTCAAATGAGGGCACTTCACCCACTCCTTCCTATGTCAGTCTGGAAATGGCCAAGTCATGGCTCGTGTTACATTGGCAAGAACAGGTCACATGGCCTCACCTAGGTGCCAGGGAGCTGGACGTGTGTGCCCAAGTAGTGTGTTCAAGAGCAGGAGTTGGTGGGCGCCCCATGTCCCTGCCACACTGAATTCAGTAAACACTTATGGAGACTCCAGCGTGTGCCAAGCACGGGGATCCCAGCTGACCCGAGCTCAGAGCCCTCCAAGAGAGCGCCATCTAGTGGAGAAAACACATAACATCAATAACTGTGATAAGCCTTGCAGTAGGAAGGACCACAGGCACAAAGTGAGCACAGAAGAGGGAGGAGTTAATTCCGTACAGATTACGGGGCAGGTTCACTGGGCTCAGTCAGCCTGAAGAGCACTTTAATACTCTAACCACTGATGTGCTGGAGATGCCTAACTGTACATCAGAGATGTGTGTTTCCTTTGCGATAGTATACACACGTCGTTGGTAAGCAGCTGTCTAGCATGGCGCTCAAATTCACAGCCTTCTTTCGCCTGGGTAAGGCCTGAGACGAGTTCTCAATGGAATGTTAGCCAAAGGGATGATGATTACCTCTGGGCCATCCATAAAGAAAAAGGTGTTCCTTCTCCATCCTCTCATTCCTCATTCGTGGCTAAATGCATTGATGCCCAAGTTGCTCGATAAGCTTTATTTGGGGAAGGAAGAGCTGCCAGCCTAGTCTCTAAATGACCATGTGGAGCAAACTTACCCCAGAAACATCCTACTGACATAAAACTACCTCGGACACCGTGTGAGTGAGAAGATGTGTCATTGGGTTTGAGGCATTATACATGTTGGGTGTGTTTGTTACAGATGTTAGGTGGCTTAACAGAGGTGACTCAAGGGAGAAGAACCAGGCAGTAGCCACAGGGCTTTCCAGGTTTAGTAAACAATGAAAAATAAAGACTCAGAGGCAAGAAGATACAGAGTCTATTCAATCTCTTGCATTGTTGGTGGGGGTATAAAATGGTACAACCACTCTGGAAAACAATTTAACAGTTTCTTACAGAGTAAAACGTGCCTATCTTACATCACAGTAATTCCACTCCTAGGTATTTACCTTAAAAAATGAAAACATACATCCACAGATAGACTTGTGCTAGATGTATTCATTGCAACTTTATGAATGATAGCCAAAACCTGCAAACTGTCCAATTATCTACAATGGATGAATGAATATAAACATTGTGCCATGTTCATATCATGGAATACTATTCAGCAATGAAAAAGAATGAATTACTACTATATGTTACAAGATATATAAATATCAAAATTATTACGTTTTATGAAAGGAGTCAGACACAAAAGAGTATATGCTCTGCTTTCTTTAAAGTTCCAGGCAGGCAGAGCAGCCTATGGCAATGGAAACCAGGATGGTGATTGCTTATGGAGGAGAAGACCCACTTGAGGGAGATATAAGATGCTTTCTGAGATATGGAAATATTGAGGGGGTGGTATATGCATGTATCAAAACTCATCAAATTGTATATTTAAGATCTGCATTTCGACTGGGTGCAGTGGCACACACCAGTAATCCCAGCACTTTGGGAGGCGAAGGTGGGCAGATCACCTGAGGTCGGGAGTTCGAGACCAGCCTGACCAACATGGCAAAACCCTGTCTCTACTAAAATTACAAAATTAGCCAGATGTGGTGGTGCATGCCTGCAATCCCCAGCTACTTGGGAGGCTGAGGCAGGAGAATCGCTTGAACTTAGGAGGCGGAGGTTGCAGTGAGCCAAGATTGTGCCATTGCACTCCAGCCTGGGCAGCAAGAGCAAAATCCCATCTCAAAAAAAAAAAAATCTATGCGTTTCACTGTATGTAAAGTTTCTTTTACTGAAAACTAAACAAAAAATGTGTTCAGGAAAATGAATAGATAATTTTTATTAGAGCATGAGATTCTAGACTGGGAAATAGGTGCAGGGTGCAGTAGGAAGTGAGACTGATGTAGAGTTCGAGGCATTTAATGCCAAAAGAGTTGGGATTCTATTACCTAAACAATGGGGAACCAACTAAGCCATTTGAGAAGGGGAGAAGCAAGCTCATATGCAAGTTTTTGGAATGTAAATGGTGTCAGTACGGAGGAGGGAAAAAAGGAAGATGACAAGTTCTGTTAGGGGCAGTGGTCCCTATAAGTTGTGCATGGAGTAGAATTTCCTGACCCATGTATGCAAAGGCCAGCCCAGGGAGACTGCTGGGGATCTAGTGGCTGTGTTTGCCAAAGGTTGAATGATGGAACAAATAGTTTCTTTCACACAAAGAATATTTTAATCCCTATGACTCTATAGTAGGATCAGGCCACATGTTATTATTGGAAGTGATTTCTATTATTAGTTACTATTACTACTCTTGGACTGCAATGCTAAGGCTTGGGAGGAGCTGGGCTGAGCCCAGAGAAAGAAATGGTCTGTGAAGTTTGCATTTTCCAGAGCTCAGCACACAGGCACTCAGCCTTCCAGCTACTTATTTTATGTTCATCCACTCACACCTTGGGCGGTGTTCTTCAGTGTGTGTCAGAAGCTCCAAAGCTTCAGACAGTGGTGACCGGGTGGGGGCCATGCCCACAGGGGCCTGCTTCTCTGGAAAGCAGTGATGGTGGAACCACAGGGCACAGGCTCAAAGGGTGTGTGGTTATTCAGGCCCACTACTGAGTAGCCAGGTGTGTTTCTCAAATATTCTGAGGGAGACGGTGGCAGGAATGCCTCCTTGCCCGCCTGATTTGGCATGTAGATTAACGTCACTGACTTCTTCAGGCTTCAGAAAAGATGTAAGAACTACCAAAGCAGCTCAGAAAACTCTTGTGTATTAAGGAACTGTCGTGGACGTTCTCCGAGTGCTGCTCTGTGCTGGCACTGGACAGAACCGGGTAGGACGGACGGGGGCTCCTTCGCCTCTTCTGTTTCATTTGCATCAGCCAGCAACATTTCCACGTCAGGTATTTTCCAAGACGGTCCTGAGCCTCTGTATTTCTTTCCTTTTCAGAAAATATGATTCATTAAATGTCAAACCAAATATGACCTTATTTTAGTACCTTTGTCAGACTTAAAAAAAAATACCTAGAGATCAGAACAACAGATCCTTTGTCAGTTTCTGAAGTAGGGTCGCATGAGTAGCGGTAATTGTAGTGGTATGTACATAGCAGGTGGTCAGTAAGTGCTTAAAAGAGCCCTAACCTGAGCCATATGGGACCTTCTGGAAGTTAAAGCCAGGCAGCTGCTTCCCAGGGTCTTGTCATCCTGGCTGTGACACCCTAGGAGCTCCCCTCCAACCTCGTCTGTGGGTGTTATGCAATTTCATGGTGATAAGTTCCTACTGAATTGTTGCAATGTTTGCAGTCCCACGGTGCTGGAGTCGCTCAGTGGATGTAGGGGGCCCTCATTTAGTCCACCAGCTGTCCTGAATGCGCAATACTCATCAGGTTAAGAGTTCTTTGGAGGATCCTTGCCCTGCCCTGAACAGCAGTGGCTTGGACACGATGAATCAATCTTCTTGGAAGCTGCAGATGGTCAGACTTCTTTCCAGACTTCCCTGGAGGTGGAGCTGATTACCAAGGATAACTGGCTTTCTCTGGCAGGGAGACCTGTTTCCCACTATGGGCAAATCCGGGGGCCTCAGAACTCTTGCACACATGGGCCTTTGTCATGAAGAGGCAGCAAAGCAGAGTAAAAAACTTTTGAGGCATGTAGGCCTAGGTTTGAATCCAGGCTCTGCCATTTATTTGCAATGGTGCCTAATCCATTAACCTCCAAGCCTTGGTTTCCTCATAAATAAATGGAGGCAGTAATGATAACCACTTCTATTAGGATAGATATTGCTGGATACCATAACCAGCAAACTTAAATTTCATATTCTTGCCATGAGAAGATTCTTTCTCATCCATGCAAAGTCTAATGTGAATGCTTTTGATCAGCAGCTCTCTTGGTGGCTTCTCTAAGGGAAATAGTTCTGAGGTCAGGACTCCTTCCATTGTGTGTATCTCCCACCTTCTAGTGGCTGGGGAGTCTATGTTTCCAGCCCTGGAAGAGGCAAGGAAGATGGGGGGTTGGGATGTGGAGAGAGCGTGACAGAAAACACAAGCATTCTTGAAAAGATGGTCAAGAACAAAAGCTGTCAGGATCTCTGCTCACAAACTGTGCTGAAACACAAGATACTGATGAAGAATTGTCTCCTAATTCTTGGTAGCTGAAATTGGCCATGATGGGAATATTTACACCACAAAAATTGGCAAGTGCTACAAATCAGGGCTTTTCCCCATAGAGAGTTGGTTGTTAAACATTTCCAAGAATGTCATTGGTCTCCTCCAGCTTTGAGTTGTATGGGCGTCTCTGGGGTTGAGCTCTCTCCTCAAACCCCTTGTGTCAAATGATGTTTGAGAAGGAGGTGATCCTGCTTTCAAGCTCTTTCGTAGAAGTAGTCCCTGTGGAAATTGTCATAGAACGGTGTCCTTCGCCAGGATTCAAATTCAGTTCTGCCAGCCTCTAGAGGCTGGATAGTTTTCACTAAGTCATGCTTTGTTTCAGTGACAAAGTCCAGAGCTTTGCCCGTATCTTGGAAACATGACATTCCACATTCTCCACATGGGCAGCAACATTTGGAAGCTCAGAGACTCTCTCCACTTGCTCTCCCTAATCCTGCCTCAAGTGTTTGTCCATTCTTGACCTTTTCTCGTGCTGCTAGAATTGAGAGATTTTGTGGAGCTGAGAAGGCTTGACTAAAAGAGGATCTCCCTTACAGCAGCCCCAGTACAGAAGACTTGTCTTCTAAAAATGACTCTTAGTCATGCGCAGCGTGCGCCCATGCACATGCCCTGTTTCCTAATATTAACATTTCCTCCTTTTGCCATTTTCTTTTCTGAGACCCCTGGGAACCATTAACAGGGTTTTCCTGCTACCCAGGATTTGCAGGAGAATGCACATGGGCCCAGAGCGGCCCAAATGACGTCTGGAAGCATGTGATAGAATTTGCTACTGGAACTCTAGCTTTTCTTACCTGTGGCGAATATTCGTCATCATTTCCCAAAATAGCACAGACAGAACAAAGACTTCTCTGGGTCTCCGGGCTAGCCTTGGCCTGGGTCTGTGTGCACTGGAGGACTGGGCTGGGCAGAGGGAGTGAGGTTAGCTTCACTGCTCATTGCAGTGGAGGAAAGGCAGGGTTCAGCGCATTTGTGTTTGTTTTTACAAACTCAGTGGGACCACCTCAGCCCCACCCCCACCCAATTTTCACTCAGACCTTCCCCAGACTCTGGAACACAGCCGCACACAGCCACAAGCTCCAGGCAGCAGTGGATGAATGGCAAAACCTGAAATGATGTCAACTGCTTGTGCCGAAGCCAAGGAAAATATGCGGGGGCCCTTGGTGGCTTCATCCCGGTGCTTGTTGCGATGCAGCTGCGAGTCATAAGTTTTCCTTCTGAACAGACAGAGTACTGTACATCTGAATTGGATTCTGAACCTAGCGTACCCTTTCTGACCTCTTGCAGCCTCCCCCTGCTCCCCAGCCTCCTCGAAGAACTCAAGTTCTTTAAGATAAAGTCAGAGAGGAGCGTGGGGAAGAATGTGGGGTGGCTAGAACCAGTGGTTTGTTGGAAGTGTTTGGGGGAAGAGCTTAAAGTCCACACGGCATAGCAGTAGGGATGGGGAGGAAATACGACCAGGCAGGGCAGGGGACAGGAGTGTAAAAGATGGAATTCCATCACCAAAGTGACTCCAAGAGTTGAGACAGCTGTTTTGATAACTCAGGACCTTAAACTGATTTTCTCCTGATTTATAGAGGTTTTTGCATTTTGTTTTGTGTTTTGAAGAGGCAGAGGCTTGAGCTGCCTAAAATCATTGTTCCAATCTTCCAATTGATTCTAACCAGGTAGAATCAAGCCAGAGGGTTTCTGAAAACTTCTAGCCATGGAGACGCAGGACAGAGCTAGAGGGCTCTGAGGGCCCAGAGCATCCTTCAGGCTGCTTGATGGTGGAACCATCTCCATGGTCAGTAATTCTGTTTTTGAATGAGAATCACACAGATGCAGCCCTGGGGGAATATTGTAAGTACCCAAGCAGTGCATTTTATGGATCAAATGACAAGTCGGTGGAAGCCGTATTATTTTTCAGAGTCCAGCAAGGCCTTGGAGCCTGGGAGAGGGAGCGGTTAAGCATGACTCCCTGGTTGCCTCCTGCTTCTCCTCCTCCCCCTCCCCCTCCCAGCTGTCTCTCTCTTCGCTGACCCTCTATAAATTGCTCCCGCCAAGTGAAGTTTGGAGAAAGTAGGGTGTGACAACATGATGGGATGCAGGGCCTCTCCTCCTCCACACTGACTGCTGGGGCTGGGCTGGACGCAACTAGCCATCTCTGGAACAATGCCTCTCCCCGTCTCGCTCCAGCCTTGCCATCGCTGATGCACAGCTTTCCTTTTATGATTGTTTTTATACAGCAAACACTTTGGGGGGCAAAAACTCCCCATGGCTGCCAGCCATGCCACCTTGCAATTGCAGTAGCAAAGTAGGACTGTGCTTGATTGGTGGGTGCCACAGAGTCCCCCTGGGGTCCTAGGTGCTCTGAGTCAGTGGACCCAGTCGGTGACTCGTGTTCTGACATCCACTCTTCTGATTCACTTGCCTCTGTGAGAAGCAGATGGGGCTTCAGGTCTCCCCAGGAAGGTATAAAGATGAGCCACAAAGTCAAGAGACCCAGTCCATATTTGAACCTCGAACACCCATTCTCTTACACCAAGAATGAAATTAAAATAGCTTAATAGCTACCAGTTTCCAAGAACACAGTGAGTGCTCCCAGGCTTCAGCTGTCATTATTATTAATGTACCGCTAGGCACTGTCTTGGTGCTTTGCATATGTTTTCTCAAATCCTTACACTAACCAAGCAAGACAGGTACTTTTAACCTATCTTAAAGATTTGTCTCAGAGAAGTTAAGGAACTTGCCCATGGTCACAGAGCTAGGCAGTGTTTGAGGTTGCCTGACTCCAAAGTCTAAGCTCTTTGTAGGAAAACCCACAGCCTCCTAATACTTTTCCTCTGTCTTCTTTTTTCTGCTTCAGTGGACAACACAGGGACTGACCACAGGTAGTGCTAGATTCCCAGGCTCCACTGCGTCCTTGGCTTCCTCTTGGAGAGGAACTGCTTCTTTGCTTCTCTTTCCCCTCAGCCTGTGCACTGGCCTCTGGGACTCTTAAAAGAACCCCTGGCGTGTTTCTGAGTGGTGGCGCCGTGAAGAGTGATGGTCTTTGTGGAAAATGTCCTTTCCGATGCTCCTCATGGAGCTGCTGAAAATAGCACTGAGGAGTGGGAACGGCTCGGAGCTCAGAGTGTTGTCTCCTGGGAGCAGCCTTCTCCACAGACTGCATCTCCAGGGCCTCCCCATCTACACCGGGCGGTAGGATCTATACGACTCCAAGCTCTCGCAACTGTGGGGGTGAGAGGAGATGGCCAGGAAGGAGGAAGAGGCCATGGAGTCCATCCAGGACCCTGAAGCCACAGCTACTGGAGCCAATGGACTTCGAGGTTGAGCGATCCACTGAGAAGCAGAGAGAGAGAGAAAGAGACAGAGGGAAAACTCTGTGACTCCAAGATCTGTGGGAAGAAAGCAGATGCTCTCACCTGCAGAGGGCCTCAACCCCAACACTCTCTTCTCCATGATGTGGGCTTCAGGTGTAGGTGTGTGTGTGTGTGCGTGTGTGTGCGCGCGCGCGTGAGCTGTTACTGCTCCCAGGAATCAAGTCTTCGTGTCTGGAATGTGGAGCCAGGTCTCTAAGATACAACCCATGACGCCGTCTGGTGGGAGCTAGACAGGCCATCCCCAAAGATCCACAGTAGAATAAAGGGACGATTGCAGGCATGCATGAATGAATGAATAGACAGATGAGCTAGGAGATCTAGTTGGTCTACTCTGGTCTCTTCTCTCCTTTCCACAGGCTACCTACATAGCCCTGTCTTGTACTTTCTAATTGAACAAAAATTGGATCAACCTATGAACAACCCTCAGACACTGTATCCAGGGTCATTGCCAAGGTGAATGCCAGTCCCATGGCCTATTCTAGGTAGTCTGTGGTGAACACTGGGCTGGAGACAGGAGGCCCACATTTGAATGCCAATTTGGCCTCCAGTAAACTCCATGACCTTTGTTAGGTCTCTTTCCTTCCTTGGGAATTAGCCACTGGTTCTGTCAAAGGAGGGTGGAATCTAAAAAGTTCAAACTCACAGAAGGAGAATAGAATGGTGGTTAACAGAGGCTGAGGGGAGGGGGCATTGGGGAGGTGTTAGTCAAAGGGAACAAGAGTTCAGCTGGACAGGAAGAATAAATTCAAGAGATCTCATGTACATCCTGGTGGCTATAGTTTATAACAATATATTGTACACTTGAGAATTGCTAAGAGGGTAGATTTTAAGTGTTCTCACCACAAAAAAATGACACATTTGTGAGGCATGCATATGTTAATTCACTTGATTGAGCTATTTCACAATTATGTACATCAAGACATGGTGTACACCATAAATATATACAATTTTATGTCAATTAATAAAACTTTTAAGAGGGTGTGGCCTAGGTGATCTGCGGGAGCCCATCATAATATGGTGGTCTGTAAGTGGCCTTTGCAGGTACCCACGGCCATCACGCACTTGGCCTTCAGTGCAGGAGCCACAGTCACTGAAAGCCACGGACTCTTCAGAGGCTGTGGTTGAATTATCAAGTGTCTGCCGCTCAGACCTTAAATCTTCCAGCTCATGGCAGGGTGACTTCCAGTCCTGTGGGCAGCCCTGTCCTCAGAGCCATAATCAGAGAGGGAGGGAAGAGGGATGGAGGTTCAGGATGAGGAACCCCCAGTGCTGGAGGTGAATTTCAGGGCGGGTGAAGGCAAGGAGAGCCAAGGCAGGCAGGGAGGGAGGGAGGAGGAGAACGCAGCTTTCTTGGGCTAAGGGCCAACCAAGGACAACAGGCTTTTTAGTGCTGCAGGGTCGCCCTCTCTCCCACGCCCTGACCCCTGTGATAGTGACCCCGGGGAGGCAGGAGTGAGGAGGGGAGCTGGAGTCTCTGTCTTCTGTCAGTGGCTCCGTCCTGAGCTGATGATTCCATGATGATAACAGAGTCAGACTCCCGAGGTAAGGCACGGCTTACCAAACAGCCTCGCTGGGAATTTGGGTCAGGGAAGGAAACAGGGTCTGAAAGAAGAAAGGCCAGAAGAAAACATCTGTAGGCCAGGCTGCGGTGACGGGGAGGGGAAGCCAGCATCCACCCACCAGCACATAGGCCGCGAATCATCTCCCTCGTGAGGGCCCAGGAGCTGCAAGGATGGCAGGGGAGAGAGGCCTAGATGGCTGGGGGCCTACAGGTCAGTCTTTTGCCACCAAAATTACAGGTTTCAGGCAGGCTCAACTCCCAGAGATGCTACTACCGAAATTGCATGCTGCAGGGTGAGGAGCAGGTCTCCTGTCCTCCCTAATGCTCAGTCTCCTAATAATAATGTTCCCGTAGGCATCTGGATCGTCATCCAGGTATGGAAGGCTTCATTATTTAGGGAATTATTCATACTTTTGTTGAGCATATACTGAGTCAGGAATTGTGCTCAGTATTTTGTATATATTGTATTAGTTCTCCAGAGAAACAGAAGTAATAGGGATATGTATACATATATATTATAAATGATAGAGAGGTAGGGAGAGAAAGAGACATTTATTTTAGGGAACTGGCTCACACAATTGTGGCAGCTGGCAAGTGCAAAATCTGCAGGGCAGGTCAGGGAGCTGGAGACAAAGGGAAGAGGCGATGTTGGAGTCTTGAGTCTGGAGGCAGAATTCCTTCCTCTTCAGGGGACCTCAGTGTTTTCTCTTAAGGCCTTCAACTGATTGGATGAGGCCCAGCCACACCATGGAGGGAACTCTGCTTTCCTGAAAGTCCACTGCTTAAAAAATCCGTCGTATCGCAAACAGACTTTCACAGCAACCTCTAGGCTGGTGTTTGACCAAACAACTGGGTGCCATAACGTAGCCAGGTTGACGCATAAAATTAGCCAGTGCACACACTTTACCTCTTTTAATTCTCACAGCAACCACGTGAAGTAGGCACTACTATAATCCCCATTTTCAGGCTAGAAAACTGAGACTAACGAGGGCTGACACGTTGCCAAAAATAACACAGCAAGTAGGTGGTAGAGCCAGGACTCAGATTGAGGATTGTTTAATACTGCGGACCACCCTCAGCCAACACGCCGCACACCTTCCTTGGCTTTAGTCCCAGAGTTCCTGTTTGAAAACACATAACTTAGGAAGAATCGCAGCTAAGTAAGTAGTGAAGTTCTTGCTCATTCTGTCATTCGAATATCTTGAGCGTGTCTTCGATGAGTCAGAAGTGCGCTAGTGACACAGCCTGGCCGGTCATGTTTTGTCCCCTGGGTCAGCAGTTTCCAACACTTCTCATCCGGAGCGCCCTCATCTCACTGGCATGAATGGGCGTGCCTGGCATTTGGGGCGATACACAGCACGCTTGTGGTTTGTCTGTTCTTTCATATTACACGCCACAAACACTTTCCTGCTCAGATCATAGCCTCTCTGAGACCCTGCCCGAAAGTTCATTTACTCAGGAATCCCCAGCAGGCTTCAAGTTGGATTTGGGGCTTCTACTGTCCCAAACCAATTGCCATGGTTGTCTGAGATGTGGGGTTCCCAGGAACTGGAAGCCAGGAAGCCCATCAGCCTCCAGAAGACCAGGCCATCAGCCTCCTCCTTTCACTGCCAGAGGTCCAAGACCCCACTACTCAATTGCCTGCGCTTGGAAACATGGACATCATTCTAACTCCAAGTCAGGGATAAAAAGAGAAAAGGAAGAGAAATTTCGATTCCCATGAAGAACCTTGAGAAATGAGTAGCTCGAATTGAAAAGCAAAACTTGTTTTCCAGCTTCAGGCTCCCTGGAGAAGGGAGAAAAACTCCAAAAAAGTGAGGCGAGAGAGAGCTCCGTGACTCTATGCCTCAACTCTCACCTGCCAGTGGTTCCTCACATGGCTCTGTCTCTCCCATTGGCCTCTAGGCCTCTCCCCTCTCTGCTTCACCTCCTGGATAGAGCTTGATGAAAAAGGTCAACAAGATGGCCTCCCTAATTCTTATCAGCTGATGCTCTCTGTACATAAACACAAGACACATGGTTCCAGCCACTACAAATCATGATCCTGACATGCCGCAGACCTAAAGTCAAGCATACACCAACGCCGAGACTCCCACACTGTTTCTCTTGTGGAAGAAATCTGTCTAGTAAGTTCCCTTTCCTCTGTGTGAGAGGGAAGGGAAAGAGAGAAACCAGCCCGCTTGCACACAAAGCCTCACATGCTGAAGGCCTGGTGTTCACTGCTTTGCTAAGTACTCCCTGTTCAGGTACCAGCCACCAGGCCTTACACAGCATTTGCTCCCTGGTTGTGCCACAGACTGGTTACAGGAAGAGGAAAAAGGCAGACAGATGTTGCTTCTCAGCTTTCAGAGTTTTAGGAGCCACTGGCTCCACAAGATTCGAATACCACAGGTGTTTCCCAACTGGAGCCAAGATGGTCAAGATAGAAGGGGAGACAGAACCTCCATATGCTCAGAGATGTGAGATAAGAGGTGGTGCTGTGTGGGCTTCTTGAAGTTACTACTTAGGCCTGAATGAGTCAATTGACCAGTCTTGTCCTCTGCATAAAAACATGGGTTTCATGTCTTTTTTTAATCAGAGAACTGATTAAACAGCATTTTATTCCAATAGTGATATCTCTAAGAGGATCCCTCTGATCACAAGATCCATGCTCCAGGGAGCATCAGTTAGGGGTAAACCAAACATAAAATAGTCAGAGGGTGCCCTGTGGTGGCCAGCTGCCTCTTACTGCCACGCGTCAGGTTCAGCCGGAAAGAAGGACATTTTGCCAAGCGAAGACCCACTACAGACATTAGTGACAGGTGCTCTCCACACTGATGTCAGAGGAAAACGTGAAGGAAGGAGAAAAGTGTCTTTCAAAACAACTAAATTCTATTTGTTTTTTTTTTTTTTTTTGGTTTTTGTTTTTGTTTTTTTTTTTGAGATGGAGTCTCGCTCTGTCACCGAGGCTGGAGTGCAGTGGCATGATCTCGGCTCACTGCAAGCTCCACCTCCCAGGTTCACACCATTATCCTGCCTCAGCCTCCCAAGTAGCTGGGACTACAGGTGTGTGCCACCATGCCCAGCTAATTTTTTTAAATTTTTAGTAGAGATGGGGTTTCACCATGTTAGCCAGGATGGTCTTGATCTCCTGACCTCGTGATCTGCCCACCTCAGCCTCCCAAAGTGCTAGGATTACAGGCGTGAGCTACTGCGTCCAGCCAACAACTGAACTGTAAAGAAAATGGTGTGAATAGGAAGGTTGATGCATGGGCCACATGTTCCAGCTCACAAACAAATAGGTTATTTTGGAGGATGGCAGGAAACTTACATTTCCACTAATATTGGGAAAAGAAGGCTCTATCTTATGGATATCAGTTGCATATTTTTAAGGTCTCTCCCTCCCTTCCTCACTTTCTTCCTTCCTGCCTTCATGAAAATAGAACCATATCTACAGTGAAGTGTGTAATAGTAAGCAACACTGCTTAGAGTGGGTCTGGAAATTCATGCTTGAATCTCCATGTTACAGGACTAGGTCACTGATCTTGGAATATGCTGGTTTGGATTCTCTTTGTGTTGAGTCTAAGAAGCAGACCTTAAAGCTAAATTGAGCATGGATAAATAAGTCAAATCCCCTTACCTTTCAAAAGGGAGGAAATCAAGACCAGAGAAGTTAAGATTCTTAAAAATCATCACACAGACAAGATGAGTCCTAAAGTCTGAGTTTGGAAAAGTGATACCGGTTGCAACTGTAGATTGCTGGGGAGAAAGCCCTCTTTTTCCTGGTGGAGCATGAAAGCTTTTCAGAGCCCTCCACTAGCCCCATGACCTCACTTCCTTTTGTGGGCGACTTCCCTTTCTCTCTCTGTCTCTTTCACTCCAGCCTCATGCTTTGAAAACAGAGGATCTGGAGGTCTTCTGTATTTTGCAAAAGGCTGCAAGGGCATGCCTGTGTTGGACAACCTATCTTGTAAGGTGATTTTGTTTTTGTTCTTTTTAGAGACAGTCTTGCTCTGTTACCCAGGCTGGAGTGCGGTGGCGTGATCATGGCTCACTGCAGCCTCGGACCCCTGGGCTTAAGCAATCCTCCCACCCCAGCCTCTTGAGTAGCTGGGACTACACGTGTGTACCATCATGCCTGGCTAATTTTTCTATCTTTATTTTTTGTAGAGGGGGAGCCTTGCTGTGTTGCTCAGGCTAGTCTTGAACTCCTGGGCTCAATTGATCCTTCTACCTTGGCCTCCCAAATCATGGAGATTACAGGCATGAGCCACTGTGCCCAGCCTCTTGTGAGGTTCTTAATGGCCATAGAAAAACTTTAATTGGGAAGGCCCTCAGAAATATTTGATCCTCCCTTTGAAAATGTTGAGGGAGGAGGTGGAGGAGGATGGCTGAATAGAAGCCTACATCATTTGTCCCTCGAGCAGGAACACCAAATTTTAACAGCCACACACAAAAAGCATCATCACAAGAACCAAAAATCAGGTGGGTAATCACAGTACCAGGTGTTAACTGTATTTCACAGAAAGAGACATTGAGGAGGGAAAGGAAAGACCATCTTGAAGGGCCAATGCCACCCCTCCCTCACCCCCTGTGCTCTCCTTTTTCCAGGCTCTCCTTACCACACAGTAAGGAGAACCTGTGTACCTGGAAGAAGAGCACGGTGATCGAGAGGCTCTGCACTGAACTCAGTGCTGCCCTGTCACAGAAAGCAGAACCTGCTGTATTCAGTCGGTGCCCCCCGAGAAAGCATTTGGATTGGCCAGAGCCAGAGGGTAAATCACCCATCTCAGCATCAGGGCTTGAGTTCTGGCAAGTCTCAGCACCACAGGCAGGAGTGCTCTGGGGCCTTAAGTGAACGTGAGAGACAGTCTAGGCCACAAGGACTGCAATTCCTAGGCAAGTCCTAGTGCTCAGCTGGGCTCAGAGCCAGTAGACTGCAGGGGGAGGGGGTACACAGGGGGATACCCACAACCTGCTGAGACACCAGCCTAGATGGCTTAGGGAGTGCTTGTGCCACCCCTCCCCAGCCCCCAGCAGCGATCCTGCTGCACAGAGAAATCTGTGAACTTGGGAGAGGGAGAGTGCAGTGGGTGGGGGACTTTGCATTGAACTCAGTGCTGTCCTGTTACAGTGGAGACCTGTCAGGATTCATCACCTGCTGACTAGAGATTCCCTGGGCCCTGAATAACCAACAATGATACCCAGGTAATACGGTGTAGGATTTGGGCTCTTAGATACGCTGGCTTCAGGTGTGACCCAGCACATTCCCAGCTACGGTGGCTGCAGTGAAAGACTTCTTGTGTTTGAGAAAAGCAGGGGGAAAATTAAGGGAACTTTTGCATGTTTGATTTTTGAAGTGGATTCCTGCCTGTGTGTGACTACACTTTTCTCTCAAAATCTCATCTTGGAAACACTACAATAAAACCAAAGAACCAGAACACCAAAGATGGTTACATATGGATTTGAGAACATAAGGGGAAATTCCTGGGCTCCCAGAAGAGGGTAAGGTAAGAGTAGAATTTGTACTACCCTCCTAGCCTCCCCACCCTCAATGCTCTACCTACTAATTATCAACTCTGAAAAAATGATAACATTTATAGCATCTCCAGTTTAGAGCATTAATAAAGAGTAAGCTTTCTGATATCTTGGCTCCTTACCAGTTTGAGTTGGCACCAAGACCATTTTTTAAAAAACAATTTTTGTGGGTACATAGTGGGTGGATACATTTATAGGGCACATGAGATACATTGATAAAGACATGCAATAAGAAACAATCATGTCATGGAAAATGGGGTATCCATTCCCTCAAACATTTATTCTCTGTGTTACAAACAATCCAATTATATTCTTTTAGTTATTTTTAAATACACAATTGAATTATTACTCACTGCAATCACCCTGTTGTGCTATCAAATACTACGTCTTACTTATTCTGTCTATTTTTTGAACCCATTAAGCCATCCCCACTTCCCTCCTACTCCCCAACTTCCCTACCACCACTTCCCTTCCCAGCCTCTGGTAACCATCCTGCTATTCTCTATCTCCATGAGTTCAATTGTTTCAATGTTTAGCACCCACAAATAAGTGAGAATACACAAAGTTTGTCTTTCTGTGTCTGGCTTATTTCACGTAACATAATGACTTTCAGTTCTATCCATATTGTTGCAAAGGACAGGATCTCATCCTTTTTTACAGCTGCATAGTACTCCATTGTGTATATGTAACACATTTTCTTTATCCAATTATCTGTTGATGGACATTCAGGTTGCTTCCAAATCTTGGCTACTGTGAACAGTGCTGCAAAAAACATAGGAGTACAGATATCTCTTTAATACACTGTTTTCCTTTCTTATGAGTATATACGCAGCAGTGGGATTGCTGGATTGTATGGTAGCTCTGTCTTTAGTTTTCGGAGGAACCCTCCACACTGTTCTCCATAGCAGTTGTACTAATTTACCTTCCCACCAGCACTGTATGAGGGTTCTCTTTTCTCCACATCCTTTTGAAATTTTTTGGAAATTTAAATCAAATAATATCATTTTCTTGCTCAAAAACGTTCCAATGACTTCCTTTCACTCTCAGAACAAAATTCATATTCCCTCCGTGACATATAAAGCCCTACCTAACCTGGCCCCTACCTACTTTCATGGCTTCACTTGTCTTTCATTTTGTTCCAATCACATTGTCATCTTTGTTTCTCTAATACACAAAATGGTCCCTGCCTCAGGGTCTTTGCATTTGCGGCTTCATCTTTCTACGGTGTCTTCTGCACAAATAGCTGTATATCTAACCCCTGATTTATTCACATTTCTGCTCAAAGAGGCTCCCTTCACCCCCCATTCACCCATCATTGTTCCCTCAACTTCACTTTTCTTCATAACACTGATCTATTTATCTATTATTTATTTTCTGTTTCCTTCATTCAAATATAGATATCACAAGGCTAGTAATTTTGTCTGTGCCCCTAGAGTAGTGCCTAGCACCTGGTGAGCACTCAATAAATATTTCTAGAAGAAACAAACGAATGACTTCATATTTATTGTTCACATATCTTTATCTCACTCTCTATATATTTTTCCAAGTATACACCTATCCCCCACACACACTCCTCCTACATACAAACACACACAGATCACCTATCACACTAAGCACAAAACACTTATCCATGAGGTCAGATTCATAAAATTCAGATTTATTAGGCATTAACTGAGTATGCTGTAAGCGTAAAGTTCCTTACCAGGTGCTGGGGCAAGAAGAAAGTCGTAGATAAAGAAATAAGCATGGTTTGCACTCTCCAGCAAAGCCCTCTTTCCACTGAATCTTCACTAAATCTATTTTGCTTACTGTAATTGTAGCAAAAAAATGTACATCAGAAATTATTTCTTTGCACTCACATATGTCCTGAAACTTCACTTTGTTTTTAAGCATGTCACTTTGTAAAATGTTTCCTTTTTTATGTCATTGTGTGCTTGGGATTATAATTACCCTTTTACATTGAGTTGCAATTTTGGAATTCTTGATGAGGAATACTCCCAGTACTGAGATCACACAATTAATTCTTCAAAATAAGATTTAAAAACTCTGCATTCTGGATGGAAGACCCTGTCTGGTGATTAGTTGCCTGGAAGAGCTTGTTACAAGCCAAATAGAAGGAGCTGTCATCCTGTTGATGGTTTCCAGGGACTAAGGCTCCAGGACCTGCAGTAATTTCATTTGTCATCATTGCAAAACCAGATAGTCACGTGAGCTGCCAAGGCCTGCAGCGGAGGAGGTTCACTTGCCAACTGTCCTTAGGAATCGGAACACAAGGTAGACAAGGCAACTGCTGGAAATGAATTATTTCTAGCAGTTATATTATCATTGTCGTGAAAAATGGAGGAGGCAGTGAGGTTGGATATACTTGTAAAAATTTCCCAACTCTAGGCGAAAACTTCTAATGATGAAGATATCTCCAGAAATCATAAAAAGAACTATCTCGCTTGTCATGGTGAGAACAGGCTCAGAGGAAGCTTTGATCAGGCAGGGCAGCAACAACAGACCAAGAGGAGGAGAAAGAAATGTGACTCTGGCAGAACCTCCCTACCAGCATGTTAGGTGTCAGCTGGAGGGAATTCACCTCCAGCAAGACAGGCTGGAGCACAGTGTCCCAGGAGAATAAACACACAGGTGACACAGTCAAGCAAGAGTGCCAGTGGAAGGTGGGGAAATCAGGACACCGTGAGCAGTCAGAGCCGCACTCGCAGGCTGCCGAGTCTGTCTGTCTGTTGATTTCGTGGAATTTCTCAGCCGAAACCTTGGGATAAAAGTAGAGGACTCAAGTCCCAGGGAAGATTAACAAGAGCTGAAAAGAGCACAAGGACCTCACATTAGCCAGGAGAGGCTAAGTTATGTTGTGGTGACAAACCTCAAAGCTCAGGGACTTAAAACCACAAGTTTGTTCTTGTTTGTACTATGTAACCATTGCAACAGCAAAGGACTCAACTCATCACTGGCAATCAGGGACACAGGCTGATGTGACCGTCACCATCTTAAAGATTGCCATTCACCCTGCCTGAGAGAAAAGAGATCTTGGGATGGGGGACTTATATCAATAAATACATGCTCTATCCAAGAAATGACCGCACACAACTCATTGGCCAGGACTACGTTCATGGACTTTACACAAGAGATCCAGGAAGTACAATTTTACCAAATAGGTAGGTGGAAAGGAGAACTGGAAATAGTTGGTGAATAGCATTAATGACCAGTACAACCCCGTCCTGGTCCTGTGGGATGCTCAGGCTGTAATGAAGAGAACATTGTCCAACTCAGTGCCCAAGATCCAGGGGAGTTTGAGAGAGATAAGAGGGATGAGAAATGGTAGAGGGGGGGACGTGGCAAAAGCCCAAAATGTGAACATGAGCCCACAAAGTGGAGGTGGGAAGGCAGAAGTGGCAGAGAGGCACGATGCCCCTGCCACCTAGGGCTGCCCCTGGGATTCTCATCTAGATGGTGGATAACTTAATTCCAAATCCATCCTCTCTCAATGTGGGGACTGAGGCTGCAAACACACTCCTTCCTGCAATCCTGATGGCCTACAGGTCCTCCAGGACCTGCAGGCGGTACCCAGCAGAAGATTATACCTGTGAGAAAATACAGATCGGAAAGTTGGGGAGGAGAGGCAGAGGCTGACACCTGGTGCTTATCTTCCTCTGACTTAGATGCATTTATATTGTTTTCAAGGAATGTCATCGTGAGTCTCAAACACCCACAGGAATAGATAGAAGGAAGAATTTTCTGAAGCTTTTGAAATTCTCAGATGGGTTCCTAAGGGAGGTAGAGGACTTTTGTTTGCTTAAGGCTCTAAAGCAGAGTTTAACAGAGCATAGTTCAAGACCACCTGCGTCTGAATCACAGGGGAGCTTGTCAAACATGCAGCTCCCTGGGCTTCTCCAGACTTGCTGTATCAGAACTTCTGGGGATGGAGCCCAGAAATTTGCATGTTTGACAAGTTTCCCTGGTGCAAATGAAAGCTGGAGAACCATCGCCTTAAAAAGGAATAAGATGGCTCTTGGGGTGGCATAGGTTGGTCCTCCCTGGAAACAGAAATGGCAGTCCTTCTAGTCCCATGGCCTCAGACTTGAGGGCAGCAGTTTAAAGATACCCATGGAAATCACAAATCAGTCCTGTATTTATTCTGGTTCATAACCTAATTCTGGTGCCAACCTCTAAAATGTTTCAACTTTCCCCAGCATTTGCCGGAGTCTGAACTACCAGTTGCTGCGATGGGAAAGACAGGTGGCTGGGCCTATGGGGCAGGGGATCTGCTCTCCCCAGGAGACAATTACATGCTCAGAAAAGGACAACCATGGCTTGTCCTAGGCAACAGAGGGGAACTCTTGTCAGCATTTTGAAGAGCTGGCGCCATGCTTGAAAGGGGCTGACGGGAGCCACTGATGGGTCTGGCTGAAAAACAATTGCTTATGAGGAGGATCAGTGTCAGCTTTGAAGGGAGCCATGCTCGAATTAGCACCATCGTGGTAACAAGCAGAATGAGCAGGGCTGAAATGACATATTTAGTCAGGAAAGAGGCCTGTGTTTAAGGAAGGATTCTTTCAAAAGGAAACAACATAGGAGACTTGGATGAGCCTCTGGCTCCTTGTTTGTCTGGTTTAAAATTCAGGAAAGTTGACATTTCATTGAGTGGCTCCTTCCCTGGAGTTCTGTGTGTAGCTTCCGTATTTCTGTAGCAGATGGGACCAGTCCTTTCTGGATCATTATATAGGTTCGATCCTTCATGGTGCCATGTGTCTTGAAGAGTCATGCAACCTCTATGTGTTCCCGAGTTTCCAAAGGGGGGCTGCCACAGCTCCCTGCTGATTGGGGGCACCCTGAGCAGTTCCATGGAAAAAGTGAATCACAGTGGCTCAACCGTGGCAACTGAGGTCCATTTTCCCTTCCTTCTGAAGGATCATCTGCCTCTAATAATTCGCAGAGTGCTGGTGGTGGTGTGATGGTGGTGGGAGCACAGCGGAGTGAATGGTGGCGCCACCCTCTTCCCAGCCTCCTTTCCCCACACCCTGCCTTTGTTTTTTTGCTTCACTGTGAGCTTCCACAATCTTTATTTCTGGTGTCAGCTCCAAACTTTTGGTTTCCTGATCCCCTCAGCTGAGGTTGTCCCTTCTCTTCACAGAGGCCCCCAACCAAAGCTTGTAATGGCCAAATGAAGTTCTTGGGCCAGGTCCCCTCCTCCTCCCTGGCTCTGGGTAGGTGGTGGGAAATGGGGCAGGAAACTGGTTATTCTTCCAATTATCCCTTCATAAGCCTTTACTTGTTCAACTTCCTCATGGAGAAAATGTGGGAATAATGCCTTCCTTTAAGAAGAAGAATTTCTAAAAAGCCTGGTTCAATGCCTGGCCAAAAAAAAAAAAAAAAAAAAGAGCCTGCAATACATATTTCTTGAATTTAATTGGACTATTTTCATTAATATTAAAACTGATACTCGTATGATATTTCCTTCCTATTTTAAAGCAGCATTGATTCAGCCTCCTACATCAGTCACATTACAGATGTCACAAAAAGTGGCATTTTTTTTCTTATCTCTAGCATACAAAACAAACAGCTATAGTTGTCTTAATTTAGGAGCAAAGTGTTTTTGCCTCTTTTCTCTTAAAACCATTCTTTACCAGAGTTCAAAATACACAGTTGGCAGATGTTGTCCGGTTTGTAATTGGGAGCGGGAGTCCATTCCTACCTCTCTGCACACACCCGGCAAAGTGATTTGACATTCTTTATCCTGACCTCCCCACCGGTAAAACTGGGGACAGTGTCCATCTTCCTGATGGTCATTTGTCAGCTGTGTTGTAAAGATGAATAAAAGAAGATCGTTCAAACATTTTCTAATCCTCTAAAGAAAAAGTTGCTATAGTAACCCAAAGCAGGAGAGTCGAGGTCTCGGTTGTTGGAAAATCTTGCAAAAAAAAAAAAAAAAAAAAAGTTTTTGCGTGGGGGAAAAAAGACATCATGTGTCAATCACCCATTTAAGTTAACACTTGGAACTCACAAGCAGATCGAGAATCACTTCCGGAAGGTTATGGAGTGAGTGCGTTGAGAGTAACTTGCAGCAAAGAAAAAGCTGAGTGCAGCTCCTCGCCGCTCGGCCATCTGGCGCGATCCCGCTCCCTCTCTCTACACCCTTCTGTCGCTCACCTGGTGGAGCGCGGCCCGGGGACGGCAGGGGGCGGCTGTGGGGCTCTGACGCCACGCTGGTGCTGCGGCAGCAAGCGCCGCGAGCCAGCCACGAGACAGGAGAGCCCATTAATTGGCTAATTTTGCTTATAATGTCTGGTCACTGCTTGGCAGGCCCAGCTGTCTCTTGGGCGGGGTTTGCTTGGGCTCGGTTGGAGAACTGGCCTGGCTTGGAATTATTTTTTGAACGACTTGATGACATCTGTAAAGCTCCAATCTCAGACCGACTCCCGTCTTTGTCTTTCCCTTTGCCCCACACTCTAGATCAACCCTTCTGGCCCAGCTACCTCTGGCAGGCCAGTTCAGAGACTAACCTCAGTGGGTCTCTCCAAGTTCCTGCTCTTTCCTAACTTCAGACTCTGGCCTTTCAGGTGGGGGAAGATGGCTGGGAACTCTCAGCTACCCAGTCTGCCTTGGGAATCCTCTTTAATCAAATATGTCACTACGCGAAGGACATCTCAGGTTCTAAACTCATCCTAGGTCCCTAGCACCAGAGGACATAAGCTTCTCAGGTGTTTACTGCAATCTGGATTTCAGTACTTTTCTCCTGAGGGTGTGTGTGTGTGTGTGTGTGTGTGTTCCTAAGGTATGTTTGGTTCTTTGTGGAAATTTGCTAGAAATTGCTGAACAAAGATGAGCCCTTGGCTCCCCTCTATTTGATGTTTTAGTTTACTGTCAGTTACCCCTGAATGTTTTTCTATTTCTCTAGGATGTTGCTTTGCAAACTTCTCACAGGACTTGGAAACATGCTTTTTTTTTTTTCAATACAGCTTCATCCAATACCCCACCCCAAAATTCTTCCTTTTAGACCTACAGAGGGACCATGTCTCCTACTATCAACTTCAAAATCTTTAAGAACTTCATAACCTTATACTCCCCTTCTTTCCCCCCAAGAAAATGCCATTACCGTGTCCTCTATCTCTTTCTGGACCTGTGCTGGAAATGCCTTTTTATTCCTTATCATTTGCCCAGCTCCCTCTTTTATTTGTCAAAGATTTTCTGAAATCCCATTTTCTTCCCAATGACCATTCTGCCCATTGGAGGGGACTGGTGACTTATCTTGACATCCAATGCACGGATGTCTTTTCTTCCTTCCAGCTGTCTCAGCTTTCACATAATGAAGATTCTTTAATCTTCTTATTTGCTCAATGCTTGCAACTTGGTGTGTGTGACTTCTCATCCCTTTGGGTTTGCAGTGTGCAAACTACTCGATGTCAGATGTTGTCTTTACCTAGCCTTGTCCACTCACTGCATGGCTCCAGGTAATTTAATTTTCTTTCAGGATAATGAGGAGCTCTGGTTTACAAATGGCAAAATGAAGTACTGATAGATTCCTCAGAACAAATTAGTGGCTTGATTAGACATGGAGTTCATCTTTTAGAGCATGAGTTATTTGGTCACATTCTCTACAGTTTTCCTTTTTTCTTAGATCCCACAAAAGAGGGAAATCATTCTTTCCATCGAAATTCCGCTCCATTTCCCCTGCTACGTGGGGGACATTTTATACATGCTATTCCATGAAAATGGAAAACTCACATTGCAAAGAGCAACAACATTAGAGCCTTTATCTTACTTTTAAGTTTCTAACAAGCTCTCAGAATGTGACTTGTTTTTCTTTGGGAAATAATTCAGTTAACAGTCAGTTACAGTTCTTCTCAAGGATAAGATAGAGTCACTGAAATCCAATTCCTTTTGAAGTTTTCCTTTTGAGTGAAAGTGTGACTCGGGCTGTGTGTGTGTGTGTGTGTGTGTGTGTGTGTGGTGTCTTAGAGTCCTGGTAAAAAGAACAAAACTGTAAGCATCTTGGAGGAAATGTCCATAGCTAAATTCGAAGTTGAGAGCTCTTCCCTGGGCTCAAGTTTCACGGAAAACCCAAAACCTGGGCCAAATTCAGCAAAAGGCTGATTTGTGGCTGTGACTCTTGAGGGCTGGGCAAATCTGAGAGTTCATCAGGAGTGGTTTCTTGGGGACCCCAGGTCAGTTTGTGGGAGACAGTCTGTGTCCAATTAGGACTTGATGTGCAAGGAAGGTTTACTAACGATCTAAAGAACAATTTTGGGTTTCTCTAAAGAGAAGCAACACACACATGCACACACATAGACACAGACAAACACCTTATCTGGGTTTTACAAGGTTTGCATGTGAGGGACTCTTCCAACTGCATTCCACTTTGATGTTTTCAGGCTCAGAGAAATGTACTTTATTATTTTTTTTAAAAGGACGTTTTCTGTTGTAAGACATTCAGAAACCAGAAACAAAGGAGGGAGTGCGCTGCCTCCTCCATGGGAAACGTCAGCCCCATTTTTATACCTTTAACTAGGCTCCTCTGGGATGAACAGTGATGATCATGAGCCATCACTTTGGAACTCTAACTTTAAAGATACATTTCTCACACATAAATAATTTGCAAACACTAGGGCTGGAAAAGTCCTGGTGCAGCTTCCAGTTATTAAGCGCAGATCGACACTCAGGCGTGCTTTGGTCCTGGAGAATCTTTTTACATAAAACAATTAGATCTGCCTACGTATCTTGTCACCAATCAAATCACTGCTTTGTGCTAAAGCAAGATAAATACACGCCTGCATTCCTTGTGCAGGAAAATAGCCTAAGTGAATTATTTTGAAAATCTGATTGTGAGATATGCCTGTTCCCTTTAACAAACAGAAAGGGCAGAGTTGAATGACCATCGTTGTCCTATAAAACCCCAGCTGTAGTGAAATCAGCTTCGCATGTTTGCTGCTAGATAATGGTAGAAAACATTAGGCAACTGCTACTTCTTTTGAAACACTGTGAAAAGTAACACAAAAAAACAAAACAAAACAAAAACAGCAGGAGAAGAGAATGTAAAATAGTTTTCAGGTAGCATTTCGGAAAAAAAAAAAAAAAATCCAAAGAGCAGTATCTTTCTTCCACATGCTTCTCAGTGTTTTTCTCTTTGTTTTGATTGTAACCTTAATTCTCCACATCTAATGTGACAGATAGCAAGAAGACTGAATTCTACCACATGGTTGACATCTTAAAGGAAGTTTCACTTACATGGTAGAAGTTTAGAGGAGCTTTTTGCTATACTCGAGGGGAGAAAAGGAAGAAAGAGTACGTATGTGTGTTTTGTATGTCTACTCATGCAGGATTTTTATTTAAAAACAAAAATCCTGGATGTCTGGAAATAATTGAGACCCCACATAATATATAAGTCAATAACGAGAAATGCATAAACAATTCAGATAGCAACCAAGAAACAGATTAATGTAAAATAACATAATTCTGCAACACATTGGCTTCTGCCTTCTTTTGAGGTAGTGAAAACACATGTTTGTGTTGTCTGGTTTCCAGGACATTCCCTTTAAAACGTCCTCAAAAATGTTATCTTATCTCTGGCACACTCCGGCCTTAACCCGGAGTCCGATGTCTCTGGGATAATGATGCTGAATGCTCATGAGATCCAGAAAGCAATATGTTAACCACACGGTGTTCAAAACTGTTCGTCAGGCGGAGACACTGGTATGTGCATATTCCGCGGCACAGCAGCAGAAAGGATGGAGAGCCTTTATGTTGTCTGATAATGCAGCTCTTTGAAACATTGCTGGCGGACTCTCTTCACATCATGTCACACAGGACAAGAAACGGGACAGGCCCTCTCTGCTTCTCGATTCATCGACCTGCCATACAATACAACAAACCGGCTTTTTCAAGGCCCCTGAATGAAGGCCTGTGCCTGCAAGGGAAATTTAATTGGATTTCTTTATGGGTTGCAACAATCCAATGAAAAATTATGTAAGAATGGCATGATTCAGTTTCAGCATGCACTTGAATAATAATAATTTTTTTTATTTATAACAAGAATTCTTTAAAAAAATAATAAGAATTTTTAAATGAAAACACCCTGCACCAGCACTTTTCAGCTCAACTCGACCAGGCAGCCCAACTTTACACACGGCAGCTTGTGTTGTGTGGATGTTTGTGTCATTGTCCCAGCTTAGAAAATGATTTTAAATGCATAGATTGCAACACATTCAGAATGGAGTCAGAGGCTTTCAAAAGCGCTTGGTTTGGCTTTCTGGAAGAATAACGTTGTCTTTAACAATGTCCCCTGCTTTGAACCAAAGTGCATTTGTGCATTCTGGAGAGCAGGAAAATGTTCATCACTCCATCCATTCTTTGGAACACCTTTGTGACATACGAAGATTAAGTCCTCTGTCACGTTATGACATTTTCAAATTGGAAACAGCGTTGAAAATTATTTCTTATCCTCCTCCTGGAAGTGGGCAAGTGGCTAGTATCTGCCTAAGATTCCTTTTTTGTTTTTCCTTTGCTAGGAACCTTCATCTTATTCCCATGGTTCCAGTGTCCTTTCTAGCTACTTGGGCAGCATATTAGTTAAAAGGAGTTCATTGTGCGTATCTCCATCCACAAATAGCCACACAGTTGAAATTCAAGGTGGCAGATAATTTAGGTTTATCTCCTTTATTACTTAAGCTATTCTTTCACTCATCTATCATCCTTTATTCACCAAATCACATGCTCTTCCCAATAACTGAATACATCTTTTGCATCTGGTTCACCTAGAGAACCCATACTCATTCTTCAAGACTGGGTTCAAATATCATTCATCTCCTCTGAAAGGCCTCTTACAACACTCCACACCACTGCAGAGGAGGAATAAGAGCTTCCTCCTCTGTGCTACCATCACTGCTTGCATGTGTGTACTTCTCCATTACAGTCCACATCACATAGTTGTAACTGTATTTATAGGTTAGGCTTCCCCAGTAGACAGTTAGATGAATTCAAGAACCACCAGTCATATCTTTCATTGTATCCTCAGCACTTAATATAATGCCTGCCACAGGGTAGGCATTTAATTAATAGTTCTTAAGTGTGCGACTGAATTGACGAATGGATATATGAAGATAAAAACAGGTAACCCTCACATATACATGCTCAGCAAAAAAAAAAAAAAATCTGTTTTTCCAAGGAAGGAATGTTAAATGCAGGATTTTATACTCTTGAATCAGGGCTCTGTGCTGAATTTCTATAGAAATGATTAAAAGCATCATACTCATTCAAGGAAATGATATGCCTAAGAACTGTACAGTGGAAATTATTTTAAATACATATATAAATTGGTTGAACAGGGCAGTCTAGTAACCAATCACTTGGTATTTACATGATGTCTCATAATAATGATAGTATTTGACATTAGTGTGTGCTTTGCAGTTTTCAAAGTACTTTTACATTCTCATATTTGTTCAGCTAATACTCATCAAAGGCTTGCTGTATTGTAATCACTCTGCTATAGTGTGCCATATTGAGCTACAATGGTGAGCAAAATAGGCCTCATGGAACTTACAGTCTAGTGGAGGAGGCAGATTTTAAACAAATCATTGCATGGATCATTAAAACTGCAGACATAAGTGCTGTACCTGAAAGGAAGAGTCTCTGTGACATTTTACTTGATATTTCCACCTTTGTCAAGGTTACAGACAAGTATTCATCATCACATGTTTAAGGTAGAATAGACAAAGTTTACAATGGGTAGCAGGAGTGGAAGCAAGATTAGAATTCAGTTTTTGTATTTCCACGTTGGACTAGGTATTGAAAATGGCTCCATGCTAAATTTCTTGAGCTATATTGCTCTGGGCTTTCGAGAGACTTTCAGACTGAGGTGATGGTAAGAGGTCCGAGCTTTGTGAATGGGAAGGACTTGGAGGCCTAAAAGCAGACTTTCACAAGAGTGTATCAAACCTGAGAGGCTTGGTAGTTCTCTTGGGTGTATGTGTTTAAATGAGTACATGTGTGTGTAGCCATGCAAATGTTGGGGGAGGTGTGGTATTGGTAGGGACAGTGTGCATGGTATCCTCTAGTTCTTGTTAATTTAAATGAGATGGTCATCATTTGAGTACTTATGACATGCCAGGCATTTATATATATTATGCCCATTTTACAAGTGACAAAAAGGTAGGAAGCCCTGATAGCTGGTGCTTAGAGAAATTGGGGAAGTTGTCCAAGAACATGGAGCTAAAAGGTGATAGGGTCTGGATTTGAACGCAGGTCTGTGGCCTCAATATCTGTGTATGTTGCTGTACCCATTGTGCCTTCTACCTCTTGACCTGCACATCGTATGGTTTTTATAAATTTTACAGTTGCTATAAACAGAACATTTCCATCATCTTTACTCTTACACTGGCACATAGACATTAGAGGATCCTCAGAATAATCGAGTTGGCTGCTTTCAAGCTATGAAGGCAAATGGGTTTTAGATTTGGGTAAGAACCTTCCACCCATGTGTGCACAGATGCACGCACATGCATACACACACACACACACACACACACACACACACACACACACCCCTCTGCTCTGGAGCTTGTCTTTATAGCTCTACTTTCTTGCCACCAAGAAGAGACCTCAAATGTGTTTCAGGTCTCTCTGACTTCAATGGGATACACATGTGTGCATCTGGAGATAGCATTTGGCTGGTGGAGAAGAAATGAATTGTCATTTTCAGTGACCGTAGAGAGAAAACTTGATCCAAGAGTCTCTTTTTACCATGGGAAGTAGCTTTGTTGGTAACAGTCCTAATCTTCTTTTTCAGCGGGCGAACAGAGTAATGATGCTTTTTGCCAAGGGTCATGGGGAAGGGTGGTGCATGGGGGACTAGTTGAGCATTCACGGGAGGAAATAGAATCTCAGGAGCTGTAAAACCACTGCCATTCAACGCCGCTCCCAACAGTTCCAGCCCCTCACGTTTCAGCTACTCATAACTTTACAACAAATTCTCCTTTTGGGATAAAAGTTTCCAAGTTCAGTCTCTGCTCCCTAGAGGCCAGCTTTTTATGGGAAATTTGTGCTAAATCAGCAAAGCTATGCTCAAGATGGAGAAATACAAGACACAATGCACTTTCCCTCTGCCAGCTTGAAAGAGACAGTTAGCAGGGAGCATCCCCTGAGGTTGTGTCTCAAGGATGTCTCTTGTTTCTGAAAGTTTTAGGCTTGGATATGAGCGTAGCGATGATGAGAAACAGGATCACCAGTTTCAGAGATGTCTGGATCAATGACAGAACCAATAAATGGATATTGCCAGTGAATGGAGACAGATGTAAGAGAGATTGGGAGGGAGTAATTAACAAACAGAGACAGATTGTAACACAGAAAATATTAATTGAAAAGGACTTCTTTGATTCAGAAAACAAAAAAACAAACTACCAGATTCGAATGGGAAAACATCCTTCTTGAATGCACCCATGTGTGTGCAGGTAAGAAATCTCTCAAATTGGGTAGCTAATGTGTCCTGAGCATCTACCAGGTGCCAGACACCACATGAAGCCATTGGCATTGTGTTCCCCCATTCTCATCACAAGCCTCCATGGCAGAAGTTACTATCCCCATCTCACAGATGATGAAACAGAAATTTGTTCATTCATTCAGCCAATAAATATTTTTGGAAAGTTTACAATGTGTTTAAAGCCATGAACAAAACCATAATGTCCTTTTCTTAGGAAAGTCACATTCTAGTGGGGGCAGGGCAAAGATAGACAACAAACAAGTAGTTATATGTCAAGGAGGGATAAGATGGTGTAGAAAAATAAAGCAGGATGTGAGGTGACATTCGGTGGTCAAGAGCTTCCTGATGAGGTGACATCTAAGCAGAGCCCTGAGGAGGAGTGTTCTTGATGTATTGGAGGACGCACAAGCCGGCCAATGTGACTGCAGCGGAGAGAACAAGGGAGAGAGGGAAAAGAAATGAAGTCAAAGGGCTAGTCAAGGGCAAGATCCTATAAGACTTTGTGGGCCTTGGAAAAGTTTCAGACTTTAGCCAAATTCCAAAAGCAAGGCATTGGCGGGGGTGGTGTATAGCTAGGGTACATGTTCAGCTGCTGTAATAACTTCATGAAATCGAATTCTCACTCATGTCACATCCACAGGTACAGTCCAGAGTAGTTAGTGTTGCTCTGGTCCACCCTTCTCCAGAGTGTGATGGTGAACAACCAGCAAGAGTGGAAAGGAAGAGGTTGAACCTCTTCCTTTAGAGCATGACCTGCCCCTTGTTCACATTCCTTCTGCTCACACCTCATTAGTTCCAGCCCAGTCACATGGGCACATCAGCGACAACAAAGGCTGGAAAATAGAGTTGTTAGTCATTGTCTGAGTAAAATTGGGAAGATCTATCACTTAAGAAAGAAAGGAGAATAGATGTTGGGGAATAGCAAGGAGTCTCAGGTTTTGAGGGAAGGAATGACATGATTTGACTTATGTTTTTAATAAGACTGCTCTAAACATCAGATGAAAAAATAGTCTGGAAGGCCAGGGGTGGAAGTAATGAGAGTAGTTAGGAAGTGATTTTAATAATTCTGATAATGAATTATGATGGCACAGACTAGAGTGACAGGGCAGGAGATAGTGAGAAGTGCACACATTCTGGATATATTTAAAGGTAAGGTTATACAGATTTGCTGATGGGTAAAAATGTGAGGTAGGAGAAGGAGAAAAGGAAGTTAAGAATGACTCCTAAAACTTTGGGCTCAAATACAAAAAAAAAATGGACTTAACATCTACCAAGATGAGGAAGATTGGGTAAAGAGCATACTTGGGGATGAAATTGAGAGTTTGCTTTTTGATATACTGAGTCAGAACTGCCTATCAAACATTCAAATACAAATGTCTAGAAGGAAGTTAGAATTTAACCCTCTAATTTAGTAGGAAAATCAGGGCTGGAGTACAAATTGGAGAGTTGTTGATGCTGCGATGAGATTCAGTGCCACACACAGAGATGTAATGAACTTGTTCCATGTGTTGATCTAACTACGATCCCTCAGTCCATGTTTGTGTGATTACAAAGCCTAGGCTCTTTACACTGGACCACACGAGCCATCTAGGACCTAGAACCTGCTAGTCTGCCTTTCCAGACCCATTGCTTATTGCTCCCTCTCCTTCCTCTCTCTCCATACCCTGTTTCAACTTTAATTTATGCCTTCACCATTTCACTAGAGAAGAGAAACAAAATATGCTTCCATCCGAGAGAGATCATGTAAGAAAGGAGTGCCTTAGGGGTAGCAACTCTGAAGGGTACATCAAAGGACTTAAGATTAAAACAAAGCTGAGCCCAAAAATTGGTTGAATGGGCGCACCAAGAAAAGGGAATTGGGATTCTCCGAAGACACAAGTCACATATGAAACAGTGGGGTGTGGTGATGGCTGGGCAGGTGGTAGAGGTTGGGAGAATGGAAAGAGGAATGCCTCAAGAGCTCATGAAGTTAGGTGAGGAACTTCTGGGAAGCCATTGGCATCTTTGAAGCCTGCACAAGATGTGGGACTGGTCTTTATTTCAGAGTTCTATTTACTTGGCCAAGATAGCTGCTTGAAGGGCTGTTTGTGGTGCAGTCATTAAGAACAGCTTTTATGAAGATGTCATGAGGATTGGGGGAAGACTGGAGAAGAGTTTTGAGACTTTGAATAATCTCCCACTGATTTTTAGCACCTCTTTGTTTCTACCATGGCTATATTATCTCAAAAAGAAGAGAAAGATTCTAGAAGAATGAAGAACATTGGGAATGCCATCATTAAGGTTTGCTTTTATGGACTTTCTTTATTAATTCACTTTCCCAGGACCTATATTTCCCCATGAGCTGACCGACTGATGGAGACAAGGGATTTTTGTCCTCCTACACTAGAGGCCTTATTATAGGTTCAATTATGCCCCCTTTGCAAATTCGTAGGTTGAAGTCCTAACTCCCTGTACCTCAAAATGTGACCTTATTTGGAAATCAGATTATCGTGGATGTAATTAGTTAAAATGAGGAATTAGAGTGAACCCCAATTCAGTATTCTGGCATCCTTATAAAAAAGGAAAAGTTGGAGCCAGAGACACCCATAGACTGAAGGTGATGTGAAGAGACTTGGAGAAGATAGTCTTCTACAAGCCAAGGAGAAAGGCCTGGAACGCCTCCTTCCCTCATGAGCCCTCAGAAGGAACAACCCTGCCAACACCTTGATTTTGGTTTTCTAGCTTCCAGCACTGTGAGTCAATAAATTTCTGTCATATAAGCCACGCAGTTTGTGGCACTTTGTCATATAAGCCCTAGCAAACTAACATTGTCCTCTACGTGTGTAACTTCAACAAGTATACACGATAAGATACCAGGCTTGGCCTGGGGACAAGGAACTTATACAAAAATCATTACCTCACCTCTAATTTGTTGTAAAGTTTGGGCTAGGCCCTTTTGGTTTGTCTTTACTGATGCATTTTAGAACTCAAGAAGCAGTTTTCCAGATGCACTAGTGACCGTGGTGAAAATTGAGTCATGCCATATACATACTCCTTAAAGAAAGTTGACTAGGCCGGGCACGGTGGCTCAAGCCTGTAATCCTAGCACTTTGGGAGGCCGAGACGGGCGGATCACGAGGTCAGGAGATCGAGACCATTCTGGCTAACACAGTGAAAACCCATCTCTACTAAAAAAATACAAAAAACTAGCCGGGCGAGGTGGCGGGCGCCTGTAGTCCCAGCTACTCAGGAGGCTGAGGCAGGAGAATGGCGTGAACCCGGGAGGCAGAGCTTGCAGTGAGCTGAGATCCGGCCACTGCACTCCAGCCTGGGCGACAGAGTGAGACTCTGTCTCAAAAGGGGACAAAGGGAGAGACAGAAATTTAGATAATGCTGGGAGTTTGCCCTTCATCCTACTCCATAGGTTTATGCCTCAGAATGAGTATGAGCTGAGAGGCAGAAATCTGTGGCTGCAATCTGCTGTTTTCTCCTGGTCTCAGTTCTCATGTGCCTTCATGCAAGAGCATCTTTCTGTGGCAAGAATGGTTTCTATCTATAAAGATGCCATCTTAGTCCATTTGTGTTACTGTAAAGGAATACCTGAGGCTGAGTAATTTATAAAGAAGATATTTATTTGGCTTATGGTTTTGCAGGTTGTATGAGAAGCATGGCACCAGCAGCTGCTTCTGGTGAGGGCCTCAGGAAATTTCCACTCATGGTAGAAGGCAAAGGGGAGCTGGCATGTGCAGAGATTACATGGCAACAGAGGAAGCAAGAAAGGGGAGGGAGGTGCCAGGCTCTTTTTAACAACTTGTTCTCATGGGAACTAATAGAGTGAGAACTCACTCATTACCACAAGGATGGCACCAAGCCATTCATGAGGGATCTACTTCCATGACCCAAACACCTTCCATTAAGTCCCACTGTCAACATGGTGGATCAGATTTCAACATGAGATATGGAAGGGTCAAATGAACCAACCTATGGCAAATGTCTATTTTCCATACCTTGAGGTAATTTGAGGTTTAAGATACTTGTGCTGTATAAGATGACTTTACCCCCATCCCCAGATAGAAGGCAGCTGCATGTAAAGATTTTCTTCTTATTGATGCAGCTGGTGTGAGGCACTTCTGGTAAGCACAGTGGCATTGGTGGTGGTGACCTTCATGTAGGCATCACACTCCATGGCATGGATTGCAGTGAGCACAACAGGCCACACAGAGTTTATGAAATTGTTTCTCCTCTCGTTCAAGTTGAATGTGACAATGGAAGGGTAAGACTGATGTGAAAGAGCAGGAAGGTCATCTAAGCCAGTCACGTTTAAACTTTTCTTTTAAAGCTTCAGATGGTTTTACTCAAGGCACACCTACGTGAAACCCACTGTAGAAAGGAGATGAAGGTGGAGCTTTCTCTAGACCAGAGTCATCCCAGGCATGTATCTCCGGGGGCCAGGCAGGTAATGCAGCTGAGTGAAGTGGGAGGGATGCGGTTCTGGAGAACTGGGGAGTGCTGGCTGTCTACAGAGGCAGCCGCCAGTGGCTTTAGCCCTGCGGGCATGGGTCCCGGTGTTACCAGATGCATTTCCAAGAGAAGCCAGAAAGCCAGATTGTTATGTAAAATGTCCTGATTTTTAAAAACTTCTGGTCTGTGAAAGACACTGTTAAAAGAGTGAAGAAAAGAAAACAAAACAAACATAGACTGAGAGAGAATATTTGCGAAACACATACATCATCAAGTACTTATATCCAAAACATACCAAAAAACTCGACAATGGGAAAACAACCCCATTTTGAAGTGGGCAAAGATCTAAACAGACACCTCACCAAAGAAGATACACAGATGGCAAATTAGCATATGAAAAGATGCTCCACATCATATATTGTAACCCATGGAAATTGCCAATTAAAACAAGATACTACTACATGCTATTAGAATGGCTAAAGTGAAAAACTGAAAACACTATATGTTGGTAAAAATGTGGAGCAATGAGAACTCTTAATCATTGGTGGTAAAAATGAAAAGTGATACGCTGTCTGTGGAAGACAGTGTGACAATTTCTTACAAAGCTAAACACATTCTTACCACATGATTCAGCAATTGTGTTCCTTGATATTTACCCAAACGAATTGGAAACATATGTCCACACAAAAACCTGCACATAGATTTTCATACCAGCTTTATTCATAATTGCCAAAATTTGTGAGCAACCAATATGTCCTTCAGTAGGTGAAATGAGTAAATAAACTGTGATGCATCCACACAATATACTACTTATCCAGTACTAAAATGAAATGAGTTATCAAGTCATGAAGAGACACGGAGGAGCTTTAAACACATCTTGCTAAGTGAAAGAAGCTGGTCTGAAAATATTACATACTTTATAATTCTATGACATGCTGAAAAAGGCAAAACTATAGATATAGTAAAAAGATCAGTGGTTTCCAGGGGGTAGAGGGAAGGGAAGGATGACTAGGCAGAACATGCAGGATTTTCTTAGGGCTGTGAAGCTCTTCTGTATGATACTGTAAAGGTGGATACACGATATTGTGCATTTGCAAAACCCGTAGAATGTACAATACAAAGCGTAAAACCTAATGTAAACTGTGAACTTTAGTTAATAATAATGTACCAATATTGGCTCATCAATTGTAATAGGCATACCTGTTGCAAGATGCAAGATGGGAATAATAGAGAAAACCTGGGATGAGGGTCCACTTGGAAGTGGGGAGGACATATGTGGGAACTCTCTATACTTTTTGCTCAATTTTTCTGTAAACCTAAAACAGCTGTTAAAAAATAAAGTGGGCCGGGCATGGTGGCTCATGCCTGTAATCCCAGCACTTTGGGAGGCTGAGGCGGGCGGATCACAAGGTCAGGAGTCCGAGACCAGCTTTGCCAACACAGTGAAACCTCATCTCTACTAAAAACACAAAAATTAGCCAGGCATGGTGGCGCGTGCCTGTAACCCCAGCTACTCGGGAAGCTGAGGCAGGAGAATCGCTTGAACCCGGGAGGCAGAGGCTGTGGCAAGCTGAGATCACGCCACTGGACTCCAGCCTGGGCAACAGAGCAAGATTCTGTCTCAAAATAAATAAATAAAGTGTATATTAAAAACCTCCTGGTTTTGAAATTTTAGCTACTACTTCAGTATTTAAAGAAAAGAAAATCATTGCACAGATCAATAAAAACTCATCTGGAGGTTGGCCATCAGGTGCTGGAGTTTGACCTCTGCCCCAGGCCCCTGTGGCAGCCTCAGAGGTGCTGCTATGGGGCACTAGGCTCCATGGAACACGGTTTGAAGACCATGGAGCTACTCCAATCTCCCCTCCTTAGAAGGAAACTGAGACCCAGAAAGGTGAAACGACTTGCCCAGGGTGAGCTGGCCCATTAGGGACAGAGCTTAGATGGAGATTCCAGGTGCCTTTCAGTTTCTTCCCCAAGATGCCTTTCCTAAGGCCTCAGGACCTCAGCCTCATTTTCCCACTAACTGGGAGGGAAACAGAGAGGCCAACTGGGCTCATTTTTATAGAGGCAAATACTGAATTGTTGAGGCTTGGACTTGGAAAAGAGGGGGAGGAAAAAAAACCAGAATGATGAGCCTAGAAAACAGGGAAGCTAAGGAAAAATGCCCCCAAGACTGTCACCAGAGCTGCTTACCTGCCAGTTTCTGACTGTAATCCCTCTGGGGCAGTTCCCCGGAGAACTGCACATGAGAGCTCATCTGCCATATTTCTTGGGCTGGTAAATGGTCTGTTGTATCCTAAAACTTGGTCTGGTTTTAGTAGCCATTTTGCTGAAAAAAATCTCAAGACTCCCCAAAATATCACCCCCAATGACTTGCTGAGATGTTCCCACTCTCTATAATCAGAACCACTGAAAGCAAGCCCTCACCTCTTCCACACTCCAGTTAGAATGGAAACTCATTCCTGACTTGGAAAAGGTACAGACCCCTTATCACCCATCCCCCAGATTAATTTCATGGAAGGTGACCAGAAGAAGGGAGCAGACATTTATTGGGAACTTAGCTTCAATGTGCTCTCTTGTTTAATTCTCACATCATACTATGAGTTGAAATAGTATTTATTCTAGATTTTATTCTAGATTACAGAGGAGGAAGTTAAAACTCAGTGTAGTACCACAAATACTGGAAATTAAACAGCGAATCCACTTAGAGCCAGATCTTAAACCACACCTGTCTCACTACTTTTCATTTCCAGTTCAGACTATGGCACCACCCTGCACAAACAGGGCCCTGAAGGATGTGCTATTATCACCCAATTTTACATGCACTAATGATGGATGTTTTGACTTGAGAAGAAAAATGTAAGGAGGCTCAGCTAAGATCCTCCTTCCCACTCCTCAGTGCTATCCCTTGGTGGGGAAAGATAAATTCTTCCAGCAGGGTGCTTCCTGCAAGGCCACAATGATGCTGAATTTCTGATCCATAGGTCATAGATTGAGGTTAAATGTATGTTGAAAACATTTATGGGAACACAAAGGATTTGGGGAAAAGGGAGCATAGCATTTATGGAGTGGCTATTAATAACTCCCGTTGCCATTATTGAGCACTGACTGTGTCAGGCACTAATATAAGTCCTGTGCATGCTGTGAGCTATTTTATCCTCACTGCCACCCAACAAGGCAGGTGCCATTCCTACTGCCATTTACAATTAATTAACTGAAGCACATAAAGGTTACCATCTGCCCAAGGTTATACAGGTACTAAATGGTAAAAGCTGGAATTTGAACTTGAGTGGTATGATTCCCAACCCTCTGCCATAATGTCTGCTTAGCACCTGTCAAGTGCCAGCACTGGCATTTTGGTGTTTTAACTGTGTCATTGAATCCCCACACATTCCTGTGAGGCAAGTACAACTGCTTATGAACATGTGAAGTCAGATTATCCAGCTTCATCCTGTACAAACTGTGTTGTTTTGGGGCACTTTACTTAGCCTCTCTGTACCTCAGTTCCCCCTTTGTAAAATGGGGCTAATAGTATCAACCTTGTGGGGCTACTGTGAGAGTAAAAAGTGGTTATATGCATCAGTTACCTCATATTTATCCCACCTTTTAATACCTGAGAAAAATGAGTTTCAGAGAGATTAAGTCACTTGCCAAAGATCACACAGCTGGTGAGTGTACTGCCTTCTTGGACGGGAGGGAGAAGGAAGTTGGGGGCTGCTTCTGAAATGAAAGTAATTTACTCTAAAATGAATGCAATTTGGACACCAAATGCAGTGGAGAGCATCAGCCTCTAATAGAGAAAATATGATTTAGTGGTTGGTTTTTAAACTAAACAAATTTACTGTGGTCTCTAAATGAGTCTCATGACAAGACCAAAACATTTCTTTTGCCCCAGATTACCAATATCATATGTTAAGGAGAGAAAACCAGATGGCTCTTAAGCTGGTGTCGGTAGAAATATATATAGGTGGGCTGTTTTTTATAGCTGTTGGCATATAAAATAAGTCATTATTCTAAATAGAAAAATATTGATGATGTCATCGAGGCCATTGAAAGACACATCAACCTGATCTGATGAACTGGAAAATCAATAGATACTTTCCAAACAAGATGACATGCCTTTTTAATTGGTTGTGTGAGTGTGATATACTGTGTACTGCAAAGGTTCAAAGTTAATTCTCATTGGTTTGGGGTTTGGGTTGTTGTTTCTGTATGCAGGCACTTTCACATCCACTTAATGTATTATTAATGGCAGTAATGGTACCTGGTATGTATGCTTTCATTCCAAGAAGGAATACATTTATTGGTTATGTTTGCTGCCTTATAATAAGAGGAGTGGCATTTCTACCTACTTCTCAGGTGGCCAAAGGATAGCTGCCATGGGTTTGGTCTACATTTAACACAGGGGACCTCAGCCAAAGAATATCTCATTTCTCGTGGGATATTAATTCAGAAGCAGGCGACTTTCTAGACACATCCAATCAATTCCGGTTGTGGGATCTCTGAGCTATTGCCCTAGCTTCAAACAAAACCCAAATGAACTGTGGAAACACAGCCTTGATGTTGAAACACCTTGTCGAAGAGGTCTCGAGGCCAGAGTAAGTGAGCTTAAGGGGAAGGGAGGTGGTGTCTTGCTGCCGCACTGTGTGACTTCCATTAGAAAACTGTGCGATATGATTCTGATATGCATCTTCCTAAGAAGGCCTGGGTAAACATTAAAGGGTTTTTTCCCAAAAGGACTTGACATGCCGTTGTGTGCCTTTCCTTGACTTCACATCGATTGGGGTAAATTTCCTTTTGGAAAGCAGCTGAAAGTCTTGAGAGGCCCAGGTGGGTGGGGAAAAGGCGTGAGTGATCTCCGAAAACTACCTGGGAAAGCAGAGCTGGAGGGAACCTGAGATCCTGCATTTAGTTAGTACCCCTTTGTGTAGATGAGGAGGGGTTCCAGCTGACACTACATCCTGACAAACGAGCTGAATATCAAGTTAAAGCTTTTTTAAAATATCGACTTAGCTTGGTGTTGTTCAGGTAACACTAGAAGAGAAATAATTTGACCTGTGAAACTCCTGAAATACCCACATTTTGGAGAAAATGATACATGAAAGGAAAAGAGGAAAAGTCGGAGAAAGGGTCAGAAAAAAAGCAAGAAGAAGAAGGAGAGGATGCGGGATGAGAGACAGAGGAGAAGGTGACAAGGAAAAGGGAGAAACTCCCATACCATACTCTTGAGTCCTCACATTGCCTGCCTCCCAAATATTACAGTGCTTTGTTCTGGCCACTAGGAAGTGGTCCTGTAAACCAAGAACTGTGTGAAAGCCATCAGCCCACAGGCAAAAAAAATAGCTGGTGTTTTAGACCCCCTCCACATGTGCTTGGCATCTCTGAGTGATACGTGATTGTTTTCTCTCAGGAGGCAAAAATGCTAGGCACCCAGTTGTTATGAAGGGAGAGGGAGTGGAAGTGGGATTGTAAGGAGCTGGGGAGCACGGTAGATGGAGCGTGGACATGGGCAGAGGGCAAAGACCATGGCCAGGTGGGTGGGCTGGGAGGTAGCTTGGACACTCTCATGCTCTCAGGCGAGTTCCTCAGCATCTGCAGAGGGTCCCTTCTCGTGGAGTACTCATGTTAGAGGAGAAAGCAGCTGTCTTGCTCCAGAAAAACCCTGTATTTACAGCAGCCGGCACCGACTGAGATTTATAAGCCTGCCCCTTAGGAGGGAAGCCCCGAGAACACAGACCAACCTTGAACTGGCGTTGGCTCTTCACACCTTATCAGCTCTTCATCAATCACAATGACATTTTTTATGGTTGTCTTCCCAGGCCAGGGTCAGAGATAGGGCAGTTGGGCTTCTCTTGTTTTCCTTTCTTCTGAGAATGTCAGGTGACCTTGCTTTGCTCTTTCCCACCAGGCCTCCTGAAGGGTTTTTTCTGCTCATTCTGAGCTGGGCTGCTGCTGCTCCATGCCCAGTCCTGGCTAGGAGGTTGGCAACCCTCATGGGGGCTCATTGTGGCTGAGTCTCATTTGAGTTCAGCTGACCACCGTTCCCATCAGCCATGCTTTCTCCACTGAGGGCACCATCATTGCCACTCCGGGTGGCCCCATGCCAGAGTCTGCCAGGATGAAGCAGACCTTGTGGTCCAGAAAGTGACTTAAATGCAACAGGTTCGTCACCTGACATCACACTTTTTCTGTGGAATTATGACCTTGAATTTTCCTGGGACTGAATATCCTCATCATGGATAACAATGACAATAATGAGAATAAAATAATAATAATAATAACAAGTGCTAATATGTATTGTGTTCTTATTATGGAAGAGATTGTTACCACTGAAGCACTTTTCCTGAATTAATTCATCTAAATCTCTCAAGAACCCTCTCATGCAGGTGCTATTATCATCCCCATTTCATAGTTGAAGAAACTGAGGCCCAGGTTGTTTCAATGACTCACCTGAAGCCACTCAGTGGGTCAGTAGTAAGTACTGCTGGATTTTGGATCCAGGCAGTGTGACTTTTGTTTAGAGTCTTAAAACAGTTTGCAAAGATTTTCACAAAAGCTATTTCACCAACTTCTCCACTTAGCTCTGGAAAGAAAGCAGGATAAGAATTATTATTCCCGTTTGACAAACAAGAAAACTGAACTGCAGAGCTTAGGTGATATCCAAGCGTAGCTGGCCAGGGCAGAGTGGAGTCTGGAACCCTGGTTTCTTCTTTGTTAATTCCAGACCTCTCAGGGCTGAGCCTCTGCAAAATGAAATGCTCAGCCTGGTGATTTCTAAGCTTCCTTCAAGCCATCTCCTCTGATCATAAACGCTGACTTCATTTTTCTTTAACAGTCTTTAGAATGTAGGAAGGAATTTCTTCTCATGGAGGCCGTTGTTGTATTTAGAAAAACCTTGCTAATACTTCTTTAACAAAAACAACAAAAACGTTCGGTTGGATATTTTGTTCTTCAACAGAACTCTTTAACAGAAGCCTAATATTTACTCAGGATTGCCCTATCTAAAGAATATTAATTAGGAAATGATTAAAGGATATTGAATCTTCTTCCATTTATTGCCTCAAATATGAGGAATGCATATTTATGGAAACACTTATTTTGTCATCTTTGAATCTACTCTCTTAGTTTGCATACTGTGTTTAATTTTGTCAGGTTTCTCCAAAATCCAGTTGCTAATAGGACCTAAATCTATTAAATATTGACTCCAGCTTTGCCATGCAGAAACATTATTCCATTAATAATGCAGTTCTATTAAACATCATTGATACCGAAAGTGGAATAACGTCTCAGTTTGAGTGGCTGTGTTTACTCTCAGGCAAGATACTAGAGAGGGGTTTTCTGACTTGATGTTAGCCAGTTTCTTCTACCGTGGGGATGCTCGTGAAAGAAAAAATTGACCGAATTAAAATTGGCCTGTGGGCTTTATTTTTTATTTCCTGTAGCTGAAAGTGTATAAATTGAACTGCACTAAATAAAACACAATAATTTGTTCTCGAAATTAGCAAACACACGTTCTACCCATAAAACTGTTGCTCTGTGATGTGAGACTGGATTTCATTTCAGTGGTCTTGATTTATTGTTTGGTTTGTTTTATTTTGAGGGGGTGGGGCTGAGACCTCTGCAGGACAAATCTATTAAAATGGTTGACCAGAGCAGATTTGTGAAGGTTTATTAATCTTTAAAAAGTCTGAGTCAGTGAATTGAAAGTTTTTAAATGTTAGAAATGATTTTTAAAGGACTTCAAGATGAATATATGTAGCTTAAACCAAAAGATTTATGGGAGCTCGGAGAGATCTTCCTCTACGTATTTCACTCTTCTCTTGAAGGTCATTCTCTATGGACTTGCATTTTGTGCTTCAGGGACAGATTTTGTGTCATGCGAGTTGAGAACATGGTCAACTAGGACACCTTAGCTGGCCTGACAAGGGTCTGGATGCCGCTCAAGTAACCTTCCCTACAGCTTGCCACCAGCCCCCCTGCTCACTACATCCATGTGCATCCTCTGAAATGAGTAGGCATAGATGGGAAAGGTGAGAGGCATGTTAGTTGAAATTGGGAGCCAGGGGGTGATTTGGAGAGAGGAGATGGGTTTCCGTCGACTCCCTTGGGCTAGTTTTAAGTTTCTCTGGGAAAGCAGACTAAAGGCAAAAGCCATCAGAACAGCTCAAAAGAGGCTTAGTGAATATCGAGGTGTAGATATCTTTATGAAGTGGTGATTTCATTTCTTTTGGGTATGTTCCTTCGTGTAGCTAAATCATGTGGTAGCCTTATTCACAATAGCCAAGATATGGAAGAAATCAAAGTGTCCATCGCTGGATGAATTAATAAAGAAATTGAGATATGTGCATGTATATATATATAATTTAAGGCTAAATTATATGCCTATATATAGAGATATATAATCTCTTTATATATATACACATTATATATACATATTTTATATATATATATATATTCCATAAAGAAGAAGGTCCTGCCATTTGGAACAACACAACATAAATGAACCTAGACCACATTATGCTGAATGAAATAAGTCAATCACAGAAAGAAAATTACTGTATGACCTCACTTATATATAGAATCTCAAAATAACAACAACTTAGAGAGTAGAAAGGTGGTTATCAGGAGTAAGAGAAATGGGGAGATGGAAGTCAAAATACCAAGTTGCAGTTATGTAGGATAAACGAATCTAAAGACCTAATATACAGCATTAGGACGATAGTTAGTAATATTGTACACTGGAAATTTGCTGGAAGTAGATTTTAGATAGTCTTACCACACACAAAAAAGTTAACTACGTGAGATGATGGGTATGTTAATTTGCTTGATTAGTAATCATTTCATGATGTTTATGCATATCGAAGCATCACGTTATATATCTTAAATATGCACAGTAAATAATGTGCTAAGGAAAAACAGACTTGGGAAGTTGCTGGACGCAAGCATAAGTGCTTTGGGGCTCAGGATTCTTAGTTCTAGTGGCACCTAGTCTAAGGAAAAGAAAAAAAGAACTTACCGGTTCATGTGAGTGACAGGAATTACCTGGTTTTAGCTCTCAGGTTGTCCCAGGGACCCAAATGATGTCACCCTTCCCTTTCTCTTGGCTCTGTTCCCTACTGGTTGGCTTCATAACCAGACTCCATGCAGTGGCAAGATGGCTGCCAGCAGTTCAAGTCCAGTAGAAAGAATTCTAGCCTCTCTCCCAGCCTACCCAGCAAAAATGCCTTTGCATCTTGTTGCTTCTGATGGGGCCACCTGACCCTCTCAAATCAATTGCAAGGTCCAGGGGAATGAACGCTCTGATTGGTCAGGACTGAGTCGTAGGCCCAACCATGGAGCCAGGCCCACTTCTGGCACTGGCAGAAGCGGACAGATGGTTACCCAGAGGAAAAGAAGGTGTTTGAAAAACAGGTGGCAGAAACAACAGAAAGCTGGGTGCTCTCTGCAGGGTAACAGAGAGACAGTAGGAGAGAACAAACAGGGCCAGCTCCACGGGTGGCTGCTGCTGTCACCGTTTGGGACATGAAAGGCATCCCTTTGGGAACTCCCAGAAATAGCTGAGAAACACTCTGAGGGGGCCAGTTCCTGGCAATTAAATGGATTTGGACCATTACAATTTGGGTATAAAAACAATGTGTTGATTTTCCTTCCAAAGCAAGGCCTAGGGCATTTGATTCTACTTGGAAATCTAGTAAGACAGATGTCACTTAACAAAGTTGTATGAACATATATCATCAAATCCTTAAAATACTCTGTTTAAACCCTTCTTATGGTTTGTTTTCGCAGTTTTTAAATGTCTCATTCTGGTAAAAATTCATTTATAGACTGATTCTGAGGGCCTGGAGACAAAGAAGTCTTTATCTAAGGCAGTTATTAAGTTGAAATTTTCTGAGGCAACCTCAGCGGCTAAGAGATGTGATTGCATTTGTCTCCTAAAATGCATTCAGTCTCTTCAATGTCTGTGACTGTGCCATTTATTCTTCATTCCTCATGTTGTAGGTTTTAGTTTTCTCTCTATTTCTCAGGCTTGCCAGGGATTAATTTCGTCTTTTCAAAGAACCCACTTTGGTTTTACTAGTCACTTACACTTTGCTATTTATATTTTTCTAAACTTAGCTGTAGCAATTTCTAAAATTGCTATTTTATTTTTATATAATTTATCTTCCAACTTTGTTTTAGTTGATTTTTTGCTGTCATTTTTCTATTTCCTTAAGTTACATGTTTAGTTTGCTTGTTTCCTTAAATACTAAAACTATACATTTTATTTTGAATACAGCATTAGCCACTACTTATAAATTTGTATCATGTCATTTTTCTGCTAATTTTCTATGTAATTTATTATTTGATTTGATTTCTGCTTTGATTCAGGAATTGTTTAAAATTTTCCTTTGGATTACCAGATGAGCAAGTTTTGTTTGGTTACCTTTTTGTTGTGGTTATGGCTGGTTTCTAGCTTTATTTCATTATACTGAGAGAATATGACCCTTATAAACTCAACGTTTTACATTTTTACAATTTTCTTTTTAGTCAAGCACACTATCAATTTTTTACATATATGTATATAACATAAGAGGAAAAGTGAATCTTTGTAACATACATTACATATGTGCATGTGTGTGTATATATATACTCGCACATGTGAAATATTAGAATTTATTATTTTACTCCTTTATATCTTTTTTTTTTTTTTGCCAAAATTCATCTGTTGGAATCTCAGAGAACTGAAGTTCTCCACTATGATTATGGTTTTACTGAATTGTTTGTATATGGTTAAAATGTTTTTTATATATGACTTATTGCTGCTATATTTTGCTCATTTCAACAACTCAAAATATTCCTTGTTACCTAATTTCATGTTTTGGCCTCAAGTACTACTTAATCTGACATTAATATTGGTATTCTTCCTTTCGTTTGGTTTGTGTTTGGATGATATAACGGTAGCTATCATTTATTTTTAAACATTTTCATTTTGTTTTAGGTATTTATAATCTTCTAAACAGTGCCCAATTAAATTTTGTTTTTTGTTGGTTGGTTTCTTTTTCTAACCTAATCTGTGAGTCTTTGTCTATTAATGAGAAAAATAAAGCCATTCACGTTAATTGTGATATCTGATATGTTTGTTCTGATGCCTTCCATGTTATATTTTCTGTAATTCTTACTTATTTTTTCTTCTTCTTTCCTGATTTGAATATTTTTAAAATCCTCTTTTCTTCCTTTAATATGAAATTCTGCTATGTTTCTTATTTTGTTGATAAAGTTACATCTATAAAAGTCATTTTTAAACATATGTCTCTGCCACAATTAAATAACAACTGCATGCCTGCCCCCCTCTCCTAAGAAGCACAGGGCTTTCAGCAGGGTTTTTGCCTTCTCTCTCTTAATTAATTCCTACACCTACCTCTACCCCCACTCCCAATTTTGAGTATTGTTTAGTTAATATGGGATTTTAATTCTGACAGTTATTCAACTTATATTATAATATATCTCTTTTCAAACATTCTTTTTTATCATTCACATTATCATTTATACTTGCATTATTATGAGGCTATGCACGGCATTACCGTATACAGGGTAAACGTGCAGGTTCTGAAATCAGTTTATCTGACTTTAGATCTTGGTTGAATGAGCTTGGACGAGTTACCAAAGGAAAAGTAATAGCAAAATGTGATATTTGCCTCTAATGAGGGGAAAGTAATAGTAAATAATAGATATAATGTGCTTAGAAAAATGTTGACAGATGGTAGGTAGCCAAAATCTGTAAGGTAGTATCGTCCTCATTCCATTTAGATCGAATTGTAAACGTCATTGCATTGTTGCATTTGGTCTCCTCTAATTCTTACACTCCATTATCTGCTACCTTGAGATTTGCATTCTGATTTTATTTTTATGTAACTTTCACATTTTATTAAGTAATTCCTTTATAAAGGGTACAAGAGTCTTTGTTGTGTGGAAATGTCTTTCTTTGACCATCCCAATATCTTGGGTAGGTAAATAATTTTGAAATTATAATCCTTTTCTTACATATAAGAAAACCAATGCCTGTCTCATTCTGTTCTGTGTTAAGTAAATCATTCTCCCTCTATTGTCTGATTTCAGAAACTTGATCATCCAGTTATAGCTAGCTTTGTTTCTTTTGTCTTATTAAGTCTGCCTGGCACTAAGCAAGCATTTTTGATCTGAAAATGCAAGTCATTTTTTATGTAAGAGGAATTGTCTTCTAAAATGCATTTGATTATTCTCTTCAAACTATTCCTTCCTTTCCTTGTAGACTACTATTTTCACATTATAGATGTCCTGGATCCGTCTTCCACATCTCTTATCTTTTTATTCATTATTACCATTTCTTTATATTGTTCTCTGTCTTGTGAGATAATTTGTCCATTTAATCTTCCAAGTCACTAGTTGAGTATTCATCATGGTCCAGTTTATTGTTCAATTTTCCTGTTCTAGTTTAATGTTTAGAAATTATATTTTTATTCTAGAAAGATTTATGTTCTTGGGTTGTTCCATTGCAACCTCATCGTTTATCATTTTAAGAGTTTTCATTTTAGTTTTATATTGTATTTTGTTTTATATCCCCTTTCTATCATTAAAACAGCCTCAATAGCAGCCATGTACCCTGGTTTTAGCTTGGTTTCCTTTTCTGGAGTCTACTGATTTTACTTGCAATCTTTCTATTAGTGTGAGTTGTTTTGGGACCTGTGTAGATAAGACTACCAGCGTCTACTGGGCATGTATACATAGTGGAAGATTGACAAGTGAACAAAGGAAAAGGAGGACTATGTTTTCCACCAGTTAGTTACCAACAGATTAGCAGATTGAGTCCTGTTGTCTGGGGCATGGGGAGCCCTCTAAGATCTTATTTTTCTCCATGACTGACAGGGAAGCACTGTCTTCAAGTGTATGGAAGGGAAGCTGTTCATTCCAAGATTATTGTCCTTGAAGGCAGCCAGAACCAATGAGATGAACAGTTGTTTCCCAGGGTTGCACCCAGCAAATAGATGGGGCAGTTTCTGTGCCTGTGCCGCAGAATCCATTGACTCAGTTGGGGGTCCCCCTTAGGCAGCCAGGGGAGAAGTGATCTCACCTGGTGAGCCCTTCAAAGCCAGACCACATCCTTCAGCTCTCCTCCCCACCAACCCTTAGTGTCAAAAACATGGCTCAGAAAAGCTACCCATCATTGGCCCCTCATAGCACTTCTTCTTAAGAACCCAAAGTCTCAATTGCATGTAGATTCCCTCAAGGCTCCAACAATAGACCTCGCTCAATCTACAGGTTTTCTTCTGTGATCTTATTTGAATTGTAAGCATTCCTGTGACACCATTTAGTGCTAGATATTTCTGTTGGGAAATAAATATTTTTCTTTCTTCTTTAAAGAAAATGTAGAATATTGTTCCTTTCATATTTGGGGGGTGAGAGAGAGAGAGAGAGAGAGAGAGAGAGAGAGAAACTGTAGATTTCATGCGACAGTTAAACAATTTTTTTCTTCTCTGGTGCCTGAAGACAGAGGGCTCAGAGGAAGCAGGAAAGGTGAAATTTCCTAACTGTATGTTTTCCAAACTGCATGTGGCAGACATAAGTAGCCCGCTCTTATCTGCTGTGATGCTTTCCATGGTTTCAGTTACCCACGGTCAACTGCCTCCAAAAATGGACGAGTACAATACAGTAAGATATTTTGAGAAAGAGAGAGAGAGAGACCACATTCACATAACTTTTATTACAGTATATTGTTATAATTATTGTATTAGTTGCTATGAATCTTTTACTTTAATTTGTGAATTAAACTTTATCATAGGAATGCATGTGTAGAAAAAAACATAGTATATATGGCATTCTGTACTACCCATGATTTCAGGCAACCATTGAGAGGATTGGAACTTGTCAGCTATGGATAAAGGGAGACTCTTACATTTGTCTATTCAGCAGACATTTCCTGCCTCCTTATTCCCAGTTAGCCAGTTAAATGAATCAGGATTAGTCTAAACCAGTCATGGGAATTCCATTCCGCTTTGCCAGAACTTACATTCCAGCCTCCCTTGTAGCTAGAGAGAATCATAGCAAGTGTCACCCAAAGAGATTTATATGTATATATTTTGGAGGGCCTGTCCCTTACCTTTCATTCTTCTTGGAACGATAGTATGAAAAGGAATGCCTGGAGCTATGGTAACCATTTTGTGATCATGAAAAAACAAAACAAGACAATCATAGAAAGCCAATACATTGAAGATGGTGTATTAACTTAGGCTCAGAAGAGTCAGGTCACTGATGACAGAGTTGAACCCCTTAAACATGTTAAGTCATAATGTAGGTACCAATGGCTTAACCCACTATGGTTGGGTATTCTGTTGCCTGCAGCTGAAACCCTTTCTAATTGACACACCAATGTTTGGGTTGGTAGACTGCAGTTATGCAAAGGTCAAAGATGAACATTATTTTGTTTTTAAAACAAATACCGAGTATTATAAAAAGAATTCAAAACCCACATGAATTTTTAAAATAAAACAGGAAGCATCAAAGTGAATTTCTATTTGCCAGGAAGTTCTTTGGCTCATACCTATGGATGATCACTCTCCTGTGCCCTTAGGAATTTGGAGGGCAAGAGTTTCAGAAAGACACTAGAGAGGCAGACCAATGTTTTTTGTTTAATAAAGATCAATAGTCATGCAGATTATTGCTGCCACTACTGCTGCTATTGTTGCTGCTGCTGTTGCTGTGATATCATTATTTTTCCACCAGTAACAGAAGAAGAACACATTGCTGATGACTGTAAGACACTGATGCCAAATATCCTAGCCTGGGAAATATCTGATTTTGCCATAAAGATTCAGGGAGAATTACAAATGTATTTTTCAATTGAATTAAAGTTAAATGAGGCTGTGATTCATAACAGTTAGGGATTTGTGTTATTTACTATATTTTGAGTTGCCTCTGAGGTGAGCTGCTCTTTAAGTACTTTTTCTTTCCAAAAGGGAAAATGGGCAAAATAATAACGAATGCTACCTATTAGGTACATATCATGTGCCAGTCACTGTGCTGAGCACTTCGTAGGCATCATCTCATGAAGTCCTTCCAAGAATTCTAGAACAAGCTGTCATAGTCATTGTTTTACGAACAGGCAACTCAGGGTTTAGAAGCATTATATAACTAGTGGGAGAAATTTGTATCTGCCAAGCCCATATTCTTAATGTAACACTATGCTGTCTTCCATAAAGTAGTTTAATGCCACTTCAAGGCCATGAAACTTACAGTTTAACATAGTGGTCTGGATCTTTCAACCAAGGTATCTATTCAATAGTGACATATTTTGAACTTCAGATTTAGTTTTTTATTACTTTACGCATCTTTGAAATTGAATTGGCAGAATTACACCAACTGATTATCAACAGAAAATGGCATGATTTGTTTCTTCATTATCAACCAGGGCAGTGTTTATCAATAGTCACATGTATACTTTCATTGTATTAAGTTTTTGAAAAATCAAATTCAGCACAGTACAGATAGTCCTTGAGCCATTGACTAAGTGAGAAAAAAAATCGAGGGGATAGTGAGGCACGTCACAGATAATTTGGACATAGAACAGTAGTTTTCTTAGTTTTCTCCATAAGACAGTGCTCAATAGTCTCTATTTCTCTATATTGACAAAAAATAATTCCAATTTTCACACTGTCATGGTACAAATAGAAGTGTGACTTACATCTCACAATTTGCATAGCTGATTTCCTGTCCTTTTGACCATTCCATCATCTGTATGACAGTTACAAAATTGTTTTTCTTTGGGACATCATTGGTATATGCTTATGCATGGGTTTATTATATGACACACAAGGAATCTGATCCCAAGTAGCATGATAACCAGCCTCTGCAACTCAATAAATCAGGCTTCACTGATACTCAGGGCTGCAATTCCAGCCTCAGGAAGCACTTGGCTTTACTCTGGGTACCAAGGGACTCAGATGACCAGTTGTGAATAATAAATAGACTCAGCCTTCCTGAGGCCTGGAGTTAACCAGTTTGGAATCCTATTCTCCTGATCTAGAACAGCCCTGCTATATACTTAGTGTGAACACTGTAGAGACAGGGTTTCACTATGTCTGCCAGGCTGGTCTCCAACTCCTGACCTCAGGTGACCCACCCACCTCGGCCTCCCAAAGTGTTGGGATTACAGACGTGAGCCACTGCACCCAGCCATTTAATGGTCTTTACTTGTAAATATGGGGATAATGAAGGAAACCTGGATGACTCTCAGATGAGACCAGTCACCTGCCTTAGTCACACTTCTCACCTTGATTATGCCGGTATAGCACTAAGACCACCTGGCATGCCACCGTTCCCCTTCTTGGAGAAACTTCCCTCCCTACAGCTTCTGCTTAAAAGTCTAGGGCTGTCATCTTTGATACCATATGACTTGGACCAGGTATGGATGACTGGACCAGGAATGGGCAGTGCTCTAAGGAAGCCAAGCCACAGACACAAGGCATGGCCTGACCCTCCAAAAGATGAGCTGAATCAACCAAGATCTTCATTTGAGCTGAGAGAATGCAATGAGGTATCATCGATGGGAGCTGAAGTAGAAAGGACATCCTGGGGTAGAATCAGGCTGGACAAGATCCTGGGGAAACAAATTCTGAGATGAGGAAGCAGATATTACAGGGACACAGGAGCTATGAGGCAGGGAAAATATGTGGTGCAAAAACGTGGTGACAGGGTAAATGTAGGTCACTGAAGGATGGAAGAGAAACAGATGTACAGGGAGAAGCAGAGTGTGAGAGACAAGAAAGAAGAATGAAAGAGATGGAGAGACAAGAGAGAACTAGTCTCTAAAACTGATGAAACTGTCTCTAATGCTAACAGTTTTCCAATTCCTGCCCATGACTGTGGATATTCACAATAAACTCTCCTTGTTTTGCTGGATGTTTTGCCCTGTCAGGCCATTTTCAGAGGCAGGGAGTTTGAGAGGCTTTCTCTAAAATGTGTCTTAGAAGCCTGGAAATTGAAGTTGGCTCCAGTCGGTATGACCTTGACCATGACCTAAGCAGTGTTATTACTAAGAACTAACCCTTAAGAAGGGGGACTCCTAGTAACTAATTCAGATAAGCAGAGTTTGCTTGGTTGGGAATCCTCTGGAGTGCCTATGGCCTAATTCTATGAACAAAACCACAGAGAAGAGCCACTGTTTATGGCTGAGGGAGGGGTCCATTTACTTAAATAGGGTCCAACATGCTGGTAGCTCGACGCTTTGACAAGTGGGAAAGGACAAGTGGAATCATCTAAATGGCTCTGGCTATTTATCTATATATTGTAAGTGCTGTATTTCCTGGAAAGAAGCTGGGAGTTAAGAAAATAGTTTTAACCTGTTCTCTCAACTTCCTGGCTGCCGTGATACTCAGACCACATTTCAATATTTCTGGGTTTTGTCTGACAAAGTAGAAGTGTGTGGAGGTGGAGGTGAGGAGGGGAGGAAGGAGGAGGATGTAGTAAAGATGAAATCATAAAACCGGAAGGAATTCAAAGGGTCAGACACTACAGGCCCCATCTGCAGGCAGGACTGTTCTAAAACAGGGGGAGATGCACCTCCTATTTCAAATTGGCAACAAGGGCATTCTATGTATTTAGGCCATTTTGCTCACACTGCCAAAAGCCTCCTTTGTCAAGGAGAGTAGACCTGCTATCTGATCTATCTGAAGGAGTACCAGGTAGTTGCCCTTTTTTCCAATCTCTCTTCCATTGCTGCCTTAAAATTTTGTAAGTTAAAAGTCATCTGTTTGGGCTACCTATCTCCAGGCATTCTCTTTCGATCTTTATATAAACTTATCAGATAACATTTCTCTAGGGCAGTAGGGAATTACTGAGTGATTTTGAGATTATTGGGCGTCTATGTGGACTGTGGAAAAAAACAAAACCATGATATGATATGGTGTGATATGATATATGAAATGATATGACACCATCAATCTGTGGTTTTTAAAATTCTTCATGTCTTTATCTCATTTTTTCCCCACAACACAAAAGACGGATACTTTTGTTATTCCTGTCTCTCAGATGAGAAAAACCAAGGCTTTGAGAGATTGCATGACTTTTCCAAGCTCTAGACTTAAGGGGCAGAGTCTAGGTGTGACTCGGGTCCTTGGGTTGGGTGGTTTTTTCCTACTCGGGGTGGGTTCTCCAGGGAACTGAAGATATTCACAAACTGTTTCAGGTTGGCTTTTTAGCCAGTGACCAGCAGCCAGCAGAATGCAGGGGTAGCAGCATGCTACCCTCCTTTCCCCATGCATGGGCCCTCCTTTCCCCATGAGCAGACCAAGCCCTCTCCAGGAGGGGAGCCTCCAGGAGGTCATGGCACCCCCGAGGAGTAGCAGCGCGGCCAGCCCCTGGGAGAGATGACAAGAGTTGTCTCTTTACCTAGCACATGAAGTTTTGCAATAAATTACCAATCCTATTCTCTGCCTTCTCTTTCCACTCAAAGGCATGTCACTTTCAGACAGAAAGCTAACTCAAAATGTACTGTCATCCTCTATATTAGTTATCTATTGGTGCATAATAGCTTACCCCAACACTTAGCAGCTTAAAACAATAAACATTAATTATCTTAGTTTCTGTGGGTCAGACATTTCAGAGTGGCATAGCTTAGGAGTTCCAGCTCCAGGTGTCTCCACGGCTGCAGCCTCTCCATGGCTCTCCAAGCCATGACTGGGGCTGGGGGACCCACTTCTGAAATGGCTCACCCAATGGCTATTGGCAAGAGATTTCAGCTCCTTGTTGGCTGTTGGCAGGAAGCCTCACTTCCTTGCCACGTGGACCTCCCCCTGGGGCTGCTTGAGTGTCTTCATGACATGGCAGCCAGCTTTCCCCAGAGTGAGTAATCCAAGGTAAAGGAGGAAGTCCTGGTGCCATTTATGTTTGAATCCTGGGAGACCCACACTGCCCCTCTGGCACACCCCATTCCTTAGAACAAGTCACTAAGTACAGCTCGCATTTCAGAGAGGGAATTAGGGCATATCTATTGAAGGAAATAATATCAAAGTATTCGTGGATATTTATTATTTCTATTTTATTTTCTTTTCCATTTTTTGAAACAGGCTGTCACTCTGTCACCCAGGCTAGAGTACAGTGGTGTGATCACGGCCCACTGAAAACTCAACCTTCTGCATCAGCTTCCCAAGTAGCTAGGACTACAGGTGAGCAGCACCGTGCCTGGCTAACTTTTTAAGTTTTTTGTAAAGACCAGGTTTTGCCATGTTGCTCAGGCTGATCTTGAACTCCTGGCCTCAAGCAGTCCTCCCACCTCGGCCTCCCAAAATGCTGGGATTACAAGTGTGAGCCATCATGCCCGGACTATTTGTGGATATTTAAAAACCACCACGCAGGCCCACAGAAGCACTCAGAAATGTCAACAACATTCAAGAAATGTGTGACTCTCACAATGGTCAGTTAATAAAATCAGAAGGATGAAGGTTTATCTTAGTTATGCACCTCATTAGACTAGATTATAGGATTGTTTTGATGGAGCTCTGAGAAACATTCCGAGAAGCACACAGTTCTAAATATAGCAGGCAGATGATTACAGTCCATTGCACACAGTGCACTAACAACCATGGCCAGGATGTATTGATAGTTTACTGTGTGCCCACCATTGCCAGAGAGGTTCTACTTGCATTAACTGAACCCTCACAACGACACTATGAAATGGGTACTGACATTATCCCCATTTTACTTACAGGGACAGCTCATAATTGGTAGAGCTGGGATTTAAAAAAAGGCGTGAACAGAGTGCTGGCGGAGTCCAGCGGGGAGGAGCCTCTTCCTGCCTGGGTGGGGGTGAGAGTCTGAAAGCCATTCTGAAAGAGGAGATATTTGAGCTGGACTATAAAGAATGAGTAGAAGATTTTTGAGCAGTCAAAGTAGAAGAGAACACAGTTTGGGCAGGGAATTGTGACTACTGAGGTTAGGTTGTGTAGAGCTGCTGGGATTTTCTTACAGGCCCCTCATGTTCAGGTAGATGCAGACAGATTTTCTGTAATGTTTGCATCTGAGTCTTACATAGGTCATGCCCACAGTCTGATCTTGGTCCCTCCCCAAATAGAATTTCCCGCACCAATAGGCCTTTGAGGAGATAGTGGTGGGTGTGCGAGAAAGAGGAAAACGTCTTCATGTTGCCTGTGTCTAGTTAGACTGGGCAGACTGGGAATGAAGTGAGTCTCTTGATTTCATTTCCCACATGGTCTGGTTTGTTTTCTTTGATGCCTGCCACAAACAGTAACCACCACTAGCTAGTTTTCCCACTGGTGTGTCTGGCTGGTCATGCTCAAGCTGAGTTAAGTTCCATCCACTTTACTGGGGGTAACTGAGAAGCCTTAAAGCACATATGTTAATGACAGAAACCATACATCTATAGGAAAAGTCACATCATGGCCATAGCAAGCTCCTACTTAGCATGACTGGGTAAGTAAAGTTGTAGTGGTTAATTGACTATTTCATTTAACTAAGGGTTACCCATACCTTACTAATTTTCAAATAGTTAGAATCCAGTTAGGCACCACTTTGGTCTGAAATAACTCTGTGCCTGATTTAATATTTCTATCAAGACTCACTATCAAGAAGGCACTGCAGATTTTGTGGGTTCTTAAAGTCCATGTTGTAAAGATAGGTTAGGTATATGAGGTTGAGAGGGAAAAACAGGGCAAAGAATGTTTTCCTGTGGAAACCACCAAGATTGCTCTGGGGGTTGAGTGTGGATGTCAACTTAGGAAGTCATGGGTCTTCCAGGTTATTCCTGGAATGAGAAGACCTTCAAAGAGCAACACAAGGCCATTCCGGAGGACAGATGCCACCACAGGCAGTGTCTTGGGTCTTCTCTGACCCAGAGCTAGAAAGGCATCTATGAAAAAAATTCCCTCCTAATCAAAACTAGCTGCTGAGTAGGGTCTATGTGCAGTTTTTAGGGACGTTGCTTCCTATGGGAGCACTGAAGTATCACTTAATGCTAAACCTTACTGGAAATGTAACAAGATGAGAAAAGTTGTATTCATCAAAAGTACATGTGTAGATGGAATATTTCAATTAAATATTCTTTGCAGTAGGTTGGGGTTTCACAATACTTGCATGTCTTTTCATCTTCAAAGGAAATCAGATCTCGTTTGCTGCAGAACTTTTGTTTATTTGAGTGGGATATGCAAATTTGAGGCAGAGCAGAATTGTTAGAAGAGCAAAGGAGAGACCTATCACTTTTATCAGCTGTCCTCTTTCTCTTTCCCTTACTCCTCCACAAAAATGTTGAACAGATATTTAAAGAAAATATGGAGGCATGCTCCATTATTAGGCTTCCTACTAAGACCATCATGTCAGGGTCCGGCTTTGTTCCTAATGCTTTGATTGTTTAAAGCTCACTGGCCAACGTATCTTGTGACCCTAATCACCGTGTTCACTGTTAATCATACTTCCGTGGGAAAGCGGGAAGGATAAAAAAGAAATAAGGAAGGGAATCTAAAACATCAAGTATTCTACTTTTTGACAATTCTAACTTTTAAAAGGGGCGAAAATCAATGGAGAAGGTTCAAATGAATGTTTAAATGAGGTTTAGCACATGGAGGCCAGTTGGGGGGTAGGGGGCAAGGGGAGGGAGAACATTAGGACAAATAGCTAATATATGCGGGGCTTAAAACCTAGATGACACGTTGATAGGTGCAGCAAACCACCATGGCACACGTATACCTATGCAACAAACCTACACGTTTTACACTTGTATCCCAGAACTTAAAATAAAAATGAGGTTTAAAAGTTGCCTATATCTGACTTTTAAAATCATGTACACTAAAAGGGATTTTCAATAGGTTTTGCAGATGAGGAGGCATTGCAGATTTTCAAACTGACTGCAGGTCATGATGCTATTATAACATATAATAAAGCTAATCAATGAGGTACAGGAAAGGGTCCCTAAGATGGAAAAAGTATCAAGGATGTATCTGTCTCGTCATCACGTCTTTTCCTTTTTCTTTCATTTTTTTTTTTTTTTTTTTTTTGGAGATAGCGTCTCACTCTGTCACCCAGGCTGTAGTGCAGTGGTGCGATACCAGCTAACCGCAGCCTTGACCTCCCAGGCTCAGGTGATCCTCTTATCTCAGTCTCCTGGTAGCTGTGACTATAGGTATGCACCACCACACCTGGCTGATTTTTGTATTTTTTTTTTTTTTAGAGATAGGGTTTCGCCGTGTTGCCCAGCCTGGTTTCCAGCACCTGAGCTCAAGTGATCCACCATCTTGGCCTCCCAGAGTGCTGGGATTCCAGGTGTGAGCCACTGTGCATGGCCCTGGTCATCATTTCTTTTTGTTCTTTTCTTCCTTTTACCTAATGAGAGATGGGGGAAAAGGCCCCCAGGATTACTCAGGAAATAGCACAACCAGCCTGGGTTATGTACTTTTATTTGACAAAGATTTATATAGCGGTTATTACGTGTCAGATACTGTTCCAGCAGATTCTGAATATTAACCCATTTTATGACCATCACAACCCCATTAGGCAGGTACTGTTGTTATTTCCATTTTATAGATGAGGCAACCAAGGCACACCACTAGTCCATGACAGCACTGGGGTGCACGCAGACAATCTGGCTCAGAATCCATGCTGTTAGCCACTAAACCTGCCTGACCTCAGAGCTTTGTTCTTCAAATTTTTCCAGAAATCTTTACTGAAATCCCCTGTGATCTGCCTAAACTAATGAACGTACAGAGATGTGGTGCCAGTGGGAGCACGCAGACTTGGCTATCTGGGAAGGGGTGCCTGGAAGGGCCTTCAGGATGGAACAATAGAGCAATAGGATGACTCCCAGAGGAAATTTCTCAAGTTTCACACAACTTTGGAGCACAAGGAGGAAGGCGGGGAGGGTGAGTCTGTGGCTGGAAGATGCAGTCCATATGGGATTACATGAAGACATCTGTATATATGTGTTTGGAAGTCTGTGTACGTGTGGTTCTGGTTGGGTGTCCCTGCGTGTGAAAGTGTCCATGCATTTATGTTCTAATACTCACCATATGCATGTGTGTGTGTGTGTGTGTGTGTGCGTGTATGTGTATGTATATACATCCTTGGGCTTGCTAATATACACGAAAGGTACAAGAATAGACTCCTTGTAAAGTGACTTGGTTTCTGTCTTCTTAGTGAATTCAAATTCACATCCAAGAATTCTAAAATCAACAATTTTTATTTTTCCTGAAAGTGCCATTAATTGCTTAGAAGTCCATAGGATGAGCAATACATTTGGCATTTTTCTCTTATCTTTACTGAAGCTGAGGCCCAGTTGGAGATGAACACAGAGTACCCTGGTATGCAGGCTCCCTAAGCCAGAGCCCATTCCTGTGGGCAGTCAGGACCTGTCCCTGGGGCTCGTAGGCATTAGCCACCCAGCTATCAAATAGAGATATGTAAAGACCCTCCAGGCTCTATTTCTCCAAACCTTTAAATCTTAAGATCCCATCCAAGACCAGCCCTTCTGACCCCAGCAACACTGTTTATTCAAGGGCTTTTCAGGGAGCCGCTGCCTACACTGACAGGGACAAGGAGGCAGAGCATATTGCTGTCTGTTGTTGCTGCTGCTGCAGTTTTAGCACAAACTGTGAGCACGTCTGTGGGCATTTGTCTGTCAGCAGAGAGGTCAGTCCAGACTTCTCTCACGGGAAGGCGATGGCTGGAGTGCTATTCCTAAGGAAGCAAAGAACAAGGGGTGGAGAGAGGAGTCCCCGGAATTGCATGGCTTGGGGCTTGGTCCAGACTGCGTGGCGAGGAGGGAAAGCAGGCCCAGCAGAGGGCGCCACCGCGCTGGCTCTCATCTCCCGCGCAATGTAGGCAACGGGGCGGTGTTCAGGAAGGCCAAGGAAGGATCGATTCAATACTGTACCCCCACCCCACCCGCCTCTGCCTCCCTCCTTCTCCTATCTCTTCTCTCCTCCCTGCCCCCTCCCTCCCTTCCCACCCCTCTCTCAGTCTTTCTTTCTTTCCATCTCTAGCCCCTCATCCCCCTCCCCAACTTGAGCAGCTCACCCCAGGGAACCTCAAGTCTAGTAACTGAGTGTTAATTATGTCTGAGTGGATTCTGGAGAAAAAGAAAACCATATACTGTATCAGCAGAGAAATGGTTTCACTATGAGGAAACTAATGATGCTTTTATCAGGAACAATATAAAGATTGCTTTTTTACTAGTGTGTGTCCCATAGGGTTCAGGGCTATGAGATATTTCTGTATCTGGCTTTAGGTTCCTCTGAGCTTTTACATAATCAAATCAATAGAGCCATGATTCACCCTCTGGCAACAACTGCTCCCTGCAAGTTTGCTGTTGCTTCTTTAGTGGCGAAAGAGAAAATAAATAAATATATGGAAAGGAACTTATTATGAATCTGTAAACATTGATTTGTTTCGTCTTCAGTTTTCCTTTTTAATTGCTCTGCATACACATGTACGCACACACTGTGAGTGTCTAAGTTCACAGCCGGTCAGAGAATGAGGTGACTGGCGATTGCCCAGGTATTTGCCATTGTCTGATGGGAAGATACGGGTTCTGTTGAGCAGAATCAGAGGTGGAGATGTGCTGCTTGCCTGTCCTCCCGTGTCCTTTTCAGACATTTTATTCATCTTCTTTCCCATCCCTGTGAATTCCCTACATTCCAGGCATGATTTTGGTTCTTCCCTTTTTTTTGAGTTATATTGTTTTTATCAGAAATTTCTCTCCCCTCCGCCTGGCAGAAATGATCACCCTTGGACCTACATCTGTCCCCAGCAGCATCAGTGAGGCCGTAGACTTCTCACCCTCCTCAGCCCCCATTCTAAGAGCAGCTGGTTAGGACCTCAGTGAGAATACAATATGGGAGATATGGGAGTGGGCAGGAGCAGAGAGAGCAGATCTCACCATTTACTCTGGAGACACATCTTTCCTTCTCATTTCTCCTATCCCCAAACCTCCGAGTTCATAGAAAGAGAGCGCCAGGAATAACTCCTGAATTCTTTCAGGACACATGCAGTTTGCCACTCCTTTCCCTCCTTTCTTTAAGTAAATAAGCAAAGGCATCTTTCAGGCTAAAACAGGGGGGAGGATTCAGTGTTGTGCTACTGTGTCATCTACTTTTCACAGGCAAATCTGGATGACCAGGGCCTCAAAATACAGGTGTTTCAGTGTCACTTGCTGCTTTGCATTGACGAAGTCAACTGATAAAATAGGTATGTTCAGCTGGGCTTGGAGAAATAAAAACAGGGCCTCACTGGCAGTCCAGCTGGTCACAGGGACAGGCAATGGTTGTTTTGTATTTTCTACTCCAGTCCCCAACTTACAGGCCTTGTTCATAGATATGCTTCATTTTTCCCATCCTTCAGAAGAAGAAAAACATTAGAAGAAATAACAGAGACGAGGAAGGAAAGAAAAGCCACTTATGTAATCAGGTGTGCTGGGCCCTGGGGATGACAGTATCACAAAAATAAAATGGCTCCCTAATGATGACAGTCTTATTACCAAAGCCATGTTCCTGTGACCGTGCTGCCAGGCTCCTCTGAGAGGACAGCAATGACAGAATTCTGTAAGGACCTACCTTCTTTGGGTAAATATTTGTCCCTAAAGAACATCATCTTTCAGGACCCTCAATCCTCCTATATTCTGGGAGTTCCAGGCATTTGGACAGATGGGATCCAGCTTGGGTTTCAGGAAAGAAAGGGACTTTCACACTGCACTGGGGATTGTGATACCAGCAACACAGTGTATTAGCATACAGACAATGGCAATGGTGGCCATTTATTGAACATCTACCTTGTACCAAAGACTGTGCCAGGAGCTTTGTGCAGATTATTGCATAAGTTAACTTTAACCCTCAAGACAGTGTAGCAAAGAAAGGCTTATTATTCCCATAATTGGGAATTGAGACTCAAAAAGATTACATAATTTGCTCAAGGCCACAGAACTTTTACAAGACTGAGCGGGGGTTCCAACTAAGTCTCTTTGAGCCTCAAATCTCTGGTCTTCCTGCCATGCCAGCATCATAGAAAGTGTTGAAAACATGCCAAGTTAACCTTCAATGGATCCTGGACAGCTTTATTTAAAAATTATATAATTATGTACTTTAAAAAAAATTCAAAATCTTATTGTTACCACATTAAATCAGGGATATTATTCTTAGAAAAAGGCTATTCTTTGGCTTACAAAAAAGGGAATCACTGTAAATCAATTAAATAAATATATTGAGATGACAGGGAGGATAGATACAGTCAAAATCATGAAGGAGATGAACAGATGACTAGAGGTTGGGGGATGCCACAGCTGGCTGTGCTGCCTTGGAGGGCAGTGAGAATGTTGTTAGTAGCTGCTTACAATGTTGTGTAGAGAAGGAGTCTGAGGCCCTACATGTTGTCTGTTAGTGACGTCTGCCATGGCGCACGGGGCAGCCCTGGGGGTTGCTGGGGGTAACAGCCACTTGTGAGGTCTCCTTGCTCTCTTGAATCAAGCCCATCATGCTCCTTTTTCAGAGGAGGAGGAAGCCCACAGAAACTAACTGAACTCTTCAAATGTCTCAAGGCAATGATTCTATACCAGTTGCCTCTTTCTAACAGGCCCAAAGATTTACTCGTGGTCCCCAGTCAGTATATTTTGTCTTTTGGGGAGTGGGGATCATGGTTTTGAGTAATTTCACCCAGTTTAGATTCTTTCCAGTAGAAAGGCAGACCTGGTTGAGAATCCTGCTTTATTCCACGTGTGCTACAGGAAGTAACCATATCCCTTTTAACCTCTGAAGTTTCTTCCTCTGTGTAGTGAAGAACATCATCATCACAGTGCTGCTGTGAGGGTTGAATGAAATAAACTACATACAGCACCAATTATGAAATGCAAAGTAGAAGTTCAATAAATGGTACCTAATGTTCTCTCTTTGCCTTGTCTACAAAATGGATACTTGTTAAAAGCCTACCAGGTGCCTCAACCTTTAACCAGTAGGGTTTTCACTACCATGAAAGCAAGGGGCAATTCCGTTTCCCAAGCATGCTCGGGAGGCTCTGCTGACTCTCCCAGGCCTTCACGGTCATCATCATTGGGCATGCAGCCCACCACCCTCCCAGCACAGACACACAGATCCCAACCACATACTCTCAACCAGAAATATCCAAAAATACACTAAGAAAAATCTAATAATACTTACTTGAGGTTTTTGAACTCCTTGGGGATAGGTAGATACAAGGCAGTAAACCAGCATAGGGAAAGAAAAATAGCAAAAAAATAAAAAACAAAACCCTAATAAATCCCATAGGAAGGAAATGGAACCCCCCACCCACCCCCAAAATGGATCTAAATCGTGTGGTTGCTGGAGCTGCTTTCCTGAAAAGAGGGCCAGAAACTGAGAGCACAGAGCGCTTAGACCGGAATTGTTTTCTAAACAGATTTTTTTAGGGTATATTTTTCACATGTATTACCCTTTCTCAAAACGGCCTGGCCAAAAGTAGTAACAATGCTATACTATTAAACTTAAATTCGGGGCCTGTGTCGGCTGAGGGACCCAGCTGGGTTTCTTCTGGCAGCTGGAGAAAGAAGGGGGCAGGAAAGTGCCACTGCACCCTTTTACCCTCAGGTGCCCATTTGGTGCCGACTGGGGGATGCTTGATTGAACTTGGCCCCCAGCTAAGAACGGTGAGGGCAGAAGTGGGGGAACAGTAAGAGAAAGTTTAAAAAATAATGAAGAGACATAGGTATGTTGAGAAGGAAAAAAAAAAAAGAAAAATCACATCTGCATATTTTCTGAACCAGCAAGAGAGGCTATGATTACAGCTTCATTTTGTGTTCCTTGTTAAAAAGAGGCAGGGCCTCTTAGGAGTTGGCAGGGGTGCCTAGAGGTAGGGTAAGAAGAGGGTGGAGAATGGCCCAAGTTTTATTCAAAACAGTAGGTTTTAGCTAAAGCCAAGTTGGGCAAAAGACATGTTCACAAGTCATCACCAGTTGTGGCCAAAGAAAGGTCACTTTCCATCTTGTAATTTTCCATGGTCCTTGGGGACCAAATTGAAAGCTTTAGGGCTTTGCCTTTGTCTTCAGGAAAGCAAACTCAGCTTGAAGTACAAGTCCCTGGTGGCACACTGGGTCACACTGCCACAGTGAAAGTCCACCCACACCCTGACTTGTTGGAGGCTACCTGAGGAACGGTCTGTAGTGAGAGCTGAGTGAGTTTATTGATCTCATTGGAAAATGGGCATTTCAGCTTCTCTCCAAGGAACCAGCCCAGATATGTCAGCAAAGAGTCCCTTTGGACACATCGACCCAAGCTGAAAAATGTACGAAAACACTTCATGTCTACTGATTCTGATACTGCTAGCTGTATTGTCTGATGGTCCATCCAAGAAGAAAGGGAGGGACTGGGAACAGTGACTACCTCTCTCTGAAGTCCTGTGTCTGCACCAGAGCAGCCTCACAGGCCTATGGGCAGGCGTGGAAGCTGTCAAGGACCCACCAAGCCTTGGCACAAAGATTGTTGCAACTGGGAAGAATCTTTAGCTCACAGATGTTTTGCAGCAATGGATGGAACAAAAAAAAAAAAAAAGTCTGTTAGTGCCACCAGGCCTTGCAGTTGGAATCTGAGTTTGGGCTGCTAGAACATGACCAAAGGAAACAAATGTTTGACCAGACATCTGAGAACATCTGTTGTGTTTTGCTTGTGTGGATGCAGACTGCTGGGCTGAGGTGTCTGCTTTTGGCTGAGATGCAACATAGAGGCCCACTGCAGACATGTGCCATGCCAAATACAGGCAAAGCCAACCTCGGGGATTGCACTGGTTTCTGTTTAAATCCCTCAGTAAGATGGGTTTCCCCCTGTTCTATTCCAAATCTAAACTTACAGTGGTTGAAGAGACGGGACAAAAAAACGGATGTGTGGTTTGAACCCTCTGGACTTTGAGCTCTTTGTTTCTCTCCTTCTCCTAACTTGGATACCAAAGAGCCTCAACTCACCACTGCTTGGACCACCCCACAACAGCCCCACTTCTTTTCTGACCAGGACAAGAAAGGGGCTCCTGAGGGAAAGGGTTTCTAATAGACCCATCCTGGGATACCCTGGAGGCAGTAAAAAAAGGGAGGAAAGAAAGAAAACCAACTCTGTTCTGGTGATGTTTACGTGGGCTTTTTAAGAATGTCCAGGCTCCTGTCCAGTGGTGGCTGCCGTTTCTCGGTGGCAGAGATGATGCCTGGTTTATTCTTAGTAAAGTGTTTAGGACGCTGAGCCTGAGGGGCTCTGGAATGGAAAAACAACAAAATCAAACAAACTGGAGGCCTGCTCTGCCTGGCTCCTAGAGACATGCAAAGCTGGGCAAAGGAAGGAGATTGAGGTGGGACTGAGACATTGCTGCATTGTGAATGCCCCGTTTCCCCACCTCCTGCCCCCCCAAATCATGATTGTTTTATGTGGTTATTTTTCCCTTTGGTGAGGAAAATGGGATGTGGTGTCAATTACTGGGAAAAATATACAAAGTCCTAATGGCTAATCTATTCTTCTAAGTATGTGGAAGGCTACTACACCTAAGAGACTTGATCTAATTGTATAATAAAACTCAAATCATTTCTAGCCAGATTGGACATGCCAGGGCTGCTGCTGCCGCCGCCGCCGCCACTGCCCTGGGCAGAAGAGAGGTGAGCTGACCCTGGAAATTGCTCGTGGGTAAAATCAGTGGAGGATCTGAAGGCAGTCGGGAATATGGCTGCGGGGAGCAATGAGGGACGATAAAGATGTTGTACCGTAAATAGTATCTTCTTGTTTTATGTGTCTCTGTGGTGGCAGTTGTTTTCTCCGCTAGAATGTCTATGTCAAGAGTCTAACCTTGGAGAGAAATCCACAATACTGCTCCATGATGTTCTCTCCTTTCTTCCTCCTTCCCTGGACTCATCGTTTATAGGTTGTCGTTTAAAAAACTCACAGCACCAAGCATTTTCACATAATTTGTCTAGTTTAATTTCCTCCTCCCGACGACCCTCCCAGGAAAATCCAATTATCATTTTACAGATGAAAAATCGAAGAGAGGCTAAGTTGTCCAAAGTTGAATGGCTAAAAAATGATGGTGCCAGGACTCAAACCCAAGCTTTCTAACTCATGTTGGCCTTTTCTGCTCTTCCACAGCTGTCCCAGTTTGGGGCCAGCAGGCCCTCTTTGCAAAGCCCTGTTAAGTGATTTTGGTGTCAGGGCATGGTGGAGACCTGAGGCTTGGGAGGAAGGTATGTGCAGTGTGGAAGTGGTGGAAACACATTTCCTAAAATTAACTTTCTCCTTTCAACTCTTTCTGATCTGATCTAAAAACATGAAAAGGCTTGCAACCACCCCCTTGCATGTAAATCCAATGACAGAGTCTTAGGCCACCACAAAAGGCAAAGCCTCTGTTTATTTAAGCATTGGGATTTAAAAAAGAAAAAAAAAAGAACAATACATCTGGGAGTAGAAGTCTTTGGGTTATAAATGAGCTCTAGCCCCACCAAAGAAAAAAGTAATAATTATAATAAAAATAATGGCACCATATTCTCTGATAAACCAGTGCCAGAAAAGCTCTTGGGGATCAAGTTTTGTCAGTCCCCAGCTTTTACCAATTTAAATTCTTGGCAGAGTATTAAAAAAAAAAAAAAAGTATAAGGTATTTGAAACTCCAGTCCCTCAGGTACTAAATCTAGTGTTTCCTGGCAATAGATGAATATTGCTGGAGTGAAAACCTAGCATCACAGGACCATATCTCCATGGCTGTTCATATTTATACTTAACAGACAAATATGTCATTCTTTCCGGATCCCTTTATGGGGCCAAATTTTTTTTTTTTTCTCACGTGTTACCCACCCACTTCTGATAAAAAAGCCCAGGACACAGACTTTGAGTTAGCAAGATGCTCTTTGGTATCAAAAACCATGCTTCCCCCCAGCTGCTTAATTCCCTAAGCCACAGGTATAATAAAGTAGGAACAGGATTCTAGACACACAAACCACGGTGGAGATTGTGAGCGGGCGCAGGATCGATGTAGCCTGGTGACATTCATTTCTTGGTCCCTTCACATGTTCTTGTTCTTCATAGGGTGGTTGTGATCCACAGAGAGAGTTGGAGCTAAGATGATTTTGCCAGAACTTGGATTGGCAGAGGCTGTGTGACTCTAGGCAGTTAGCAAAAGGACCACTTTTCAGTGTTAAGGTCTACACTCGTTCATAAACTATGGATCATTTTCTCTATTCGGGGGTCCTGCAGTTCCACTTCATCATAAAGTGTTCTCTAGTTGCCTTTCAGAATGAGAATATCTTTTCTATTCCACTCTTGTTTTTTTTTTTTTTTTTTTAAGATGGAGTCTTGCTCTGTCGCCCAGGCTGGAGTGCAGTGGCACGATCTCGCCTCACTGCAACCTCCACCTTCCAGGTTCAAGCGATTCTCCTGCCTCGGCCTCCTGAGTAGCTGGGACTGCAGGCGCCTACCACTATGCTCGGGTAATTTTTGTATTTTTAGTAGAGACGGGGTTTCACTGTGTTAGCCAGGATGGTCACAACCTCCTGACCTCATGATTCACCCGCTTCGGCCTCCCGAAGTGCTGGGATTACAGGCGTGAGCCACTGCGCCCGGTCTATTCTCCTTCTAATTAAGTTTCTTCTCTTTTCTCTCCTCTAACCCCTGCTAATGGCATTAAACGTAGCCTGGAAATATCTCAGATTATTCACCTCCCTGAGTCTACAGACCACATTTCAACCTTTATCACATAAGAAGGGAAGAGAACACACATTAACTGAACACCTACTAGCCTTTGCGCTCTGTGCTTACTCCTTACCCAACTTTAAACTTGGATGATGAAACTCACAAGCCTCATGGAGAAAGGAATGGAATTAACATCTTCAGTGCTTTGAGACCCTGAGAAACACTTTATAAAATATTGCAATGTGACATGTCCATTTCTTTGTCCAATCTGGAGTTTCATATTTTTGTAAGTGGAAAATGCATCCTTTAACTTTCAGAAAAATGAGTTTTCGGTTAAAGTGTTAAGATATCTCAACCCTCTGTATTTCATAAAATATTTATACCATAACCTGAGGGACACAGAGATGTCTCAGCAGGAATGGAAAATAACTGGGGTGAGGATTTTCAAAAAGAAGTTGCCACGGGAACTTTCCACATATTCTGTGAGTACCACTTAAGCTTTAGCCCACACAGCAGACTTTCCTTAGCTCAGGCTGATGAGATGCTACTCAGCTGTCTAAGGCATCTTCTGGTAACAGCAACAAGGTCGACTTTTCTTTTAGTTCTCCTGCTCCCAAAATAAGGCAGCTGCCCAGGGCAGCCTCTTGCTCTCTGCCCTTTCTTTCTGTTCCCTTTATAGAGTTGCTCATCTAGTCTCTCAATTTCAGCCATGCCCCATGCTGACCCCTCCTTAGGGTCTCAGTCCTATGTGCTTAGCTGCTTGTGGGACATTTAACATGCTTGCCTCACTTCAAACTCAACATTCCCTGAAACAAACCCTTTTCCTCCCAGAGTTTCAAATTTGAGCCAATGTCCCAATTTTCTGAGTACACACATCTGCAATACCAAAACCCTTCTCACTCTCCTGTCTTTCCTAATATTAACAATGGTTGCCATGTATTAATAATCGTGGCTAATTTTAGTTAGATTCTTCCATATGCCACTGTCATTTTACAGAGGAGGAACAAGCTCATAGATGGGAAGGGACTGGCCCAAGGTCACCTCACTGCCTGTGATGCTACAAGAGGTGGGTGTCAATTCTGATCTGGGTCTGTCCCTCCTCAGAGCCTACACTCACAACCTCTCCACACTTTGTGGCAATCAGGCAGAGCCCCATGAGTTCTTCCCAAGAAATATCTCTTGAAGCCATAAACATCGGTCTATTCCCAGTTCAGCTTGTCTCTCACCACCTTTCTCCTGGACTGATTTCCCTGGCTTCAACCTTTTTCCATCAGAAACAACATCAACAGCTCATCTTGTTAAGGTGTGCCATGTTTACCATACTGAGCAAGAAGCAACCTCCAGTGGTTCCCAGGAGAGCAGCCTTGCCCAAACTATGTTTCTGGAGTATTCCATATACATCCCCTCGTTGGAGGAGTGAGAATCTGCTCTGTGCCAGGAAGTCAATGAGACAAATGAATGGAGTTTCATGGTAATAAAAAAGTAGACGTTGAATTAAAAACTGCACAGGTGATGAATGTTTCTAAGAAAAATGCAGAATGCTTTTGGGAGCCCCTGAAAGGTGAGCCAATCTCACCTAGCTGGCTGGTCAGGGAGGTTTCTTTGAAGAAGATCCACACGCTCTTTGTGGGTGTATACTGGGTTGAGGAAAGCTAAAAAGTCATGTCTTTGTTCTAGGTCTTCTCAGAGTGTGACAATGTGCTAGAATGTAGTATGACTTTTTTGAGGCGGTGACTTTGTACACAGCATCTTCCAAGTGTCCTTCATGTTGCTGCCCTCTTTCGTGAAGCATCTTAGAGGGTGGGTGTTCCATAGCATACTAGTTTAAGAAAGACTGCCTAGAGGATAAAATCCAAGTTTGTTATCCTGGCCTTGGTGTTCCAAACACAATGACTAACTTGACTTGAATATTGTTGCCCTGCCCTGCCCATCCACCTCACCTCCTGTTAGTGCATCCCCTTCCACAGGAGTGTAGCCATTTGCTATTAACGTGGCTCTATGCTGCTCATCAGACACACAGGCCCCCCCTCCCACAGAGAATACTGCCTTTTCCCCCAACCCTTGTCAAGTCATTCTCCACTCTCCAAGGTCCAACTGGAAATTCCTACTACAACCAAGAAAACACTTTCCCTTTCATTTTATTAGTTCATGTGTCTCTTGCATTTTTCAGTCCTCTAACCCTTAGCTATATGATTCAGTTAGATTAGGTAGATATTGGAATCTAAAGACCTTGTTTCTAGTCCCTGCTGTGAATCCACTCTGTGCAACCCTATGCTCTTGGCCTTTCTAAGTTTCAGCTTTCTCATCAGTGAAAAAGAAGTACTGTTCCCTCAGAAGCTGAATTGGTTTTTCCTTTAACGAGTGTTTTGTTGTTGTTGTTTAAAACAAAACAAAAACAAAACAAACAAAAAAACAAGAATGTGGAGAGAAGACATCTTTGCAGAAACGCTGTCTCTTGGTCTATTGAGCTAGAACATCCAGGCTCTGTGCAGAACTCTCCATGAGTTCTCTGTGCGTCCAGGCAGCATGCTTTGGTTGTTTCCCTCAACTCTGCTTCTCTGCTCCCAATACTTCTATCAAAGGAATGAATCAAAGAAAAGCAGTAATGAGTCTAGTAAAGCAGATGATTGGCGGCTAGGAGCGGTGTGATTGGCCTGCCAGTTGGGGCCTGGGTGCCGTGGGAGGACTGATGTGAATCCACGTGTGAGATTCAGCTGCGTATTGATCAAGTCCATTTGCACGGGAACCTCATCATCAGCTCCTGCTTAAGCCCTCGCTTCCCCGGTAATTGACTCTCGCATATTGATTAAGATGTTGATGTGTCCCAGGATTTCTCGGTGGTGATGCAGGCGCGCCTCCCGGCAGGCCAGGCTGGCAAAGCTCTTGCTGCACGGCTGTCACCAGGCACTCCTTAATGGATAAAGCTGTCATCTGAGAGCTGGAATGTCTTGCAGGCACAAAGACGAAATTAACTGTTCAATAATGTATGGGGCACGGAAAAAACTTTACCCAACAACTCGAATTGATTGCTGTAAGTGTTTTGACTGCACTTGCCTGCTTTGCATAAAGTCAGCGACTTTGGCCAGCCTGATGTTCACGTACATCCATTTCTCGGTCTCTTTCAGAATAAGAGTTGCGAGACTTCAGCGGCTGCCAGGAATGGGCTGTCTGGAGGGAAGGGGGAAAAGGGGTTGGGGAGTAGAGGGCACCACTGACACCGCTCCCTTGAGAGCCTTCAGCGATTTCTGGGCTTTAAAACAATATGTTACTGGCAGTTTATTGGAATCTTGCTGGAATGGATCAGCTTGGGCGAGTTGGGTGAATCACCGGGTATGGAATTCCTGGAGCTCTGTGTCCTCACTTTGCCCCTGGCTTGCCTCCTCTCCTTCCCTGTTAGGCTGGGACCTCTTGCAGAGAGAGGCTGTCAGTCAGACCTATGGGAGGAGGTCTGCTCTTGGTCACACATTTAACACCAGTTTGATAAACAATTTTCATGCATTTAAGTTGGACCCTGCTTATTATTTGGGACTTGGTTAAACACGTGCTGTCTAACAATCCCACAGGTACTAGAAACCACTGTATGTGTCTCCTCCACTTCTCCCTCTCTAACCTGGAAAAGGGGGAAAAGACCAAGGTAGCAAAGCTATACTCTACATGTTTTCTGCCAAGCTCAGCCCTTTAAAAACATAACAAGATCCTTTGAACATAGCTCTGTTTTATCACAGGATCTTTATTGAAGTTTTAATCAACACAAGCAGCTGACAAAATAGGAGACTGTAGATTCGGCTGTACATTATGTATCTTCCTTGTGAGTCTGAAAAAAAATCATCACATTAAAAGAAGAGAAAATAAACAGCCTCGTTTAAAAAACAAACGAATCCCACCAAACCAAGGAAATCCTTTCACACCCGAAGGAAGGCCTGCCGTGTGGCGTGCCGACTGCAGCCCCAGAGTTCGGAGCCGCATGGAGATCATTACCGTAAAACAAATAACCGTCTCATTTTTGTCACCCACTCTGAGTGAACTCAAAACCTCAGGCCCACGTCCAGAGATTCCTTCTCCACAGGCCCAGCCAGCTACAAAGGGAAGGAGGGTACCAGCCCCTATGTCCAAATCCTTATCTTTTCTCGGTCCAGCCACTGTGCCATGGCTCTGGATGGTGGTGCATCATTCTGGCTGGCAGAGTCCCCTCCTCACTACTGCCTCAATCTCCTTTACTTGCTTCCTTTCTTCCCAAAGGAAGGGTCTCCACTTAGTGTGTGAGGGAGCACTGGATGAGAGGGAGGAGTGCTTTCCTCTTTCTATCCCAGTCTCAGTTCTCTTTTTGAAGCCCTTCTGCTGTCTTGCACTCCAAGAAAGGTGTCTCCCAGGCCTACACAGTGATGTTATTTCCACAAGTGGTGTAATGGAAACTATTGAAAAGATGGATCCTGGGGGCTACAGCCCAACTGGTGGGACTCTTGCTTTTCTGGTCAAAGTGATGTCTCTTTTCACTGAGAAAAGAAGCTAAGTCTATGTCAAAGAGGCCTCAGGGGCGGGTGGTGCCGTGGAGTGTTGTGATGGAGAGCCAAGCTCTTTAGTTGTTTAGATCTGGATTTGAATCTCAGCTCCGCCTCTCACAAAGTATGGGCCTAGCACGTGGTGAGGTTCTCGAAATATGCATTGACAGAAGGAATGCATAGGGAGGAGGAGGATGGGCAGGATGTGGTCCAGATGGGGCACCCAAGCAAGGAGAACATACAAAGTGTGAGAAAGATGAGCTGGATATGGTCCCTCAGAAAGGTTTCTTGAAATAACAGATGAATCCCTATTGGCACAGAAGCATTGAAAGGTCCGAGCTAGGACTAAGCACACTGGGGATGACAGGATTGGCCTGAGCATCCTTGGGGAGTCTGGAGGGTTGTGTGGTGCCACGGGCACTGTTGGAGAGCCTCAAAGGCCAGGCGGGGCCTGGGAATGAGCATCTGATTCTGGAATAGGACAGTGGCAGGATCTGTCCTTTGGGAATGATTACTTGGCCATAGTGGAATGATGGTAAGTGTGCCAGTAGGAGGAGCCTAGACACAGGCTTTGTCCAGGATGGCCACCTTGTGTTGGGTATCAAGGACCAGAGCTAAGACTCTTAGCATCAGATGAGGAAATGACATGGTCTTGGCAGGTCTTGGGGGAGATGGCTGCCCAGTCATCCTGATCCTATGAATACTGTGGTGGCATTCATATCAGAGTTTCCATCTGAGAGTAAGATTTTCCAGGAAGCTTCCCTGGAAGTTCTGTTTCTGTGCATCTTATCAATTTGCAACCACATCCAGGGAACTGGGCCAGTAGGCCAAGACTTCTTCCTGTCATCCTTCCCCTCCCTTGCTTTCCTCAGATACCTGTTCCCTGTGTGCTCTGGCAGATGGTGGAGATACAATGACGAGACACATCAGGTTCCTCATTCCCAGATGTTCTCAGCCCAAAGGAGGTAGACAAACCAATACGCAGGCATGGCCAAAGTGCAGAGGAGGCCAAGAGAACAGGCTGACTGACTCAGATGGGAAGCACAGTTCACAGAGACTCATAACTCCCTATTGATCAAGAGCACAGAGGAACTTGTCCTCTCCAAAAAAGTAAGAGAGGTTCCAAACCTTACTCACTGCAGTGGGATGAAAGATTGGGAGAAAATGGAAGAAATACACAGGAGAGTATGACTGGCTCTTATCTGAGTCCATTGGTGCTGCTACAACAAAATACCTCAGACTAGGTCATTTTTAAATAATAGCAATGTGTCTCTTATAGCTCTAGAGGCAGAGAAGTCCAAGATCAAGGTGCCAGCAGGTTTGGTGTCTGGCAAGGCCTTGCCTCTGCTTCAGAGATGGCCCCTTGTGCTGAGTCCTCACATGGCAGAAGGGCGAGCAGAGGTGGGTGGGGTAAACTTGTTTTCTCAAGCCCTTTTTATAAGGGCACTAATTCCATTCATGAGGGCTAATCACCTCCAAAAGGCCCCACCTCTTAATGCTATTGGATTGGGAATTAATTTTCAACATGCATTTTGCAGGAACACAAACATTCAAACTACAGATCTGTCCAGGCATGTGATTTGGTAGAAAACCCAGGCAAGCCCAGCCACAGCAGCTCATTTGAGCACTCGGGCCTGCAAGAGGCCACTTCAGAGTCAACACACAGGTACAGGATTCTCAGAAAAACTTTGCAATTATTCTGGCCACCTTTAACTTCTAGATTTCCCTGGGAAACAGAGAGTACTTGCCCTTCAGCCTTAGGGAAGAGAGAAGTAAATTAGGTCAGAACTGCATTTTGTCCTCATGGGTAAATGGGGGGAATTGTCGCAGAGCTTAGGTAACCAACGGCCAACTCCCCCATTCTGTCTCAGGGCAATTACAGTAAGTGATCTGAAGTGGTGAGAATGGAAATGATTTATTCTGAGAACCTTGTCAGTACCGCTGTTAAATCATTTGTATTTCATTACGGACCATGAGCGGGCTAGACTACATTCTTTTGCTTCAGGCCCCCGTGCCATTTCCACAACTGGTTATTTCAGGTGACAATTAAGAGGAAATGATGCTAACAGCCCCAGGGTGGTCACTTTTCTGGGGGACTCTGTGTATTAAGTTTCAATTACTTAGAGTCTCCCATCTAAGTCTCCAAAAGGAAATGAACTGCTTTTATAGTTGTCACAGAAAATCAGTTACTTCTTCTTCTTTTTTTTTTTTTTTTTTATCTTCCCCAGTCTCTGTTTTGTCAGTCAAGTTTCAGGAAGTTAAACTAAGAGTTAAACCCAAGGTTCTCTGGGGTCTCATCTGTAAGAAACGCATCTATTTCTTCTACAATCCAAACACCAAAGACAAAAATGAAAAGCATACGAAGCAAATCATAATGTGGAATAAAGTAGTGTTTGTCTTTTTCCCTTCGGTATTTTAATCCCATGTTATGGAGAATGCTCTCAGCAGGGAACCCAGCATTTCCTGCCCTGATGGTCTCCATGTTCTTTCCTTCTTTTCTGAGGACTTCTGCTTCAGGACCACCGAATAGGATGTGTTGGTTTCCAGTGCAGTGTAGCAAACGGAGGTCCTGCCCAGATAGGCACGATGTGCAGCATTTTCTGCTCGCCGCAGCCGTCGCAGCTGCTGTGGTGTCTTTCTGCTAAGACAGCGAGCAGTGTCTGTTTGAAGTCTGGTCTTTGGGAAGGAGACCCAAGAGAACTTGAGCTGGGCTTGTCTGGATATCAAAGTCCAAATTAAAAATTTATTCTAGTGTTTGAAAAATTCCTGGCCAAAACCTTCATATGGATTTAAAAAATACAAACTCCCTGCTTTCTTCAGTGTCTCCGATTGAGGAAGAGAGGATTTATTTCTAAAAAGAAAAAATGAAAGCGAGTCCGAACAGTTCCATAAAAGGACTCAGGTCAGACGGCCTCTTAGCTAAATCTGTAAGAAAAGTAATCTGTTAAACCACTTTGGGCAACTGGGAAGCATTTATATTAGTTATCATTTGTGAATCTTCGTTTTCCCCCTTTCCTACTGCATGTCGGGTCGCCTGGCTCTTTCTGCTGGATATAAAGGGTGAAGAATGAGAGAGTTCCTATTCCACACCTCATACTCCTACCCCATTAGACAGAAAAGTAGAGGAGAAAGCTCTGTTTAAGTCGTGATATTGGGAAGGAAAAAAAGATTGCCAAGCAGATAATGTAACAGTAATTATGAAATTATTGATAAAAAGAACATAAAAATCATTAGGCCAAAACAGAAAAAAATTAAACAAGGAAAGAGTGAACATTTAAGCAATAAAATTAAACCAAGGCCATTAACAAAATATACAGAAGAAGTAGAACTACCTGACATGGGACATTATTAGTGAAATGTGATTTTGGTGGTGGTGGTTATTACTGTTTTTGTTGGTTTGTTTGAGATGGAGTCTCTCTCTGTCACCCAGGCTGGAGTGCGATGGCGCCATCTCTGCCTACTTGCAAACTCCGCCTCCTGAACTCAAGCGATTCTCTTGCCTCAGCCTCCTGAGTAGCTGGGATTATAGGTACCCACCACCACACCCAGCTAATTTTTTTGTATTTTTAGTAGAGACGGCGTTTCACCAGGTTGGCCAGGCTAGTTTCAAACTCCTGACCTCAAATGATCCACCCGCCTTGGCCTCCCAAAGTGCTGGGATTACAGGCGTGAGCCACCACGCCCAGCTGTGAGCCAACGCACCCAGCCATGAAATGTTGAAACAGAAGTTGAAAAGGAGAAATTCGCCCCAAGGGCAGAACAACTAGATGAAGCATCAGGATGAATATATCAAGTTTAGATTGAAAGCAAAGGGCTGAATAAAAGAAAGTGACAGAACCATGTCAACAGACAGAAGCAATGGCAACTATGAAGGCAGACAGCCCCAGAACTACAAAGACACAAAACAGCCTGCAAAAATGAATGCTAAGCCTCAAATGAATTCATACAGATCCTCTGGTAAAGGGTTTTTGCTATTGTGGTTGTTTTGGTAAGCTTCATAATTTGAAGTATATCTAAGATACCTAGCATTAGTGTATAGTTTAATTTTTCAGAGTGAACACACCCACGTGACCACCATTTGGCCCTGGCCATGGAATAATGCCATTTCTGTAAGGCTACCATCTTGACTCCCACCTTCCAAGAGTGACCCCTCTTTGGACAGCCATCAGTATAGATTGGTTTTGTCTGTCATTGCAGGTTCATAGAGTCATACACTATTTTTTATTTCTTCCTTCACTCAACATTGTAATTTTTATCCATACTGTTGCACATAGTGGTCGTTTGTGCATTCTCAGTGCTATATAGTATTCCATTATATATATATGTCATAATGAACGCCTTTCTCCTGTTGATAGACATTTGTGTTGCTTCTAGGCTCTGGCTAGTAGAAATAGCACTGCTATGAATATTCTTGTGTGTGACTTTTGATGCCGTTATACGCAGATCTCTTTGTGTATATATCTAGGAGAATGGTTGTATCAGAGACTATGCATATGTTAGCTTTAGTAGATGCCACAAAAACGATTTTTCAAAGCGTGGCATCAGGTTCCATGCCTGCTAATGGCATGTAAGAATTCCTGTCACTTCAGATTCTCACCAGTATTCAGCATTGTCAATTTATCTTAAATTTATATTCTGATAAGAAAGTGGTTAATATTGAATTTGTGGTTCTAAGTTTGCATACTTTCATAAGTTTGTTACCAATTTAGACATCTTCTTTTGTAAAAGGACTGTTCAATAATTTTTTGTCCAATTTTAATACATTATATGTCATCTTGTTGTTATGTAAGAAATATTTAAATATTCTGGATATATTTTTGGAAATACCTTCTCCCACTCTATGGTCCTTTAATTCTCTTAAATGTATGTCTGTGTTTTCTTTACTTTTCTTTTTTTCATGAGAAGTTGTTAATTTTAATGAGACCAATTTATCAATCTTTAGTTTTATGGTTAGCAAATTTCATGCATTGTTTTGATTTATCTACACCAAGCTCATGAAGATATTCTCATATGTTATATTTTAGAAGCTTTATTGTTCAACCTTTTACACTTAGGCCTATGTTCCATCTGTAAGGGACTTTTGTGTATGGTATGAGATGGGGGTCAAAGAATTTTTTTTCTTTTGGAAATCCAATTCACCCAGCCATTTATTTTCACACACTACATTGCAGTGGTGCCTGTGTTGTATGTACATCAGGTGATTTCTATGCAGCTCTGTTTCTGGACTCTCAGCTCTGTTCCATGGATCCATTTGTCTCTATTTACACCAATATCATATTGCCTTAATTACTGTGGCTTTATAAGTTTTGATATCTGGTAGTACAAGTCCTTCAGCCTTCTTCTTTTTCAATTTTGTCTTGACTATTTTTGACACTTTGTATTTCTATGTAAATTTTGGAATTAGCTTACCAATTTTAAGAAGGAAGGGAGAGAGGGTGGATGGGAGCGAGGAAGCAAGGGAAAAAGAAGGAAGGAGAGAGAAAGAAAACCTGCTGGAATTTTGACTAGTATTGCATGGAAGCATAGGCCAATTTGCAAAGCATTAACATTTTTACAACTGTGGGTCTCCCAATCCAATTGACATGTTAAATCTCCTCATTTATTTAAGTCTTTCTTTAAAAACTATTCTCTCTAATGTTCTGCATTTGCTATGCATTGGTCAAGTGCATATTTTGCTAAATTTATTCCTAACAAGGTGCTTAATTTTTAAAATGCTATTATAAATGGCATGGAATTTAAAGTATTATTTTCTAATATTTGTTGCAAGTATACAAAAACCTAGCTGATTTTTGTAAATTTGCTGACTCATCCTAATAATTCACCTGTAGCTTCTATGCATATAATCATGTCCACAGATAATATCAGGTTTGTGTCTTTTCTAATCCTTAAAATTTGAAATTTCTTTTTCTTGTCTAAACTACCCTGGCTAGAACCTCCAGTACACTGTTAGACAGAAGTGGTAAGAGTGAACATCCTTGTCTTGTTCCTGGTCTCCAGTAGGAGTGTTCCTATTTCATTATTAAGTATAGACTTTTATAGATGAAAGGGTTCCCTTCTAGTCCTAATTTGATGCCAGTTATATTTTCAGTGATTGATAAACAAATTTTGAGTTTTACCAAATGCTTTTCATTCATTTTTTGAGGTATTCATATGGTTTTTCTTCTTTATTCTGTTTCTGTGGTGAATTATATTGATTTTTAAGTGTTAAACCAACCTTGCATTTTTAAAAGAAACTATTTTGTCATGCTATCTGATACTTTAAAAATATCTCTAGATTTGGTTTGCCACTATTTTGCTCAACAGTTTTCTATCTATATTACAATGAAGGATTGGCCTATGATTTTCTTCTACTGGAATGTCCTTGACAAGTTTCAGTATCAAAGTAATGCTGGCCTCATAAAATGAGTAGCAAAGTATTTCTTCCTTTTTCCAATCCCTGGAAGAATTTGTGTAACACTCATATTTTTTCTCACATGTTTGAAATAACTCCTCACTCAAATGTCTAGGCCTCATTTCTTTGTAGGAATTTTAAATTATATATTCAATTTCTCTAGCAAATATGTGAATATTCAAATTATCCATTTTTTTCTTCTATCAATTTTTGCATTTTTCTAGGAATTTGTCCATTTCACCTGCATGTTCAGAGACATTGACATAAAATTCTTCATAATTTCATCTTTGTATTTTGTTTAATGTCTGTAGGGTGTGTGTTAGTAGTTTATGCTTTTGTTTTATCTAGGTTAGTCTCTCCAGGGATCTATTTATTAGGTTCCCTGAAAAGATGGACAAATACGAGGCTGGGCGCGGTGGCTCACGCCTGTAATCCCAGAACTTTGGGAAGCCGAGGCGGACGGATCACGAGGTCAGGAGATCGAGACCATCCTGGCTAACACGGTGAAACCCCGTCTCTACTAAAAATGCAAAAAATTAGCCGGGCGTGGCGGCGGGCGCCTGTAGTCTCAGCTACTTGGGAGGCTGAGGCAGGAGAATGGCGGGAACCCGGGAGGCGGAGCTTGCAGTGAGCCAAGATCGTGCCACTGTACTCCAGCCTCGGCAACTGAGCAAGACTCTGTCTCCAAAAAAAAAAAGATGGACAAATACATAGAAATTCATTATTCAATAAAAAGTTAAGAGAATGCCAACTGAAAGATATATAGTGTGTTGGTAGTTAAAAGCAAGAGAAATTATAATTGATTGGGAAGCTCACAGGGACTTAAAGTGGGAAATAATTAAGATAAACCTTGAAGGAAAGGTAGAATGTTGACAGTATTAATAGAAAAGACATTGTTGGCATAAGAGAAATTTGGATAATGTGTAGCAGAAACTTGGGAAAAGATGGGACGGTCTGGACAATCAAGAGATTTGAGTCATAGACAATGAGAAGACACTGAATTAATATTTTCAGTATTTTCATATGTTGACTATTTATTTGGAAAATATGAGGAATGATGTTGAGGAAAGACACTAAGTTGTCCAGCCTAGTGACTGGGAGAAGAAAAAGAAGGCAAGAGGAAGAGCATTTCAGGGTTAGAGATGTAGACTTTGTAGGTCCTCGTCAAAAGCTGCAGGCCGGAGCCAAGACAGTGGAGGAGCTGTCAAGACAAGGAACAGCACAAGGATGTGATCAAGCTGTGTCCGGAACCATGGGCTTTCTCTCTTTACAGCATAAGAGGAGGAAGGAGTCAGTGAGCACAGACCAGAGAATGGAGCCTGGAGCCTGGGGAAAAACATGTCTCAATTGAATTTGGTTTATTCAGTCCCATTTGAAATGAAGCCTTGTTTAAAAGAAAGCCATACTCGATATATTTTCAAGCAAATCTTCACCACCTGACCCACTCTGTCTTTCATTCACAATTATTTATTGGTTGCCTCCCTATTCCAGGCACAACGCTAGGTATTCATTATATAGTAGTGAGTAAAATAGACATGACCCCTCTCCTATTGAGCTCATATCTAATGAGGAGCTAAACATCAAATAAATGTAAAGAAATGATTAAAAACCATGATTAGTGCTTGGGGAGAAGGAAGAGGGAATTATGAGAGAGAATAAAAGGAGGAGGCTGATTTAGATTGCAGCGGGGATTGGGGAACGCCTGACCATGGATTACACGTAGAAGCATGAAAGAGTTCTGACAGCATTGAAATAACAAGATGGGCTGTTCGAGTGCCTCCTTCAGGGGCCAAGTAAATTCTGGGGTTCTAGAACTTGCCGGGCATCATGACCCCACAACTTCATCTAATTCCCAAACCTCCCTCCCCATCACATGCCTGTCTTCAGGAGACAGAGAAATCAGTCAGAAAGCAGAAACCACCACACATCAAAGGAGAAAATGTGTAGCTCAAGACAGAATCTCTTCCAAAGAACACAAGGAAGATGAATCTACCATTGTTGAGTTACAACACTGGGAGATTATGAAGGCTAATATGATTAATTGTAATTATCATTTATAATGTATACTCATAATGATATTGCTTCTAGAACATCTTCATTATCTTTCACTTTTGAAATGCTTGGGCTTCCCAACAGAGTTCAGAAGGGGCTTTTATTGGGCCCTGATCATCAATCCAAACCTTTTAAGGTAAGGGTGTTGCTACCTCAGAAGCCAAAGAGACATTTCCTATCCTGGAAAGCACTAAGTAGTCATTAGCTTCTTCAATCTGTTTACCAGCCCGCCTGTCACTGGGGTTCGACAGGCCTCAAAATTAACACTCTGCTCTATCTGTCCATCACAGGGCTGTCCCACAGATTGCGGTTCTCAAGTGGCCTCAGGCAAGCCTTATTTCATGCCAGAGCTGAGTTCCTGGGGAAAAACATGTCTAAATTGAATTTGGTTTATTCAGTTCCATTTGAAATGAAGCCTTGTTTAAAAGAAAGCCATACTCGATATTTTTTCAAGCAAATCTTCACCACCTGACCTAATTGGTCTCAGAGACCCTAATTTGGAGAGCTTTCATGCCCTTCATTTATCACTGTGGCAATGTCAAAATCAGGATGGTTTCTTTCAACCACCTATGCATGCTGCCTTTGTAAGAGCAAGGATGCTCCAAGCAACACTACTCTCCCCAAGCGTCATCGAGGCCCCTCTCTCCATAATCTCTGGCCACCCTCTATCTGTATCAGTTTCCTCTGACTACACTGTAGGGCTCCCCAGGCCTCCTCAGTCTTGTCTCACTTGGACACCTGCTCAGTGGGAACCCATGTCCTTGACCATCTCGGCTGGCCCATGCACCTTGGTCTGTTTATATTCAGACCCTTTGGAATCCACAGGGACAACTCACCAGTGACCAGGGGCAGAGCAGCTGTATCAACTCAGCTTGGGGAAGCTCAAGTATCCAGTGATCTTGGCTGTGTGGAGTTTGAAATTAAGCCCAATGTATTACTCACAGCAAAACCCAGGGGCCAGCCAAGTTAAATAGAGCACTCCCCGAAACATTCACGGACTGATTAGAGAAGGAAGCTCTGATTTGAAGAGAGGCTATTTTGTGTCTCCTTTTATTTTTTTTAAACAACACACTTTCCATTAGTGAGATGGGAAAAGTAGAAACCTCAAGGAATGATATTTATTAATTTAAAAAGTTCAGGTCTGTGACCATATGCCATGTCCCTTTAACTTCATAATAATGGCCACACTTTTATTGAGGTCTTCCTTTGTCCAGAAACTGTGGTAAGCACTTTGTAAGCATCTACTCATTTAATCTTCATGAAAACTCTGTGACGTAGATACCATTCTTACTCCCCTTTGCAGATGGGCAAGCTGAGGTCCAGAGAGAGTAAGCACACGCTAGTTTTAAGTGGTAGAGCTAAAATTTGAACCCTGGCAGTCTGCCTTCCTAGTCTTGCCCACTCTTAAACAAATGCAAGTACCCAGGAGCTTTCATGAAGAGAACCCCTCAAGAGAAAGCTGTGACATTACCCCATGGGTTCATAAGTGGGCGAAAGTTTTGAAAGATCTCTGAAGGCCAGGAATTCAATAAGGCGGAACACACCCCACTGAACCAAGCAGGGCTTGGGTTTGCAGATTATTTTCCAACCAGAAGGAGTTCCCTGACTTGGAGGAAGAAAGGAGATCATTTAATGGACTTACAGAAAATATTTTTGTTGTAGCTTTTTTTCTCTCGCAGAACACTTCAAATCTTCCAGGCCATGGTTCATTCCCTCTGTTGGCCTTTCTACCTGGGATTGTTATGAGAGGCCTGAAGCTAAGTCCCCGTGTCCCCCACTGGCCAGGCCTGCCCTCTCGTTTGGTCAGGGCACCCACACTGCCTTTGCAGCTGCAAATCCACATAGACATGTTTATTGGAGCGCTGAGAATCTCACTTCTCAAAAAGCCCCGGGAATTAGATTGTTTTCCACACTGAAAGTTTTCATTTGAAAAATAACCCTCTTTGTTTAACTAATGAAAAGGAGGGGCTGCTGCTCGCTTCTCAGGCTGGGTAAGAATTCCATGGGCAGTAATTCTGTTTCTCAGTGGAAAATGTTTCGGTTTCTTAATGTTGTTTTGCAGACTGGTCCCTGCCCGGCCCTTGCTCCCAGGACCACACATACACACATGTGCACATTCACCCATGCACAGTGCAGCATTTTCCACCCTTCCCTGTTGGGGATGGTTGCATCCTCTTTCCAACACCTGCAGAACAAAAACTAGGTGGGTCAGTGGCTGTCACCCAGCCAGAGGCATCCCTGCATGTACGGGAACAGAACGCTTTCCCTGGCCACACTTTCAACCCCAGAGGCTGGGTGGGCCACAGAGGAAGGAAATTGGACTCCAAACTTCTCTTGTTTCTGTGCATCTCCATGTCAAGCAATTCTCCCACACCATGGAGGGGGTGTTCTGCAACATTCCCTCCTCATTAGGTTCGTAGGAAGTGGCGATAAACACAGTGCTGTCATCATTGGACTTACAGTGTGGCCAGCATGGTGCTGAGTAGTCTGGACTGCACGAAACAAATCAAAACATGGCCCCAGGAGACAACTTAGTGGTGGTAGAAAAAGCATGGATGCTTGGATTTAGACAGACCTGCACTGTCACTTAAACAGCTCAGCCCACGCGCAAGCAACTGCTGAACTACTCCGAGCCTTTGCATCCACAGCTATGGACGAGAGAAGTTATGTAACTCACAGGCAGGTGCCGTGCCCTGGGTGGTGTTTCTCACACAGTTGATGTTCAAGGAACATCTCTCTTCTTCCCTCGCCTTTGTTCTCTGAAAACTAGCCATCTCCCCTCTAGCGGGGGGCCAAGCCCCACTCCCGCAAAACAAGTTACAGACAATTGAGTGCAGCCACAGCAGAGCTGAGTCCAGAGCAGGGTGTCCTCACCAAGGTCCACTGCAGAGTTAATGTGTACTGTCAAGGGAGTGCTGTGTGCTGCAGGGCTGGGGGATCCAACACCAGTGGGAACTGTTAGGTCTGTTATCCAGAAATTTGAAGTACTCCTTCTCTCTACGGTCTTTTTGTGAGACAGATATATCTGCCCTGAGTATGTGGCTTAAACACAGTTCTGCTTAAAGCAGGCAAAAGGACTGGGCAAAATAACCGCCATGGGAAAATAGACATTTAGGAGAGCCGCGTGCATTAAATGTAAAGAGAAGATTAGCTGTTAGCACGGAGCAAATGAATAGCTTTAAAAGTAGACAGGGATAGTACGAAACAAGTCTGTCAGTCAGACTGCTTTTAGTTTTAAGCGATGAAAACCTTCTTCTATATTACCTCTAGCAAATAAATAAATGAGTAATTTATCGGTTCATATAACCAAGACATTCTGGGTTAGAGCTTCAGCTGGGGCTGAACACACAAAGTCATGTGATGCTGGTAGGGCTAGCTGCTTTGCTGACTCTCTTTCTCCCTCCGTGTTTTCATTTTGTCTAATAGCCTAATTCTCTCTTCTTTTGCATTAGCATCCTATTCTCGACTTAGTAACTCCAACAGAGAAATTCTGTCTCTTGGCATAGGAACATCAAAACCAGGGAGGATTCTAATGGACCCAACCCTGAACATATTACTGGCTAGAGGATAAGGCACTATACTTTCTCTGCTACAGAAAGTGCAGATCTAGACAGATCTGTTTAAGTGACACCCTCTCTAAGTGACAGTGCCGGTCGAAGTCTCCACTCAACCCAATATTTTAGTGTCTACTCCGTTCTAGCTATGATCTAGCCACTGGGAACACAGCAGTGGACAGGGGAGACGATGCCCGGCTACCAGGCAGCTTATGGTCTTGTGAAACGCCAACACTTTCGTTGAATCCTGTTACTTCCTACTGCTCTGCATCAAGAACCCAACAGAAGTACAGAATCCTCTCAGTTCACAAAAAAAGCCAATTTCTTTGTAAAATTAACAAAGTCACCAAATATACAGTTCTATAAACTGCAAATTTCCACATGTAAAGCAAGCATACATAGTGCCTCACATTCCAGCCAGCAGGGCAGCCTCAGTGTGGAACCTGCCTGTTGAATGGCACCTCCAGAAGGTATGCAGCAGGCAGTACTGCCAACCAGAAACAGCTGGGGCTTTCAGAAGACATCGCTGCTTTGGAGTTTCTTGCAGAAAACTTTCACATTCATCTCACACACAAGGAATGCACACTACTTTCATCACATATATATGTATATTCCTGTGTGTGTGTGTATATGTTCTCTGATCAGAAGAAAGTGGGATACTCTGTAATACTCTGTAATCAATGATATGAAATGGAATTACACCCTCAGTACACTATAATGAGCATTGTGGATTTAGGTTAGGGGAGAAAAGGTGGCCTCCCAAAATTGCTGTATTTGGAGGGACCAGTAGACTTGTGTTTTTGGATGACTTGGATGTGTGATGGTATGGGACGGCAGTCTTATCAAATATAATTTACTCAGTATTTATTGAGTGCCTACTATGTGCCAATCCTCTGGTTATATAAAAACAAATAATACAGCATTTCTGCTTCATGGATAGAGTGGCTAAGTTGGTGACCTGCACATAAACCAAGCACACTACAAGTGGGTAAGTGTTCTAAGCGTATGTGCGCAGCACATTACACTATGACATGTCTAAGGCATGCAGTAATCTCTTAGTGCCTATGGTGGGGATTAATGGTTCTCTCCTCGTCTCTGAATGGCTGGCTGGAACCCCAGCATGGAGCCTTGGCTGGAAACTAGAGGATTCTGGACAAAGACGAGGACAGGCTGTAATGTCAGACCTTGGAACCATCTGAGGCCACCACCTGTTAAGCACGCTTAACCTCTGTGGACCCAAGGTGGTGTGTGACAAGCATCCCCAGAGCTTTGCTGGGCAATGATTACTTTTTATTATGTTTCTTACTGTCAGGTGCTCTGAAATCCACATGGACTGCTCTTATGATTTCAGGTAATCCCAAAAGAGAAACTCAAGAATCAGTGATGAGCACAGCGGGGAGTGAGCCGGCTGCCTATCTCAAAAGGGCACATCACCATAATCACAGATATACCGTGAGCATATGCAGAAAGAATGCACCGAGGGAGTGTGTGTCAGGAGCAGCCAAGAGGATACATGCACCAGGTGCCCCTCCCAGCATCCCTCTCCCCCACCAAAGCGGTGCCTTTAAAATATGTGATAGGTGCCCACATCATCTCTCTGGCCCTGCAGAACAGCCCTCCCCCAACAGCCACCTTTGCTGCTCTTCCTCTAAATCCACCCTGGGTCTCCCCTGGGCTGGCTGTTGCCTTCATATTTCATGCGGAATGTGCAGCTTCCCTGGAGCCAGAGGCATGCCCTGCATTCTGATGCGTCGGCTGGCTCTGACACCAGCCAGCTCCAGAGCATGCCTAATGAGGAGGCTGACACTGAGGCAGAAGAGCCAGGCCAGGCTGCGGACGGCCTGCTGCAAACATGGAGTGGGGTGACAGGAAGGCACCAAGGGTGAACCTGGGGGAAAGATGGCTGTTGCCTTTTTAAGACACTACTCTAGCATCAGATACCACGAACATGGGCCAGTTTAAACCACACCAGGAATGAATCACAGCCTCGAATAAAGAGCAATTTGGACAAGGAACATCCTTGGGGAAAGCATAAAATTAAAAGAGGAAGGAGAAACAGCAAAGACTAAGAGAAGGCAGAAGCTTTGAAATCACTCATATTTCAGTAGGCAGAGTGGTTGCCCATTTTAGTTTTTCTTCCAGTGTAGATAGAGCTCCTTCAAGTTTCCTTAGAGACCACTTCATTATCTAAAAGATCCTGCTGAACAGAAGTTTTTCCTTTCCTTAAAGCCTCATCTACCTTAATTTCACACATTATTCTTCGTTTTGACTGGCTCTATCAGGATAAATTGACCCTTGCTTCCACAGTATTTCTGGCATTTATCCCTGGGGTAGAGCCAGTACCTACAGTCACCATCCCAAAGCTTCGAGGATGCAATGGTAACAGGCTCATCAGCCGTCTACCTAACACTTTGCCCAAGCCTGGTCTCGTTTCATCATTCCAGCAACTGGATGAGTTAGGTGCAGATGAGAAAACCAAGAATGACACAAGTTTATCCAAGGCCATACATCAGACCAAGGGTCTCAAACATGGGCCCGCCTTCAGTACTTTCAAATGAGTTGGATACCCACTGAAAAACAAAAATCAAAATCTACCATTCCACTTGGTTCTATGTGGAATGATGGGGCAAATCATGATTTCTAATCATTTAATGTAGATACAATGTTCGCAAATGAAACTTCACATTGACATAGGAAAGATTGTTATTGACATCATGGACTCTAACAAAGAAATTTCCTTTAAAGCTTTGATTTTGTCATTTGTGTTTCTCTCTCTCTTTCTCTTTGTGTGTGTGTGTGTGTGTAATAAGCCTTTGGTTTTGACTCTGAAGACGTTAATTTCACAATGAAATTCATAGTTCTTTATTAAATACTTAATGAAATTTGTAGTTCTTTATTGAATGCTTACCACATGTCTCACAGTTTTCATTGTCTCATGTCATCCTCCTGACACTGTGAACCAGGTGATATTGTCCCACTTTGCAGATGAGGAAACTCTTGTTCAGACAGGTTACACAGATGGACCAAGACCACAAATCTCTTAAGTGACAGGACAGGAACCTGCCTGGATTAAAGCTACAGATACTGCTTATAGTAAATGACCCTGTTTTGCAGCCATGTGGTATCAAATGTATTTCATATCATTCAATGCCCTGTGTTTCCCAGCATCATTGTTCTTCTTGTACTTCCTGCTCACTGGGTTCTTGAAATATTTTCCCTGTTAATTCTTACCCTTTTCCAGAGGAATTGAGTATCAGGATATCAGGATATCAAAGAGATATCTGCATTCCAGTGTCCACTACAGCATTATTCACAACAGCCAAGACATGGAAGCAACCTGAATGTTCATCAACAAATGAATAAAGAAAATGGGGTGTATACATATAATGAAATACTACTCAGCCTTAAAAAGAAGGAAATCCTGCCTTTTTTTTTTTTTTTTTTTTTTTTTTTTTTTTTTTTTTTTTTTTT
>NC_045447.1:63685851-63704643 GCF_002776525.5 Piliocolobus tephrosceles | reverse complement strand
AGAGACGAGGTTTCACCATGTTGGCTAGGCTGGTCTCAAACTCCTGACCTCATGATCTGCCTGCTGTGGCCTCCCAAAGTGCTGAGATTACAGGCATGAGCCACTGTACCCGGTCCCTGCCCTTTTTGATAGCATGGATGAACCTGGAGTCTGCTGTGCTAAGTCAAAAAAAAAGCCCAACACCGAAGGACAAATACTACATGGTCTCACTTATGTTAGGAATCTAAAATGGTCAAACTCAAACAGAAAGTAGAATGGTGGTTGCCAGGGTAAGAGGGAGGGAAAAAATGAGGAGAAGTTGGACAAAGGGCATGAAGCTATGTGATACACGTAAGTCCTGGAGAGCTACTACACAGTGTAGTCCCTAGAGTTAAAAGTATTGTGCTGTATACCTAAAATTTTGCTAAGAGAGTAGATCTTAGGATAAGTGTAAAAGAAAACTTGCACTTTTTGGTCGGGTGCAGTGGCTCACGCCTGTAATCCCAACACTTTGGGAGGCCGAGGTGGGCAGATTACCCAAGGTCAGGAGTTTGAGACCAGCCTAGCCAATGTGGTGAAACCCCATCTCTACTAAAAATACAAAAATTAGCCAGGTGTGGTGGTGCATGCCGATAATCCCAGTTTACTTGGGAGGCTGAGGCAGAACAATCGCTTAAGCCCAGGAGGCAGAGATTGTGCCATTGCACTCCAGCCTGACCAACAGAGCGAAACTCTATCTCAAAAAACAAAACACAACAAAAATTTGCACTTTTTCTTGTGTAGAGTTACGTTTTACTGGTTCTTTTTTAATGCTTGTTTAGATTCTGTCCTTTCTAAAAACAGAACAATTCCTAATTTAAAATCTTCAGGTAATTTTTTGTTTCCAAATACTTTTGGAGTTAGAAGCATAGAATTTTACAACTGAAGGAAATCTTGGAGATTATCCATCCCCGGCTTGCGGGAATTTTCCCTATAATAGCTCCAGAAACTGGTCATATCATCATCATCTCCACTTACACATCCTCAATACTACAAAGCACACCACACCAAAAGGCAGCTCAGCCCACACTCAGACCATCTGAACTGTTAGAATGCTCTTCCTTTGTGCTTTCTTCAACATATAAATTTGGGGATATAAGGTGGGGGGATTCAAACCCTAACAGTCTCTTGTCTGCAAATCAATGCTTTAGACACATGAAGAAGTCAGTTGTGTGATCCCCGAAGCTTCTCTTTTTCTGGTTTAACAACCTCCAAATTTTCGCCAGACTCCCCTGTTCTGGGAGTCTCTTCTGAACGCACTCTTCTCTTTGTCAGTGCCTGAAAGGGTGGCACCCTGCCAGCTGGGCTCAGAGGACCCTACCTTCCCCATGTCAGCTCCGGTCGAGTTCACACTCTCAACTGCCTATGTGTGCAGAGCTAGATGTATATTGATCACAGACTCTGCTAATTCTCTCAGGTCCTGATCACACGGATGATTCTTAAACCTGGACTCCTACATCCAGTACTATGCTATCTGATTCTCCTTCAAGAACATCAACAAAACAACCCTGGCCAAAGAGAGATCCTTTTAGTACTTTGCTGAAAACCTCTTTTCTGCATTTGGGGCTGTGCCACGTATTTGAGGGTCTTTCCATTTCTCACTGCTGCAAACCCTATTCTAGTCTTCACATCAAATCCAACAAAGAAAGGAAGATATGTGAAGCAGTTTAAAGCCACCATATTTGTTAATTCTGAAACTCCTGAAACTGAAGTATGCAAAGAGCTGGAGTTTGTTTGGCAAACTCAGTTTTCCAGAAACATGCCATGTTAATTTCTCATTGTCCTGTTGTCTGGTAGATACTGAGGCTTTTTCTCTTAAGATTTGTTCCCTTTTCTTGCAAAACATTGAACTTCCCAGTTGTATGTTTTCCCTGGATTATTTCCAGGGAAATAATGCTTCCCTATTCTGGAAATCAGTCCCACATGTCTTCTTTTAATACTTCTGATAAATCCCCCCTTTCAGTCCTTTAACAAGTTAACTTCTTAAGCAGTTGTTTTGATCAGTTTCTAATGTGGGGGCAGGGAAGGGCAATTCCTTCAAATCTACTGATCCGTATTCTCCAAGAGCACCCTTTCTCTTTCTTTAGGATTCCTTTCTAGATATCAAAGAACTAAGGTGGGGCCATAAAGAAATCAGGAAGTGGAAAGAGGGTAAAACAAGTAGCAGGCTTACAAGATAGAAACAGTCAAATCGGTTTTTCAAAATTCTTTTTGTGGAATAGGAGATAGGAGAACTATAGTCCCGAGTGGAAAGTCTCGTGGAACAGGAAGGAGAAAGGTAGGGCGGAGGTAGGATTACAGAGGGACCTCAATTGCCATGGCATGTGAAAAAGACAACTCTACCAACCCAAGCAACATCCAGGTCATGAATTCAGGTCTGAATTCTTCCAGGACAAGTTCTGGAATTTCTAGAAAGCAGGGATGTCCTAATTTATATTTTACACTGGGAGCATGTCGTTGTTTAACACCCTCACCTATATCACGTTAATTTTTAGGAATCAGCATGTAGCATTCGATTATACAATTTTTGTTATTTAGTTTTAAAACAATTAGCAATTTTAAAAGGAGAAATATCAACCTTAAAGATACTAGTCAAAGTCAGCAAAATATTTCATGCATGTACTAAAATTTATATTTATTAAACAAAAACATTACATCTCACAGTTTGCCCTATTTCACTGTCTTGAATTTCAAACACAAAAACTCCAAGAGGTCACATAAAATGACAACATTGATATAACCTAAGTTTTGTTTTTTCATCCTTACAATCACATACCATCACTTAAAAAAAAAAAAAAAAAAAAAAAAAATCTGTTGTTAAGGCTGGCAAGATGGCCCAATAGGAATAGCTCTGGTCTACAGCTCCCAGAGAGATCAACACAGAAGGCGGGTGATTTCTGCATTTCCAGCTGAGGTACCCGGTTCATCTCACTGGGACTGGTTGGACAGTGGGTGCAGCCCATGGAGGGCAAGCCAAAGCAGGCTGGGGCGTTGCCTCATCCAGGAAGTGCAAGGGGTCGGGGAATTTTCTCCCCTACCCAAGGGAAGCCATGAGGAATTGAGTCCAAGGAACTCCGGCACAGATAACTGCGCTTCGCAACTGTCTTCGCAACCCGCAAACCAGGAGATTCCCTTCGGTGCCTACCCTACAAGGGCCGTGAGTTTCAAGCACAAAATGGGACGGCCATTTGGGCAGACACCAAACTAGCTTCAGGAGTTCTTTTTTTCCATACCCCAGTGGTGCCTGGAACACCAACAAGACAGAACCATTCACTCCACTGGAAAGGGGTGCTGAAGCCAGGGAGCCAAGTGGCCTGGCTCTGCAGGTCCCACCCCCATGGAGCCCAGCAAACTAAGATGTACTGACTTGAAATTCTCGCTGCCAACACAGCAGCAGTCTGAGATCCACCTGGGATGCTCGAGTTTGGTGGGGGAAGGGGGGCGTCTGCCATTGCTGAAGCTTGAGTAGGCAGTTTCACCCTCACAGTGTCAACAAAGCTGCTGGGAAGTTCGAATTGGGTGGAGCCCACTGCAGCTCAGCAAGGCTGCTGTGGCCCAACTGACAGATTTCTCTTCTCTGGGCAGGGCATCTCTGAAAAAAAAGGCAACAGCCCTAGTCAGGGACATATAGATAAAACCCCCATCTCCCTGGGATAGAGCACCTGGGGGAAGGGGCGGTTGTAGGTGCAGCTTCAGCAGACTTAAACGTCCCTGACAGCTCTGAAGAGAGCAGCGGATCTCCCAGAACAGTATTTGAACTCTGCTAAGGATTAGTCTGCCTCTTCAAGTGGGTCCCTGACCCCGTGTATCCTGACTGGGAGACACCCCCTAGTATGGGACAACAGACACCTCATATAGGAGAGCTCTGGCTGGCATCTGGCAGGTGCCCCTCTGGGATGAAGCTTCCAGAGGAAAGATGAGACAGTAATCTTTGCTGTTCTACAGCTTCCACTCGTGATACCCAGTCAAACAGGGTCAGGAGTGGACCTCCAGCAAACTCCAGCAGACTGGCAGCAGAGAGCCCTGTCAGAAGGAAAGCTACCAGAAAGAAATAGCACGCCCACTCGAAGACCCCACCCAAAGGTCACCAACATCAAAGACCAAAGGCAGATAAATCCACAAAGATGAGGAGAAACCACCACAAAAAGGCTGAAAATTCCAAAAACCATAATGCCTCTTCTACTCCAAAGGATCACAACTCCTCACCAGTGAGGGAACAAAACTGGATGGAGAATGAGTTTGATGAAGTGACAGAAGTAGGCTTCAGAAGGTGGGTAATAACAAACTCCTCCAAGCTAAAGGAGCATGTTCTAACCCAATGCAAGGAAGCTAAGAACGTTGATAAAAGGTTAGAGGAATTGCTAACTAGAATAACCAGTTTAGAGAAGCACATAAATAACCTGATGGAGCTGAAAAACACAGCACAAGAACCTGATGAAGCATACACAAGTATTAGTAGCCAAACTGATCAACCAGAAAAAAGGGATATCAGAGATTGAGGATCAAGTTAATGAAATAAAGAGAGAAGACAAGATTAGAGAAAGAATTAAAAAGAATGAGAAAGCCTCTAAGAAATATGGGACTATGTGAAAAGACCAAATTTACGTTTGATTGGTGTGCCTGAAAGTGACGAGGTAAATGGAACCAAGTTGGAAAACACTCTTCAGGATATTATTCAGGAGAACTTCCCCAACCCAACAAGACAGGCCAACATTCAAATTCAGGAAATACAGAGAATGCCACAAAGATACTCCTCGAGAAGAGGATACATAATCATCAGATTCACCAAGGTTGAAATGAAGGAAAAAATGTTAAGGGAAGCCAGAGAGAAAGGTCAGGTTACACACAAAGGGAAGCCCATCAGACTAACAGTGGATCTCTTGGCAAATACCCTACAAGCCAGAACAGAGTGGGGGTCAATATTCAACATTCCCAAGGAAAAGGATTTTCAACCCAGAATTTCATATCCAGCCAAACTAAGCTTCATAAGCAATAAAGAAATAAAATCCTTTACAGACAAGCAAATGCTGAGAGATTTTGTCACCACCAGTCCTGCCTTACAAGAGCTCCTGAAGGAAGCACTAAACATGTAAAGGAATAACCAGTACCAGTCACTGCAAAAACATACCAAATTGTAAAGAACATCAAGACTACAAAGAAACTGCATCACCTAACAGGCAAAACAACCAGCTAGCATCATAATGACAGGATCAAATTCACACACAACAATATTAACCTTAAACGTAAACGGGCTAAATACCCGAATTAAAAGATCCAGACTGGCAAACTGAATAGAGTCAAGACCCATCAGTGTGCTGTATTCAGGAGACCCATCTCATGTGGGAAGACACACAAAGGCTCAAAATAAAGGGATGGAGGAATATTTACCAAGCAAATGGAAAGCAAAAAAAAAAAAAAAAAAAAAAAAAAAAAAAAAAAAAAAAAAAAAGCAGCAGTTGCAATCCTAATCCTAATCTCTGATAAAACAGGCTTTAAACCAGCAAAGATCAAAAGAGACAAAGAAGTACATAACATAATGGTAAAGGGATCAATGCAGCAAGAAGAGCTAACTATCCTAAATATATATGCACCCAATACAGGAGCACCCAGATTCATAAAGCAAGTTCTTAGAGACCTACAAAAAGACTTAGACTGCCACACAATAATAGTGGGAGACTTTAACACCCCACTGTCAATGTTAGACAGATCAACGAGATAGAAAATTAACAAGGATATTCATGACTTGAACTCAGCTCTGGACCAAGCAGACCTAACTGACATCTATAGTACTCTCCATCCCAAATCAACAGAACACACATTCTTTTCAGCACCTCATCACACTTATTCTCAAATTGACTACATAACTGGAAGTAAAACACTTCTCAGCAAATGCAAGAGAATAGAAATCATAACAAAGTTTCTCAGACCACAGTGCAATCAAATTAGAGCTCAGGATTAAGAAACGCACTCAGAACTGCACAACTACATGGGAAACTGAACAACATGCTCCTGAATGACTACTGGGTAAATAACAAAATGAAGGCAGAAATAACGATGTTCTTTGAAACCAGTGAGAATGAAGAAGACACAACATACCAGAATCTCTGGGACACATTTAAAGCAGTGTTTAGAGGGAAATTTATAGCACTAAATACCCACGAGAGAAAGCAGGAAAGATCTAAAATTGACACCCTAACATCAAAGTTAAAAGAACTAGAGAAGCAACAGCAAACAAATTCAAAATCTAGCATAAGACAAGAAATAACTAAGATCAGAGCAGAACTGAAGGACACAGATACACAAAAAACCCTTCAGAAAATCAGTGAATCCAGGAGCTACTTTTTTGAAAAGATCAACAAAATAGACCGCTAGCCAGACTAATAAGAGAGAAGAATCAAATAGACACAATAAAAAATGATATAGGGAATATCACCAAAGATCCCACAGAAATACAAATTACCATCAGAGAATACTATAAACACTGCTATCTAAATAAACTAGAAAATACAGAAGAAATGGATACATTCCTGGACACATACACCCTCTCAAGTCTAAACCAGGAAGAAGCCAAATCCCTGAATAAACCAATAACAAGTTCTGAAATTGAGGCAGTAATTAATAGCCTACCAACCAAAAAAAGCCCAGGACCAGATGGATTCACAGCCAAATTCTACCAGAGGTACAAAGAGGAGCTGGTGCCATTCCTTCTGAAAGTAGTCCAAACAACAGAAAAAGAGGGACTCTTCTCTAACTCATTTTATAAGGCCAGCATCATCCTGATACCAAATCCTGGCAGAGACACAACAAAAAAAGAAAATTTCAGGCCAATATCCCTGATGAACATTGATGTGAATATCCTCAATAAAATACTGGTAAACAGAATCAAGAAGCACAGCGAAAAGCTTATCCACCACAATCAAGTCGACTTCATTCCTGGGATGCAAGGTTGATTCAACATACGCAAATCAATAAACATAATCCATCACATAAATGGAACTAGTGACAAAAACCACATGATTATCTCAATAAATGCAGAAAAGCCCTTTGACAAAATTCAACACCCCTTCATCCTAAAAACTCAACAAACTAGGTATAATGAAATGTATCTCAAAATAATAAGAGCTATTTATGACAAACCCACATCCAATATCATACTGAATGGGCAAAAACTCAAAGCATTCCCTTTGAAAACCGGCACAAGGCAAGGATGCCCTCTCTTACCACTCCTGTTCAACATAGTACTGAAAGTTCTGGCCAGGGCAATCAGGCAAGAGAAAGCAATAAAGGGAATTCAAATAGGAAGAGAGGAAGTCAAATTGTATCTGTTTACAGATAACATGATTGTATATTTAGAAAACCCCATCATCTCAGTCCAAAATCTCCTTAAGCTGATAAGCAACTTTAGCAAAGTCTCAGGATACAAAATCAATGTGCAAAAAGTCACAAGCATTCCTATGCACCAACAACAGACAGCCAAATCATGAGTGAACTCCCATTCACAATTGCTACTAAGAGAATAAAATACCTAGGAATACAACTTACAAGGGATGTGAAGGACCTTTTCAAGGAGAACTACAAACCACTGCCCAAGGAAATAAGAAAGGATACAAACAAATGGAAAAACATTCCATGCTCATGGATAGGAAGAATCAATATCGTGAAAATGGCCATACTGCCCAAAGTAATTTATAGATTCAATGCTATCCCTATCAAGTTACCACTGCCTTTCTTCACAGAATTGGAAAAAACTACTTTAAACTTCATATGGAACCAAAACAGAGCCCACATAGCCAAGACAATCCTGGGCAAGAAGAACAAAGTTGGAGGCATCATGCTACCTGACTTCAAACTATACTACAAGGCTGCAGTAACCAAAACATCACGGTACTGGTACCAAAACAGATATATAGACCAATGAAACCAAACAGAGGCTTCAGAAACAACACCACACATCGAACAACCATCTGATCTTTGACAAACCTGACAAAAACAAGCAATGGGGAAAAGATTCCCTATTTAATAAATAGTGTTGGGAAAACCGGCTAGCCATATGCAGAAAACTGAAACTGGACCCCTTCCTTACCCCTTATACAAAAATCAACTCAAGATGGATCAAAGACTTAAACGTAAGACCTAGGACCATAAATATCCTAGAAGAAAACCTGGGCAATACCATTCAGGACATAGGCATGGGCAAAGACTTCATGTCTAAAACACCAAAAGCAATGGCAACAAAAGCCAAAACTGACAAATGGGGTCTAATTAAACTAAAGAGCTTCTGCACAGCAAAAGAAACTATCATCAGAGTGAACAGGCAACCTACAGAATGGGAGAAAATTTTTGCAATCTATCCATCTGACAAACGGCTAATATCCAGAATCTACAAAGAACTTAAACAAATTTACAAGAAAAAAAAACCCATCAAAAAGTGGGCAAAGGATATGAACAGACACTTCTCAAAAGAAGACATTTATGCAGCCAAGAGACATATGAAAAAAATGATCATCACTGGTCGTTAGAGAAATGCAAATCAAAACCACAGTAAGATACCATCTCACAAAAGTTAGAATGGCTATCATTAAAAAGTCAGGAAACAACATATGCTAGAGAGGATGTGGAGAAATCGGAAAGCTTTTACACTGTTGGTGGGAGTGTAAATTAGTTCAACCATTGTGGAACACAGTGTGGTGATTCCTCAAGGATCTAGAACTAGAAATACCATTTGATCCAGCAACCCTGTTACTCGGTATATACCCAAAGGATTATAAATAATTCTACTATAAAGACACCTGCACACCTATGTTTATTGCAGCACTATTCACAAAAGACTTGGAGCCAATCCAAGTATCTATGAATAATAGACTGGATAAAGAAAATGTGGCACATATGCACCATGGAATACTATGCAGCCATAAAAAAAGATGAGTTCATGTCCTTTGCAGGGACATGGATGAAGCTGGAAACCATCATTCTCAGCAAACTAACACAGGAACAAAAAACCAAACACTGCATATTCTCACTCACAAGTGGGAGCTGAACAATGAGAACACATGGACACAAAGGAGGGAACATCACACACAGGGGCCTGTCAGGGGATAGGGGGCTAGGGGAGGGATAACATTTCGAGAAGTACTTAATGTAGGTGATGGGTTGATGGGTGCAGCAAACCACTCTGGCACATGTATACCTGTGTAACAAAACTGCACGTTCTGCATTTGTATCCCAGGACTTTAAGAAGAAGAAGAAAATCTGTTGTTTAAAAGCAGGGATGTGTTCTATCACAGTAGTGGAAGACATAAACCTGGACTCCCTGCAAATACTGCACCCAAAGTGAACCCCAACAATCTGTACCTGCACGAATTTACTCTCAAAAGGAAGATAAATATCTGTGTCTATCTGTATCGGAGACCATGTGGACGAGAATTTATCAATTAACTTCCATGTGGAATACGATGTTTATTAAATTATAAACAATAAAAATGTACACATATGTAAATAACACTCTATAGAAATTTTCAACAGTTGCTTAACATTATCCACCAGAGGATTTTGGGAGGTAGGGGAGGCATATTTTATCACTGACTTTTTTTTTAGAATCACTGGTGTATAGTGATAATAAAAATCTGGCCAACAATACTCCAATACTGGGGCCTTTAGCTCTGGCTGCCCCATCCTTGACGTCTACATCTAAAAAGTCATGGGAATGGTGAGCAGGACTGGATACTCAGATATGCCTGGAGTACTATTGCATGCAACAAAAATTAGGGCTTGAAATAAGGGTCTGGGTGTGGTTTGGTTAAATTATGCATGGTTATTTCATTTCACAAAATTATGCTTTGTCTCCTTAGCTCTATAGATATCTTCAGGGAATTGTCATCATGAGCTGTTTGAGGGCCAAAATCCTGTTTTGTGCTTCTCTGGATGGTACCCCCTCTGACTGTCTCCTCAGGTGCTTGGCACACCTGAAGTCCTCTGTAAATGTCCACTGATGGAGAGATTTCTCTGGTATCAATAGTTTAAAAGCAGCTCATCCTCTTTGTGCTATTCGAATTCATGAATTGCACTCTCCTTCTCTTTCATTTATTACCTACACTAGTGGGCTTGTTTTTCCCTAAGACAGTTATATAAGACTCTTGATTCTCTGCAACCCTATTAGCTCATCTTCACTTCTTTGGCTTCCACTGCCTCAGAAGACCAACACCAGGGAAGGAAGACAGACAGGCAGGAAGCAGGAAGAAGATCCCCAAAGATTTAAGTGTATTGGATCCGCCTGTGATGATTCAAATCAGGTTCTTAGCGCCCCAGGCCTGGTGAGGTTTCCCGGTTATCTTTACAAAATGGAAGTAACATGTCCATAAAGGTGTCCCGGGATCCAGGTTGGAGTATCTAGTGGGGGCCACAAGATGTGGCCCTTAGGAAACTCTGCCTGCCCTTGTGTGCCTTCCTCAGGGAGAGATTCAGCTCTGCTAGTTGGAGCAATTCCTCCTGCCCACTTCCGGACCCCGCATTTAGCTCTTCATTAAAAGAAAGTCCATCGAGGGGCTTAAACACAAAACTCCCTATAATGGTGAATACTCAGAATTACTTTCCACCTGATACTGCTTCATTTAATTGGACTAAAGCAGGCTCCCCCGGCTCCAGGCTCCCTTGAAATTCTGCCCAAATTTGCCTGGCTCCTGCGTGGGCCTGAGTAAATATGCGGCAGGTGCGCCAAGGGGTTGCGAGCTGGGGGCCCATGAACCGTAATGGTTGCTGCATGACTGATTCCCCAGCCCCTCCGCCCTCCTGCTAAATCCCAGGACCCTCCCTGCTTATGCAAAGAGCTGGCTCCCCAGTGCCGCCTTATGAAGAAGTGGTAGAGCAATTTCATTTAATATTGCTGGTGCTTCCATTAACCTGAGTATATTGCTCTCCATCCTCAATTTAAGACTCCCTCTTTCTCTTGATTATCGCTGTATTTCAGAGCACCTGAATGTCTTCCCCAGCCCTCCAAGCCAGCCTGGAATAAGTTGATGATCAAAAGCTACAGCCCCTTGAATTTTCTGGCTTTGGAGTACTGCAACCTTCCTGTGCCCCACCTGGAGGCCTTGAAAACCAGCCTGGGTTCTCCACTTTGCTCTGAATGAGGCTCCCTCTGGTTGGCTCTGGTGTTGCCTGTACTCACTCCCTCCACTAGCACTTTCCTTCCTTCCTTCCTTCGTTTTCCCCCCATTCTTTTGACTGTTGAGATTTGTGAGACAGGAAAGTGTTTTGAAGCTCTGCAGGGTGAGGTACAGGTGGACACAAGTCGGCTATGGACTATTTTGAATCTACTGGGTCATTACTTAGATATGTCTATGACTCTACATGATTGATTGATAAAATCATTAATTCAGCTACCCTGTATTAAGTGCCTACTATGTGCCAGGCACTCTTTTTGGTGCTGAGAATGAATTCTGAGCCAAACTAGTAAAAGTTTTTGCTCAGGAAGCTTAAATTCTAGCAGGGACAGATAGTAAGCAAACATGTTTCCAGCAGATGCTGATAAATGGTATGAAGAAAAATAAAATAGGGTAAGGGCTGGAGAGTGGTGAGGAGGCCACCATGAGCACTCTGGTGCACATACACCCTCCTTTGAGCGATACAGGCCTCCCTACACCTGAAGTCTACATAATCTACAATAAGAAGGATGGTGGGGGCGAGCTAAGGACACCCTTCCTAGGGAGATCAGAGCTGGCAGTATACTTGAGTCAACTCCAGCCATCCCCTAGCCTCCCTGTCACGGCTTGCAGGAAGCTGGGGCAGTCCCTCAGGGTTTCCCCAGGCTTTCCTCTGGAGGGTAGGCCTGGGAGGGGGAGGCACTGATATGACTATAGCATACACAGTGGTAATGCATCCTGCCCCATCCTGTCACCACCATCAGAACCGCTCACTCTACCACTATGCCCTTGCCAAGCTTTAGGGAAAGGCTATTGCTCACCCTGCCATCCCTTGACTGCTGTGGGCAACTCAAGAAGGAATTAAAGCTGGCTTTTCAAATTCTGTGATCAAGGCCAAGTGCCGTAACTCAGACCTGTAATTCCAGCACTTTGGGAGGTCGAGGTGGAAGGATCACTGGAGCCCAGGAGTGTGAGACCAGCCCTGGCAACATAGTGAGACACCATCTCTACCCAAAAAAAGAAAAATTAGCCAGGTGTGGTGATGCATGCAGGTAGTCCCAGCTACTCAGGAGGTTAAGGTGGGAGGACTACTTAAGCCTGGAAGGTCAAGGCTGCAGGAAGCCTTGATTGCACCACTGCATTCCAGCCTGGGTGACAAACAAAGATCCTGTCTCAAAAAAAAAAAAAAAAAAAAAAAAAAAAATCTTTGGGCAACCAGATTCCTAATGCCTTCAGGGCAGTAGGCTAGGCCTGGCCTGAATCAAAGCACAGCCTTCTGAACTTGGGGGAAAAAAATGAAACTTGTGGGGTCTGTCAAACGCTCCAAGGAAAAGACAGTTTCCCAAGACAAAGATGCCAGGTCACGGATGGGGCCCGAAGGGGAGAAAGATCATATGCCGTCCATGCAGATGAGTTTCTAGGCCATTGTGTGCAGCTAATGACTGAGGGAAAGCTCTACAGCCAGACTTGGTTTTGAATCTTGGCTGCACACATCTCTAGTTACCTGGCCTTGGATAAGTCACAAACGCTGTCTGAGCCATTGGGTCCTTGTTGATAGAGTGTGCCAGTCATACCTTCTTCATAGAGTTGTTGTGATTATTAAAAGAAAAATATAAATGGACACTGCTGAGCCCAGGGCAAGAGTTGGCACTGAGTTGATGAACCTAGATGTCATTTCCAGGATTGTGCTCAAGTAGGAAGATGTCCTTATTTTGTGAATATGTGCACTAAAGAAATTAGGAGTGAAATATCATGTCCATAATTTACTTTAAAACATTCTAAAACATATTGTGAAGTAAATATGACACCTTTCTTCCTTCCCTGGAGGACCTCTAGCCAACACAATACTTATTCACTTGTATTCAAAATCCAGGTAACATCATTCATTGCCATGGTTTTAAAAACCATCTACTTGTCAACAACTCCAATTTTATATCTGCAAACCAGACCTGTTTAAGAACTCTGGACTCAAATATTTGCCTGCCAATTTGACATCTCAGTGCCAACATGTCCTAAACAGAATATTTTGTTTCTTATCTCCAAACCTATCCCAACAACCTAGTTCCCTGCCTACCCCATCCCACCTTTCCCATCTTGACAAATAGGACCACTGTTCACCGAGATGTTTGACTCAGAAGCCTGTGCAATAGTCCTGGTCCCTCATCTTTCTGATGGCAGTGGCAGCCTGTGTGGAGTGGCTGCTGACATGACACCAACTGCAGTGGGGCACTCGTGGCTGAGGCAGTGCACTCTATGGAGCTGGTGGGAGTCCTACCCCCTCTCAAGTTGGAGGGGCGGAAGCCCCACCCTCCCAGGTGTAGCTGCAGCCACCCAGCCATGGCTGCAGACCTGGGCATCCCTGTGCTCTTGGGGACCAGGGAAACCCCTCTGTCCCTGCAGGCTCAAAGTGTCTGTTCCTGCTGCCTGGCCTTTCCCCACTCACAGCACCTGCTCTGATTTCAGAGCAAAGTTGTGGCTCAGCCCAGGCACTATCACGACCTGGTCTGGTGTGCACATGCTTGGGGCAGTGCTAACATGCCAGCCCTCTGCCACCTTGGCCCCTCTGAACTTTGGGCACCAAAGAGCATGGGAGAGAGGCCAAGAGGAGGCTGAGGACAGCTTGCTGTGGGCCTGCAGGCATCTCTTGCCATGAACAGCCTGGGGACCATGGACACCATAGATGACATATGGATGGCAGCAGGAGGCAGACAGGCCATTGGGTGGAAAGGGGTAGGCCCCTGCTGAAGTCCCACCTTCAAGCCAGGGACAGCCTGAAGCCTGAGGGCCAGGCTGCCAGTTCTGTGGACCAGAGTGAGAATTTATGGTGCTTTTTCTGGGCCCACCTATGGCCACCCATGGATCAGTCAGCACACACATTCTCCCCTCGGAAGCTCATAAAAACCCCAGACTCAGCCAGACTCAGGCAGAGGACAGAATGACCTGCCTATGAATAGGAACCCACTCCAGGTCTCCACTCCATTGAGCGTTGCAGATGATGGGGTGACCTGCCTGAGGATAGGAGCTACCCACCCCAGGTCTCCTCTCTACTGAGGGCTGCACAGACATTGGGGTGACCTGCCTGTGGGAAGGAGCTACCCACTGCAAGTCTCCTCACCTCTAAGAGCTGGACACTCACAGGGACAACTTGCCTGCAGGAAGGAGCTACCCACTTTGGGTCTCCTGAGGACTGTTCTGCTGCTCAATAAAGCTCTTCTCTTCCTTGCAAACCCTCCAGTTGTCCACGTCCCTCATTCTTCCTGGACACAGAATAGGACTCAGTACCCACCAAATGGTGGAACTAAGAGAGCTGTAACACAAACAGGGCAGAAACACGCCCCCGCCCCCTGCACCCTGCTCACCATGTTGCAGACAACAAGGAGAGAAGAGTTCTAGCCCTTTGAGAGCCCGGACCTAGGGGCTCCCCAAGCCAGGGCTGTGACACCTTTTTAGGTTTCTGTGGTTCCTGGCATCTCCATGCTTCCAGGCAGCACTGCATTCCCCTCATCCAGAAATGTGTGCCCTCAGAGGAAGCCACATATAGTATATCTGGTCCAGCTGCAACCTTGCACAGAGCCGGCACCTGGAGTTGCCTGCCCTGGCTTGAAGGTGGGACTTCAGCAGGGGCCTACCCCTTTCCACCCAAGAGCCTGTCTGCCTCCTGCTGCCATCCATATGTCATCTATGGTGTCCATGGTCCCCAGGCTGTTGATGGCAACAGCCAGCGTGCCTAGCTGTGAACAGTGGCTGGACCCCACGCTTGCTTACCCACACACCCCTCGCCACTCTGTACCTGGCTCCTGCTTGGCAGGTGTGGGATCCTGGCCAGTAGTGCAAAATGAGTAGTGCACAGCCTGCTGGGCCGAGTGGTCAGAACAACCCCAGTGGGCATGAGCAATACTCAGGCAGAAGGTGCCACCAGCCACAGAGGTTTCTGGCTGGCGACGTGACTCCTCCTCACTGCCACATCCAGTCCATCAGCATTCCCTGCTGATCTTACCCTAAAGACTGCCTGCCCCCTTCCCACCATCTCCACTGTGACCCATATCTAGACCACAGCAGCAACCTATGAAGTTCACCTCCCTGCTTTGACTCTTGCTCCTTGTAATTCACCCCTTCTATGGCCAGCATGAAGGCATAAACCCAATAATTTCACTTGCCTACTAACAACTACAAGTTCCCTTGTGTATACAGTTAAATCCAAATGCCTCACCTTGGCCTGTAAAACCAGGCATGATTCCCATCTTCGTCTCCACCGTCTTCCTCCTCCTCTCCTTCTCTGCCTTTCACTGTACTCCAGCCACACTGGCCCCCTTTCTGTCTCCCCAACGTGCCAATCTCTTCCCCCTTCCAGGCTTTCCATTAGGCTGTTTCCTCTGGCTTGAATTCTCTCTCCCTTCCTCTTCCTGTTTCTAACTCATTCCCATCCTTCTGGCGTCAGCTTAAATTTTATCTCTGAGTGTCCTTCTATGACACCTAAATCTCAAATAGACCTCTCTGTCATTCTCATAGCTCCCTAATCTCTTAACTTTCATAAACGGAAGTATCAGCTGTTTACCACATATATCCAGTGCTTGGCATAGGACTCATGAAGTACCTGTTCTGCAAATGAATTGAATGAATTAAAAATTCTACTGCCCTTATTTCAAATTCCCATCTCTGAGCCCCACTTCTCCATTCTCAGCCCCAGGTTCCAGGCCACACCCATCTGCCAGCCACACTGTGGCCGGAGAGCCCCTCTCTGTGAAGCTCTGCAGCTCTCTCATACTTCCTACCTGCTTACCACTCTGCATCCCAGGGCTTTTGGAAGGCAGGTTAGTTGACTTGGTAGATGAAGTGGTACCTATGGTCTAACACACTGTTGTGTACACATATGGAGGTGTTAGTTCTATGTGTTTCATATGCAATCTTTTTTCTTGCAACAACTGCTGCCACTAGGTTGCCCATCCAACAACTTCTGCAAAATCGGACCATGCAAACATGAAATGCAGACTACATGCCATCATTTTCTCATGTTGGGGCTCCATCAGAGGCCTTCTTGAGCCTTCTGAGGTGATTTCCTGCTATTGCTGGGGTCGGCGTCTGGACCAGCGTTGAACGTGGAAGCCTCTCCCATCCCAGGGTGACTCTGGCTTTCCTATGAGACTCTGCGCTAATGAGAAGTGAATGCTGCAATCGCAGTGCTCACTCTGAGGTCGCAATTACGTAAGGATTATTAATGAAGCAACAATGTCAAAATTGTGTGAAATCAAACTCAGATTCAAGTACTTAAAATAAACAGATATAAAGTAACAGATGTCCCGTTTTGTTCTCAGATGATTTCATCCCTTGTTAAAAATAAATGTCTGGCTTGAAAGGAGAAAAAAAATAAAAGGGACTTGACTTCCATGTTAAAAATTAATTGAATCCAGATATTGGTAAAACAACTAAGTGGGGTGGGTTCTTTTTTTTTTTTTTTTTTTGTTAAGGCAAAGACATATTTGTGTTGATTTTTATTTCAGCAAGTAATAAATTCATTGCATAGCCCCAACTTTCGTAGGCCTAAATCACATCCTTTGAAACCCAAAGGGAAAATTTCTCCAAAGTTATTATGTAGATAAGAATCAGGCCTCGTGTGTCTATCTGAGAAGAATTTAGTTTGACGCTAAACCCCGAAGGACGCAACAGCAGAGGCTTCAAAAATCAGGAGTCCAGAGTGTCATTTTCTGAAGCCACAAATTCCCATTGTGGAGCTCCTGCCTTGGAATTTCAGCGTGGAATTCCCAGAGACGACTCCTACTGAAATTAGTAATGGGAAAGGCAAATTAGGTCATCTTGTCCGTCCCCCTGCCAGTTTCCTACACTGTGGTTAATTTTCTCCTCCTTTGATCAGATACATTTTAAATGTTTCAAGAGATGGAAATTGCACCAGTTGTCTCTCTCCAGAGTCTTACGGTCTACTGAAGTTACAGGACTCCATTTTCCGCCCGTGAGACTCAGAGGAATTTTTCCAAGAGTGGAAGGTTGTTTGTGGGCTGGAAACTGTCTTTACCTCCCCCAAATTTCTCATCATTTTCTGGTCATGGCCCAATTCATAGGGATTAGGAATCCAGAGGTGTGTTCATCTGCCCCAAATCACAAAATGGCCCCCAGAACATTCAAAGAAAATAATTTATTTGTAGAATCTGAGTACAAACACAAGGGGATTGATACTGATGCCCTTGAATAAAAGATGGGGCAGCTTGGCCCTGATACCAGATTTCTGTGCAAGAGAGTTACACATAACATTTATTGGAGGGGGATAAATAATCCAGATCAGAAACCACAGGTTCTCAGGAAGAAACTACATGTCTTTCTAAACTGTTAGACACATCTAATAGTAAAAGCTTTTTGTGTTTTTGAATGAATTAAACATTTCACTGCCTTTATTTCCAATCTCCATCTCTGAACCCTGCATCTGGAAAACCCAACATTACATTAGCAATGAAAAGCAAAATACAGAATAGTGGCAATGATTGCACAAGAAGTACATTGTAGACGTAGTCAATGCCACTGAATTCTAAACTTAGAAATGGTTAAAATGGCAAAGAAAAAATGTAAAAAACCAAAGCCATTCTAACGGTACCAGAGGACAGCAGGGGGGCTTTCTGCAGTGGGTAGTGTGGGTGGCCGCCGGAGAAAGGGGGACCTCTTCTTCCTTGATTTAAAGCACACCCCTTGGCTCTAGGAGATGAGACGTGGGGTGATGGAGTGGGCAGTGGGCTGAGAGGCAGAGACTGGTGTGGTTTCACACAGGTCCTTCCCTTCCCTTCTCAGCACTTCCCTCTGCACCTTTTCCATAGAGGAATAGGTGGGACAACATGTTCTCTGAGGTCCCTTCAGCCTTAGCATGCTGCTGTTTATGGCAGACACTGTTATTGCCAATCCCCCATCCATTCTCCTTTCCACTTACTAGTAGAACCTCCTTTTTGATTTTGCGTGTCACCATGCCAAATTATTTTAAATAAATAAAAATTAAAAACTCTCTTCCACAGGCTCCTTTGCAGCTGGGGGTTGGCTATGTGACTCAGTTCCAGCCAATGAGATGTCAGCAGATGTTCCTGAGGAGGTAGTCTCTGTGTCTTCCACCTTTTTCATCCTCTTTGCCCCATCGTGGTCGCAATACTTCATGTGATCTTCTTGCAACCGTGGGGATGAAGCAGGAAGAGAAAGGGAAGTTTGGCCTGTAGTGATGGGATAGAGCTGCCACATAAGCCCTGGACCGACGAATCAACAATTTGCGTAGATGTGGGTGTGAGTATGAATGTGTGTCTATCATAAACACCTTTACTTCTTTAAGCCACTGTAGTATGGCTTTCTGTTACAGCCAAAGGCATTCTTAACTGATATAAATTTCATGTCAATGACATTTGAAATTCCACATTCCTCCTTTGAAGGAAGTGCTGAAGGTTTGTATTAAAATACAAATGCTTTTTGGAAGGGGAACATTTTAAGTTATAATAAGCCATTGATATCCTAAATTCAAGAGCATTTATCAAAATAGCTATCCGGTCCAATGGCAGGAACCTAGAGGAACAGGAGACATGGACTTGGGTGTGAGGGAGGTTCCTTCAGCAAGATTCTTTTTTTTTTTTTTTTTTTTTTTTTTTTTTTTTTTTTT
>NC_045447.1:63429042-63685751 GCF_002776525.5 Piliocolobus tephrosceles | reverse complement strand
CTGTCGCCCAGGCTGGAGTGCAGTGGCCGGATCTCAGCTCACTGCAAACTCCGCCTCCTGGGTTCACGCCATTCTCCTGTCTCAGCCTCCCGAGTAGCTGGGACTACAGACGCCCGCCTCGTCGCCCGGCTAGTTTTTTTTTTTGTATTTTCTATTAGAGACGGGGTTTCACTGTATTAGCCAGGATGGTCTTGATCTCCTGACCTCGTGATCCGCCCGTCTCGGCCTCCCAAAGTGCTGGGATTAGAGGCTTGAGCCACCGCGCCCGGCCTCCTTCAGCAAGATTCTGATGTAAAGGAGCTTCCTTACTGAGTCACAGTACAGATGGAGTCCTGAGGTCTGGGTCGGGGCGCTGGGCGAGGTGGACGGAGCTTATGGAGAGATGGAGAAAGGCTGGAAAGAATAAGGAGAATGATATAGTTTGGCCGAGTCCCCACCCAAATCTCATCTTGAATTTTAACTCCCACAATTCTCCCGTGTCATGGGAGGAACCTGGTGGGAAGTAATTGAATCTTGGGGGCGTATCTTTCCCTTGTTGTTGTTATGATAGTGAATAAGTCTCACGAGATCTGATGGTTTTAAAAACAGGAGTCTCCCTGCACAAGCTCTCTTTTTGCCTGCTGCCATCCATGTAAGATGTGACTTGATCCCTTTTGCCTTCTGCCATGGTTGTGAGGCCTCCCCAGCCATGTGGAACTGTAAGTCCGTTAAACTTCTTTCTTTTGTAAATTGTGCAGTCTTGGGTATATCTTTATCAGCAGCGTGAAAATGGACTAATACAGAGAATGCCAAATTATTCCTTGGATTTGTCTCCTGTGGAGGAAGCTTCAATGCTGAATGGCAGCTGTAGGCTCTCAGAGTGGCTCTCAGACATTTAGATGGCAGACAGGAAATTTTGCAGGATTTATCCTGGGAGTTTAGAATTTAGTTTGAAGATACCTCCAATTGTGCTTTCTCCTGCTTAGGTGTGTGCTCCCTCCCGTACAGCCACTTCTTATCTTACCCCTTCCTCCAGAGGCTGTTCAAAGCCCAGAGCCTACACTGTCTGTTTCTACCCCCTGGAACCCGCCACAGTGTGTCTGTGCTGGCTTCCCAGCTCTTCCCTCCCAGTGCAGATATGTACTGCCTCAGCCCTTTTGGTCCAGGTGTCCCCCGAGCCTGGTGTCTCCTGCAGCACCAATTGCCTCATGGCCCTTTCTTTCTTTAACCACATTGAGTACTCACAGCCCGGCACCATTCTAAACTGTATCTATGAACCAGCTCCTTCCATCCCGGCCCTCAGCTCACCCCATCCCAGCCAGGGCCCAGGGCCCTCAGTGTTGCCCTGACAGAACAGGGGCCCCTGTCAGCTGTGTAATAACCCTAAGCCTGCTCATCCTCCTCCCTCCTCCTCCCTGCAACCCTCACTTGAAGTAACCTCCTGGCTTCTCCTGCCAACAAGTGCCATGCCCTATGCTATTTTTGCTGTTAAAAGAGGGACCAGTCCCTATAACATTTTTTATGAAGGAAATGACTGCATCATGAGGCTCGAGGTCAGAGGCAGAAAACAAGGGCTCTGGAGAAAGGGCATTCTGAAGAGGTCCCACGCAAGCCAGTCTCACACAGCACAGGCAGGAAGCTACCATCCCTGAATACCCAAAAGGCCCGGATAAACTCACCCAGGGACGGGGAGCAGAGGCGTTCTTGAGGGGCAGAGTTAAATGCATGGATTTAGCCATCAGACAGACCTGATTTATGTCCCCACTCTGCCACCACATAGCTGTGTGACCTGGGGCAAGCCACTTAGCATCTCTTAGCCTCAGTTACCTCATCTGTGAATAGGAAGTATAGTTTTAATAGCTCATCTCTCCCAGGCTTCTATGAGAATGCAGTGAGATAAGCCACGAAAAGTAGTATCAGTCAGTGTCCTGTCAGGAAACAGAAACCACCCTGAGTATTTCAACAAAGGAACTTTAATACAAGTGCTTGGGTATGAATGTTTTGGAAGGGCTGCTGGAGCAAAACCAGGAAGGCAGTATTGTTCAGAGATAGGTACCTACAGGAAGACCCTGCCCTCTGGGACAGAAGCCCACAGGGAGGTGGGGTTGCCCGTAGCTCACAAGCTCTGCCCCATGGGGCTGCTATGGTGCCTCCGCTTCCTCTACTGTCGTTACCTTGGCTGCCATGATGAGAAAGCAAGGACCTGGGCCTTTGTGGTCACTGCAGGGGCCCAGGAGCTCAACAAACCCCAGGGCATTGTCACTCACCAGCTATGTTAGGGGCCCCATGGTCACCTGCTGTTGTTTGCTGCTGCTGCTGCAGCCACCAGCACAAGACACTGGATTAGTTAAAAATATCAAAATAATGACTTTTTGCTCCCATTTCCCAGTATTCCGTGAGTGCTTCCTATTGACAGAATGGAACCGAACCTGGCAAGGACGTCTGGGAGATACAGTTTTCAGGCTTCCAAGCCCTGGATACAGAACAGGAAATCACTAACACGAACAACACAACTCCTGGCAAATAGTAAGTGCTTGATTATTTTAACCCTCATCATCATCACTGTTATTATTTGCAGCATACCTTGTTTTTTTTCTCTTCCTGCAACTGACAAGTAGTGGGGTCTCGATCAAATTATTTCACCTCTTCACGCTTTCATTTCTTTATCTTTAAAGAGAATGGATGAGTGCCGGGGCCACATGCAACAAATACTTTTCTTCTTTCCCTCATTTATCCAATCAACAAACATTGCTAAGTACCCTGTGTAAGCCAGGCACAGAGCAGGCAACCATGGATATAAGATCAGCAAGATCAGGTTTGTGCGAAAGGTCACTGTCTCTAGTGAAACGAAAAAATGTGCTTCTTAGCCATCTTGAATTCACCCTGCTAGTTAGAAGCAAAACAAATGGACTCCCAGTCCAGTGTTCTTTCCTGTATATTTTATTATCTCTCTACTTGTTCTAGCAAAGCCCACAGTCAGGGAACATTTCTTCTTCTGTTTCTGGGTGTGCACATAACCAATAGTCCCTTTCTCCAATAAGTTCCATTACCCACTGCCCTTCATCCACCCACCCCCGCTCTGCCATCACCTGGGCCCCCATATCAACTTGTCAATGATGTAGCAGGGAGATGAGCTGCAGAGTGGGTCAGCAGCCTGGGGCCCTGGTCAGCACCTGCAGAGCAATCAGCGTAATAAGGAATGTAAAAATATGAATGCTCTGGGTCGCCATGATTTCCCTGTTTGCCCAGTCCGTCACTCTGCTACCCATGGATTTCCCACTATTACTCATGACCCTAATGTGGAGTGGGAGACCCTGTGTATTCCATCTCTGATTCCTGCGCGCTCCGAATGCATTTCAAATATTGCCGTGGAAACGTCAATTCCCCAAGCCAAGAAGACCCCCGTTTCCCAGAAGCTACTTCTACAAACTCTAGAATATAGATGAGCCTGGCCCAATCACGCGCTGCATCTGGGCCCAGCGGATTTGCAGCACACCTGCATTGGAGGTAAATCGATTGGCGCTTCTTAATCCTGGCTACTACCAGGCAGGTTCTCTCCTACTCATTGAAGCTTAGTAGCAACATGCCCTTCACTGTAAAGAGAATTTTTTGTCCTCTCACTTGGGACTGAAGGTCAAAGTTTAAATCTATATTTAATGCCATTTTCTGAAAACTGGATTTGTGATTCCCTTTATGTTGGTATTACATATCTTAAGGGATTTCAGGGGGAGAAAGCTGGGAAGCCCAGTTTCTGAGAATGACCTTTACTTTAAATGTGTAAATAGGATGGAGCTTGTGTTTCTGGTTTTTAAACCTTCTAATTGTGCTTCCAAAGACAGCTCTGGAAAGCATGGACTGTGGTGAGTGGTTATACAGAAGCCACTTTGAAAAGGAAAGACTTTGATTTTTGTCTTATACACATGAAAGGCCGGAGGCCATAAGAGCTCATGCTCTTTTGGCCTGCTAGGGACAGTTTCTTTTGAAGCTTTGTACCTCCAGCTACAGTGATCCCACATTAGAATATGCAAATAGTACGGCCTTTAAGTGTCTCGGAAAAGGGAAAGTTCAAATTTACTTAATTCTATTTTTCCTCTGAATTTTATAAAACATTATTGAAGTGGCATCAGAATATCATTCAGAATGTCAGTTTTAGAATATTTCAAATATTTACCTAAAGGTTTTTTAACAGCAGCTTTTACAGTCTGAATGTGGCACTAAAAGCAGATATAAAATCGACTTTTTTTGTACTTCATAAGCTCACACTTGCATATTTAGAAGGTAGGGATAAGGGTCTCTCAGTTTGCCAAGTATCTCCAGCCAGGATTAATGGATGGATGGCTAGATAGACAGATAGGATAGATTAGATAAAGAGAGATGAATAACTGTAATAATAAATATGCCATGATAAACTTATTTTTTAAAAAACAGATCGACCCTCATATTATTATCACATAATCCCCAGCTCTCAGTCTCCTAAAATTTGGCATCTGTTATTTTGAAACAAGGTATGATTTGCCCTCCCTGGCTATACGGAAAAGAAGGGTGACTATAAAATTATATTTTTTATCACTTAACACCATTGTAAAATCTGGCTCTGGGAAATTTGCTCTCTGAGTCCTACCAGATTCTTCTGCCCTCACACCTCCCTGCCACTCCCACAGCAAAGGTACGGCCCCCTCCACTGCCAGCCACTGTCTGGATGCTAACTCTGCACATTGATGAGAACTGTGAGGACATCACAGCCCAGGCTCAATTCAAAAGTGACAGGACCAGGTCACAAGCCCCAGCCTTTCTGACCCAAAACCCACATCCTCCCTCTTTATGCCACTCGGGTGCAAAGTGAAGCTCACTGGGCCTTCAACTTGGAAAAAAAAAATGAATTCTTTACAGAGCGAGCCATTTCTTGTAGCATTTAATTTTTTTACCCTCATTCACCCATGTCTATCAGATGCCTCCTCCATCAGAAACCAAACTCCCAGAAACAGGTTATGGTAGATTTGGGCTGGTGTTTGCAGCCACTCTAATGACCAGATCAGGTCTCTGTGTGGTAAGCACTGAGCTGGCCAGATGGACCAAAGCTGTATATGCCTGGGGCACATTTGTTCACAGTTTATAGCCACAGTGAGCTTCAGTTTTTAGAGAGACATCTAACTACCCTCTTTATGACTGCCCCAAGCTTTCCTCTGCCTCCTGTGGTCATACAGGCCTTAACTGCCACCCTCCCACCTGCAACTTCCGGCCCCCAAACACTCCCTAGGGAGGAATACAGCCCTTCTCCTGCCTGTGTCCCTCCGTTGATTTCCTGGTTGGTGTTTGTTTCCTCATTCTTGCAAACTGGGCTCCTCCCACTGTCTTCCCATCTTTGTTCCCTTGCCCCCAATAGCTGTCACCGAAACCACTGTTGACCCTAGACTTTCCAGAATGCCTCCCCTCCTCCCCCTGCATCCTTTAACAGTGGCTGCCTTAGGCGAAGCTGATTAATCTCACCTCCTCCATGGCCACGCTTTATTCCCTGGGGCTCTGTACTACTTCTGCACTTTGTTTCCAGATGACCTCCTCTATTCCATCACTTTTAACTGTAGCAGACTCAGGGAATGTCTTACACACACGCGCGCGCGCGCGCAAAACTTGAACATACTCCTTTCCCTCTATCCACCACCGTGTCTCTCCCAGCTCCTCCTCCTTTTAAGGAAAGTTGCCACCATGTCAAACTACAATCAAGTTTTATTGTCTTTGCCTGAGGCCATTTTCTTCCTCATTCCCAACTCCTCGTCTTGGAGCCTAAGGTACTCATATGATTTATCATATTGATACTCTCTTTTCCTTAGGATCTCCAGGAATCCTCCACTTCATTCTCAGCAAAAATGTCTTAATTCAGGGTCCTTGTCTCTTACACCTCCGCGAATGTAATGTTTGACTTTTCGTGATGTAGCCCAAGACAAAAAACAAGACGGTCACATTTAAGGCAACCTTGAGGGGCTCATGTAGTTGTACAACACATTAGAAGCACCTTGTTCATTGTGGATATTTAATAAATTTTGAAACAGGGAAAAAATAGTTAAGAATGTGGTCCCTGGAGTCAGGCAGACCAGGGTTCAAATTCTGCCTACATCCCTTACAATCTCTGAGACCCTAGGGAAGTGAATGAATCGCTCTGAGCCTCACTTCCTCTTCCATAAAAGATAAATTATAATCAGAGTAGTTCTTTCCTGGGCTTGTTGTGAAGATTAAGTGAAATAATATGTGTGAAGGCTTAGCCCCAAGTCTGGTACAAAATATTAGTTGAAAAATATTATCTTTTATTAATTATTAGGTTGATGCAAAAGTAGTAACAGTTTTTGGCATTACTTTTAATGGCAAAAAGCGCAATTACTTTTGCACCAACCTAATAGCATTCAATAAACAAAGAACAAACCCCTTGGTTTAGAGCCGTAGCCTCTTACAGCTTACTTCTGAGTCTAATTTTTGTTTTTTAAAATCTCTGCTTATTTCTAGGCTTAATTGACCAAAAATGATTACCATTGCCTCCTAGGCCAATTTCTAGTTTCTTGCTTATGCCATACATTTTGGGTCTGAAGTTCAACAGGAATCAGGCAGTCTCCCCGGTTTTTCTACCACTCTCAGAATTCACCTCTTCACTCTCTATGGCCTTCCACTGTCTGAGAGCTTGGAGGTAGCTAGGGGTCACGTTGGAGGACAAGCATATGGCTTGGAAAGCATTCTCTTTGACTCACTTTACACCCCCACCCAGCTCTATGCATTGTATAGATTTTTAAACCAAACATATGAAAGGCATGAAATTCTTCCACGGAAGTTTCACCACCAGTTCAACTCTTGTAATTAATTGGCCAATAAATTCAATCAAAGAAACAGGGAATTCAGTTCAGTCATAGGTTTAGATTTTGCTTCCCCCTCTTTTTGGTTAGTTGTGGCTGAGCCACCGCTGCAATTGAGACAAAAGAGTTGGATCTGGATTACATCAACCTCCTTTAAGCACTTTCAAGGAACTTGCCTTGGCTCCGGAGGGCTAAGAAGTAGGCATTTCACTACCTTTTCAGCAAATGGTGATTTTCCTTGTCAGCCCCATAAAGTGAAAGTTCTAGCTGTTCCTAGGAGAAAAAAGAAAAAAAGAAAAAAGGAGCTCAGTTTTACTGTCAAGGCCAAGAACTGGAAGCCAGAACACTTAGAGCTCTTGGTTCTGCTGCATGATTAATTCTCCATGAAACCACTTAATTTTCTCTCCCTCATCTTCTGCATCTGTAAAATAGGAGTAAGCAATACCCTGGAGTTGCCAGAGATCAATGGGCAGGGACAGGCATTAATGAGGCAGCGTATGAAATATTCAGTGAGATTCTTGGATAAGGAGTTAGCAATGATTACATGCTTGCTTACCAACTTCCAGATTTAGCAAATCTGTCGTGTTAGTGCATACTAAAAATTAAAGGATAGCAAGAAGTACAAATTTAATTTGTAAAAACTCTTTAATTACTGGTTTGGAAATGCCCCTTGGAGATACAGGCTTCATTCTGGCTTGCTTTTCGAACTCAGTCACTAACCACAGGGTGTGAGGGTCCCGCTCCTGCAGTCTTCAGGGCCATTGGCTCCACTCTCCACCCCCAGCTTTGTGCTATAGCTTCCAATCTGATTTCACAATAAAAGGTCACATAGCTGCCTTTGGCTGCCAAGTTTCAAATATGCCCTGATGTTAACCCTTTAGAGGCTACAGCGCAGTGGCATTTTTCTCAGGGCAGTTCGAGTATTCACATAATGGGTCATCTAAGCCCCAAGAATATGCCTCCCCTGCACTCTCCACATAGGACTCCATAAAGCCATTTCATTGAATGAAAATGTAAGATGTCTAAATGTAAGATGAGAATGTAAGATTTCCTAAATTGATTTTTTTGTGAAGAAAGTTGTGCTGTAATGTTCCACCCTCAGAGTGTCTTAACCAGTGAGCATCTTGTAGACAGCCCTTCCCAGACATCCTGCAACACCTCACCCCATCCCCTCCAAAGTCTCTGGGGACTGAAGAAGGCTAGAGCCACCAGGTTTCCTTGGAGAGGGGACCTGGGCCTTGGGCTTCCTGAACCTCATTCTGACTCTCCTTCATGTTCTTCTTTATCCTGCTGCTTGAAAAAGCCAACTTGGAGCATACATGGACAAGCTCCAGAAAGCAGTGTGCTCTCATCAGTGAGCCCATCTAGTGAGGACGCCAGATGGAGTCAGGCCTCTGGACCCCCGTGGTGGAACCAGGCCAGCAGTCAGCTTAGAATGTCTAAAGGAAGGAGACTCCAGCAGCCAATCTAACCTCACAACCCCACAACTCCTCCCTGTCATGAATCACTCTTTCCTTGCTGATCCACAGAGCTTTGGTGCAGCCCTTCAGAGACCCGGGTGCACTGCTGACGTGCCTGTCTAGCCCACTCCCCTCTGAGGCCTCGTGGGCAGTGTTATGATTTTCTCTGTGCTCCTCTGTACCTAGCACCGTGCCTGACACTTGAGAAGCCCTAATTGTCAGATGAATCGACAAAGATAAAATATCAGTTGACAATTAACCTACTTCAAAGGATGAACAACTCTATTTCTGGAAACTGTATTGAAGTAATTGGTTCACAGATTAAATTGCTAAAGTGCTTACTGGACAAGTGAGTGAGTGACTTTTTTGGCACACTTCATAGTAAGTGACACATCTTTGACCAGTCACCAGGAATGTGAGTTTATCCACCAAGCATTTATTGAGACCCGCATACGTGCCCAGGACTGTTCCGGTACAGTGGGGGAGGGTAGCAGGGAAAGGGAAATAGAACAGAATTGTGAGTGCTGGGTCCTGTCCTCCAGCATCTTCATCCTAATGAGGAATAGATCCAGAAAGCCTGTGGCAGAACACTTGGGACACTCCAAGCTGGCCCCTCAACCCTGGACAAACTTGCTGAGATTTAGACATGGCTCAGCCAGCCAGATTTGTTCCGGGCACAGTGTCTCGGGACCACATCATGTCACAATGCAGTATGGTCACATCATTAAAACATCCAGACGTGCCTTCAACCATTAAGTAGCCAAACCAGTGTCTGTGGGGAGATGAGTAGTTTCAGTGAAATCACAAGTCTGAGAGCAGAAATGGCAAATGAAGAACTTCACTGAGCAAAACCCCTGGAAAAGCGAGGGGCCCGTGCCAGCCTCTTCCTTCAGAGAGCAGAGCTGTTACCGCTTCCTCCCACCTGCCTAGGTTTCCTAGCTTCTCTTGAGAGGTGGGTATGGCTAACACATTTAAAAAAATAATAATAACTTGGCACCTATCCAACCCCCTTTTCTTCACCTCTGTCTGCTATAGCAGCTGGAAAATCTAGATATGGTATTTCCCAGCCGTCCTGGTGATCTCCTGGCCAACGAGACAGAAGCACAAGTCAGCTGGAGGCTTCTTAGAGAGTTTCAGCTCTCCTGACACCACCCCTACCCAAGCCCTTTTTCTGTCTTGAACACAGACATGACCGCTCAAGGTGAAGCAAGCCTCTTGTGAACATGAGAGAAAGGTTAACATGAGCACAGAGACATTGGTCCCGACACCACGGAGGCCAAAGCAGCCTTCAGATGTCTTGTTATGTAAGAAAATACAATTCTGTTTAAGTCACTGTTACGTTTTCTGTTATGTGCAGCTAAACATATTCCTAACTGGATTAGAGAGTTTAAAATTTCCTTTTCTTTGTATGAGGAATGATCAATAAGATAGCAAAAGTGAATAACAAATAGGAAAGAGGAATATGGTAGCAGAGAAACTAGTATCCCTGGGACGCACGATGACATTTATGGAACAGCCCATTGTGACTCGCTGTGGACACAAAGTGGGCCCTTTTCCTGCCTCCCAGTTAACGCAGCATAGAACCTTTTAAAATAAACAGTGTTTTTAACAATAAAACCTCAATTAATCATCTAACTATCCTCTAACTAGAACTCTCAAGTCGTTGGACAAGCTCATGTTATTCATGACCAATATTTGGACTGTTGCTTTAAAGTTTTAGAAAGCACTTGTATATACATCATCTGGCATCATCTCTGCCACCTTTATCAGCCCCTTAAATACAGATAGGCACAGGAGTGCCTACCTGGCTTTAGAGAGGCAATCCTTGAATCTTCCAGAAAATTAACTTATTAGTCATCATATGTGAAATATATTCTGGTTTTATTTTTTTAAATACACTTTTGTTAGGCAATACAGCATAGTTGGTTCTTAGGAACATTACTCATCAGAGCCACAAAGTGGAGACAACCCAAATGTCTATCAACTAATGAATGGATAAGCAAAATGTGGTATAACTATACAATGGGATATCATTTGACCATAAAAAGGATTGACATTCTGATACATACCACACCATGGCTGAGCCTTGAAAGCATCTTGCTAAGTGAAAAACAAGCCAGACACAATGACTATGTATTATATGATTCCATTTATGTGCAACATGGAATAGGCAAACTTGTAGAGACAGAAGGTAGACTAGTGGTTACGAGGAGGGGGAAGAGGGAATGGGGAGTAATGCTAATGGATATCAAGTTTCTTTTGGGGTGATAAAAGTTTTCTAAAATTAGATAGTGGCGATGGTTGTACAACTTTGAACATACTAAAAATTGCTGAATTATACACTTCAAAGGGTTTTATGGTATGTAAATTATAACTCAATGAAGCTGATATCTTTATCATATCTCATGATGGTATAAAGCCATCTTCTTGGGTTTGAATCCCAACTCTGCCACATACTGACTGTGTGATTTTACTTAACTTCTCTGAGCCTCAGTTTCCTCTTCTGTACAGTGGCTGTAGTAAGATACCTTATCTCATAGGACTGTTGGGAGGATTAATTAAAACATATAAATTACTCAGAATTGTACCTTTCACACAGGCAACACTGTGAAAAAGTGTCTGCTGTTATTATCATCGTTATTCAAACCTGGGATTTTTATTTGACACAAAGACCATTCTTTGTACCAAGCTGTGGATAAATCTGTTTAGAATTATAGATGACTTTTTGGTGTGGAGTTTGTCCTTTCCTTGTCTATTTGCTATTGAAGTGGGTATCTATTTTGTGCTTGGTTGCTTGTAGGTACAAAGGTAGTAATTTAGAGCATAAATACAACCCAGGTCTCACCAGCTGGTGATTATACACACACACACACAGCAAGCTATGATTTTGAACCCTGCGTATCTCCAGAAAGGAGCTTGCACGAGTCTACAGTTTGTTGTTGGAGCTTCGGTGGGCACCAGGTGTCTGCATTTCTTTCCTCTCCTACATCTTCTTCCTTTCCTTCCTCTATGGCTCCCATAGAGCTGCCTAAAGGAGCCCCTGCTGCCCCAGGACAGTGAGCGTCCCCAGAGCGCCATTTCCCACCCAGGCTGCCATCTGTGATGTGCCCAGAGCAGGCTGTGGATCCTTGCAGGGAAGAGGAGGATAGAAGCTTCCATGGCTACAGGATCACCTGGGCCCCAAAGCAGTGGATCCATGCCAGAATCTCACCTTCTCAGGAGAGCAGCTCTCCTGTGCTCTGGCTCTCATTCCTCTAGGTGTGGGTTCAAACCCTGTCTGCCAGACCAGATTCAAAATAGCTGTTTCTGCATGCTAGCCAATATCTCCCTTTTCCTTCTGCTTCTTTCCCAAAGAAAATGTTACCCATGCAGTTAAAGGAACAGTCACAAACAGGTGCAAATAAGGGGTGAAAAGTGGGCCTGTCTACACTAGCAACACCTGAGACCCAGCTTGGCCAGCCAAACTCTCTATCCCAATGTGGATAGAGAGCTACCATCTTGACATTACACGGGAATGAGGTGTAACAGGGCAGTCTTTTAAAGGAGCAGGCATCACTGATCATTGAATAAATAGTTGATCACATACTATGGCCTGGCACTAGAGTGGTGCTAGGGATATCATTATGAATAAATGTAGAACTGCCTTATTCCTCATTTGCAATGAGGAGAAACAAAAGATGAATGTTGAACACAATTTTCTTTTCCATTGAAACATCAATGGTATGCTACCACATTTGGATCAACAAGACACTTTCCCAGCCTGGCCCCTCCAATTCCCTCCTAGGAGAACCAGAAAGATAAACATTCTTTTATATGAAGTTGACATGGTTTTATTTTCATGAACTAGGAGTGGCCTTAATAGACAACAGGCCCTGCTCTCCAGTCACTGCCAGAAAGAAGAGCTACAGACCTTTTATTCTGAAACCACATCCCCAAATACTTAACTGACTCCAGGTTCACAGTCCTATGCAACCATTACCTTTTGGCCTATAACATGGCTAAACGTATTTGATGCTTCTCATCTAAAACTCCAGGATAGCACATTAAGCATCTAGTTGCCAGGTGGTCATGCTATACTATTCCTCTAGGATAATGAAAATTCTCCTAGGACAGGTTGTGGAACCCATCTAAGAAACAGAATAAAATATTTCGGGAAGAGTTTTAGTAAGCATGATTGAAACAAAAATGAAAAGATCTAATTAATCCTCTCTTAGCCAGAATATTCTCTACCTCTTAGAATTCTGGTTGATTGAAGTTTTCTTATGCCCTCAGGGTTTGTCATAACCCACTCAAAGTATTGCCCAGCAAGTCTTTATGGGGGCTGCTCCAACGTTTGAGTGGTGCATACTTCCACTTCTGATATATACCCCAAAGAACTGATGTGAGGACTGGAATGAATATTTATACACAAGCACATGAAAAGATGCTCCAATTCACTAATCATTAGGGAAATGCAAATCAAAACCACAATGAGACACCACCTCACATCCATTAGGATGGCTACTAACAACAACAAAAAAGCCAGCTGAAAATACCAAGTGTTGGTGAGGATGTAGAGACGTTGGAACCCTTCTGCACAGTTAGTGGAAATGTAAAATGGTGCAAGTGCTATGGAAAACAGTATGGAGCCTCCCCAAAGAATCAGAAATAGAATTACTATACGATCTGGAAATTCTACTTCTTGGTATATGCCCAAAACAATTGAAGGCAGAGTCTGGAAAAAATATTTATAGACCCATGTTCATAGTAGCATTATTCACAATGACCAAAAAGTGAAAGCAACACAAGTGTTCATAGATGGCTGAATGGATAAACAAAGATGGTATGTACCTACAACAGAATACTATGCAGCCTTAAAAAAGAATGAAATTCTGGTACATGCTACAACATGGATGAACCTTGAAGATATCATATGAAGTGAAATAAGTCAGGCACAAAGAGAACAATATAGTGTGATTTCACTTATATGAGGTACCTGGAGTAGTTAAATTCATAGAAACAGAACGTAGAATAGAGGTTACCAGGGGCTGGAGGGATGCAGTGACCAGAGCCTGGAAGGAGTTGTTGTTGAATGAGGAGAGTTTCAGTTGGAAAGATGGAAAAGGTCTAGAGAAGGATGGTGGTGATGGTGGCCCAATGATGTGAATGTACTTAACGCCATTGAATTGTACACCTAAAAATGCTAAATTTGTTATTTATATTTTACCACAGTAAAAAGAAAATTAAATCGAAAAAGAATAGGTGTACCTAGAATGCCTCTTGCATGGATATGAGGAATGATCACAGTAAACTCTTCTCTCCACAGCCTTAAGGTCTTTCCTTTTCCTGGCTTGTTTACGCCTTAGAGGATGCTCAGCCCCATGGTCTCTATTCTTATCATCCAGTAAGGAGTGTCTAAGTGGCACTGCTGCATCCACATGTAATTTACAAAAATAATATTTCATCCTTACTATTGGTACTGTCTGTGGCTGCATGCTGAATGGGAATCATTTCACAAGGTTCCAGCTGGCCTTCCTCAAAAGATAAAATCCTGTAAAGGATGATTTCTGGGATCTACTAAGAAGAGCATAATGAAGGTTGTAGAACCAACCAACTTAAAAAGGTGGTGGCGGGGGGTAGATATTGCCAACTTGCAGAAATTCCCTCTACCCCCTTTACACCAAAGGAGCCATATCTTCATCTTGTAATAAATGCAAACTTGGAAAGGCTCACAAGCCTGCCTGCCTCTTCAGCTAATGACAGCTTCAATTATGGGGCCTAATCCTGCATTCCTGACACTCCCCTTATCCCTGCATAACTTCCAGGGGAGTCAAAGGGCCCTCTGCCCTGGCCCTGGTGAGGGAGACATTAGTTATGCAGGAGCAGTGCCTGGGGCGTGCTGGCAAATTTAAGGGTCTGTTCATATAACTGCACACACTTGGAAGCCTTAAATCCTCATACTTTGACTCTTCACCTTATACTGAAATAAAAAGCCACAGTAACTCCATTAAAAAGTATAAAATTCCTCTACAGGAAATGAATACTAGTTTGCTTCCAACTTACATTGGTTTTAGGTTTCTTCTTCCCACCCCCTTTTTACTTTTAATGTTGGTGTTCGATTCCATGGAAAATATTTTCTATGAGAAAAAAAACAACAAACACAAGCGCCATGCAGGGTCCTTGCATTTTATTTACTAAACTAGGCAAAACGTCTTTGATTTGCTAGCTCCTACTCCCTGGTAAATCAGTGGGAATTCCTCACAAGTACAAGGTTGGCTTAAGTCACCCTATGGGGACACCTAATGACCTCTGGCTTATTGAGAAGCGGCCTTGTTTTATATACTAATCATCCACCCAGCTGTATTAGTAACGAGACTATAACTCATTTTCATCCTAGGCACACACTGTGCATTATCAGTCTCCTAATTAATCCCAGACAATTCAGGGGGCACGTATTCTTAGTTCTGATTTTCCTCATTGCTCCTCCAGCCAGAGAATCAGAGAGTTGGCAAACAGAGGGTCGTGCTCTGTGTCCCGGAGGCATGCCCCTATGTCCCAGCCCAGAGCCCACTTCCCCCCAACACGCTCCCTCTGGACTGGGGAAGCCCTGGGAAGCAGCACACCTCTGCTGCTCTCTGAGGCAGTGGGGCTTCCTCAGGGGAGAAGGAACCTGGGGTCAGCAGACATCCTGCAAGCCTGCTTAATGGACACAGTCAACAGCAGCTTCCCCAGAGGCAGAAAATAAATTCAAAGCATTGGTAGACAGCAAGCAGGCTGGGCTCTGTGCTCTGGGCGGCTGAGACTCCCACACATTTGCCTTAAGCCCTCATTGCATTCACCTTTGTCTCCTGGGATGCAGGGGAGTGGCTCCAGCCTCCCCTCCCCACCTCTCTGAAGAGACAAAAACAGGTAACACATTCCTAGGCATCGGTTAGGAAGACACAAGCAGTTGTACATTTTCAATCATTTAACTGCTTATTTTTAATGTCCCCAGTTAAAAGGGAAAAGTGGCACCTACAGTAGCCAAGCTCTCAGCTTGAATGTGTGATCTCATTTTATCTTCACATAACCCCATGAGGTAAGTACTATGAGCCCTTGTTACAGATGAGGAAACTTAGAAGCTATGTATCTTGCCCGATATCACACAACTGGCGGGTAGATGAGCTAGGCTTTCAATCCGGGCCTGCCTGAGCACAAAGCGCATCTTATCCTGTACAACTCCATTTCAGGCTCTATGCCAGACAAGAATCTGAGGGTTCATGTGCTTGAAAACATGTTCATCTATGAGTGTCTAGTATTGCTAAATGGAGTATAATTGCTTCTGCTTTATTTCTTTGTAAAAATCACCATAAATCATCCCCTGGCTTCCCTTTCTCCCCAGGTTCTGAAATCTGGCAAGGTGAGTATTAAACCCTGAGCGCTGGCATCTATAAACACCTTCAAAAGAGGACCAGTTCTTTTCACTACTGGGGCCCTCCAATGCTGGGAAACCTTCCCTTGTTGGGTTTAAAGGAGCACTAGGCTTAGGGTCAGGAGCTCTGTGTTCAATTTCTAACCTCCCCAAGCTTTGGTTTTCTCATTTTTTTTTTTTTTTTAATACTTTATGTTCTAGGGTACATGTGCATAACATGCAGGTTTGTCACATATGTATACATGTGCCATGTTGGTGTGCTGCATCCATTAACTCGTCATTTACATTAGGTATATCTCCTAATGCTATCCCTCCCCCCTCCCCTCACCCCACATCAGGCCCCAGTGTGTGATGTTCCCCTTCCTGTGTCCAGGTGATCTCATCGTTCAGTTCCCACCTATGAGTGAGAACATGTGGTGTTTGGTTCTCTGTTCTTGTGATAGTTTGCTGAGAATGATGGTTCCAGCTGCATCCATGTCCCTACAAAGGACATTAACTCATCCTTTTTTATGGCTGCATAGTATTTCATGGTATATATGTGCCACATTTTCTTAATCCAATCTGTCATTGATGGACATTTGGGTTGGTTCCAAGTCTTTTCCTCATCTTTATAATGGAGATAATAATACGTATATTGCTGCTGTCTTTGCAGGATGGTTGTGAAACAATAGTCCTCAGCCTCCTTTCTAAGCTTCTATTCTAATCAGTCAGTATGCTTTGGAAGGCCTCAGTAAAGCACTCTTGAGCATCTCCCTTCTTATTCCATCTCCCTAGGCAATTCTTGTCCACCCCAATAGTGAGGATGTCAGCACTCCACCCAGCTGCCCTGGGATCTCTTTTCAGGGTTTCTGTGCCCCACCCCTCACCAGCTGTGGTGTGCTTTCAGCTGCACCTGCAGCCATTGGAGGAGGAAGAGGTGGAGGAAGATTGCCCTCAGGGATTGCCCATGAGTTTGCACAGCCCCTCCCAGTGAGGGTCCTTTGCAATAGTTGGGGAAGCTGTGACTTATTCACCAGAGCCCCTGAGAGATCAGGCTATAGCCTGTCCTCTGCGGGGTTCACCCCTTGATAATACCTTACCCTGAGGTAACCCCATGCTCAGCTTCTTCCCTCCCCCTGCTCCACTCCCCACTCCCTGACCAGTATCCCAGGGGAACACAGCCTTAATAAGTAACTTGTACATGACCCCTCATCTCAGGGTGTTTCTAAGGACCTCCTCCAAAAAAAATAATGGTTTCTGTTGCACCTATTCCAGACTTCTCTGAGCTCCAGATCCAAGAATTGAAATTTTTCCGTGACATCTTTCATATTTCTCAATGACAGCCTCAAGGTCAAACACCCAAAACAGAACTTGTGATCTTTTCACGTCCCCAGTGCCTTCCAGTGTTCCCCAGCTCAGTGACCCCTCCTTCTGTCCCCTCTCATCCATCTTGCAAGGTGGAATTCTAGGAATCTCTCAAGGCTTTCTCACCTTTCAACCTACCTTCCTCCTCCCCAATTCCATACAAACCATCTTCAAGCTCCTATCATTTTCACCCCCTAAATGTACCTAAAATCTGTAAAATTCCCTCCATCAACTTCTACCACCACCCTGTCCAAGCCACCATCAACTCTTCTCAAGATACTCATAATTCCCTCTAATAGGCTTACATACCTCTCTTTCAGTTTCCAGTATTAATGATCTTTCCCATCTAATCATACCACCTCCCTACACAAAGCTCTTCGGTAGATTTTTATTGTTCCTAAGCTAAGCAGAAGACTCGTGGCGAGGCCCACTAGACCGCGCATGGCGCCAGCCTCACCTTTCTTTGCACTCTAGCCCCGGGTACTTGCCTCCTTCAGTTCTTTTGACCAGAATGCTTTCCCTCTCCTCTTCCTTTTCATTCTTGCCAGCCCTCCACTCAGCTCAAGCATCGCCTCCTCATCTCCCTGCCTAAGATGAATTCCCTATTTAAGATTCCTATAACACCATGTATACCTTCTTCTTAAGATCTGCCACTGTTGCAAGAAGTTGCAGTCAAATGATTACCAACATGCATCTGTGTGGTCACGTGGCTCAGCAACCCAGGTACAAGTGCTTTGAGAACAAGAGCTACACGGGGTTTTTTTTTTTGCCAATTTATCCTCAGTAGCACCTAGCAGGCACTCAGTGAACTGCATCATGACTAAGAAACTGCAGCACCACATGGAGACGATTTTAGGAGGGGTGTTTCCCTCAATACAAGCAGGGGCAGTGTCTCTTTTGTCACTGAGCTATTGCTGTTGCTGTTCTGCCTCAGGCTGGTGTGACCCAGAGAATCAGAGGATTACACTATCAAATGATGAGTTATTCTGTCTGAAGACAGAAAGACATGCAACACGTTGTAGGCATCAATTCCAAAATACTGAGCCAGTATTAGCTCCGTTTAAAAAAGGAAGACACAAACAATTGCACATTTTCAACCATCTAACTGCTTATTGTTCAATGACCCCAGTTAAAAGGGGAAAGGGGCAATTGTGGAGCGCCTACAACAGTCAAGCTCTCAGCCCTGAATGCATGATCTCATTTTATTGTCACAGCAACTCCATGAGGTCAGTACCACGAGTCCCATGTTGTACATGAAATTGAGAAGCTACGTATCTTGCCCAGTATCACACAACTAGTGAGGAGATGAGCTAGGCTTTCAATCCGGGCCTGCCTGAGCATAAATCCCATCTTCTTGTCCTGTAGAACTCCTTTTAAGGCTCTACTCGAGACAAAAATATGGGAGTTTGTGTGCTTGAAAACATGTTCACCTGTGAGTATCCAGTATTCCTAAATGAAGTATAACTGCATCTGCTTTATTTATTTGTAAAAATCATTCTAAAAGCTTTTCTCTTGATCCAATAGATACTGTATTTTGAAAGAGTGTGATTCAAAGTAGAGACCATGAGTTTGTGTACAACAAGGACCAGGTAGTATTTATTTTGCGCGTGCCCTGAAGCTAGTAGGTGCTCAATAAACATTTGTGAAATGAAATTCAACTTCTCTCTTATTGAACTATTGTGTTAATATGAAATGTTAAGAGATTTGTGGTTCCATTTATTTTCTTCTCTCAGCAGTCAAGACCAAGAGTTTGATTTGTGTTATGAAAATTAAATAATGTATTTGGAAGCACAGTAGTGACATTTTTCTCTTTCATTGCTGCATGACTCAATCACAGTATTGCAGAAAGTGGGAATGGGAAGGAATCCATTTCAAGGAAGGTGGGTGCTTTTTAGCAGGGAAGCACATCTGCGCATCTTCGTGTTTTACCCCATTCACTACACAGAATCTGTAGAGCCCAAGGTAAGCAATATACCTGAAACCGATTCTTTGTCTAGGACTTCCTGGCAGGCCACAAGCAGTGACCATAGCCTCAGTGTCCCTGTGACAAAGGAGGCTGTATGTTTGGAAAGACAAAAGGTGTCCTTCCCATTTCCTCCAGGAATCAGTGTTATATGTATTGTATGCTTTATACTTCTTTGTTGCCAGGTTTGTCTTGTTGAAGTTTGCCTTGATTTGACAACACTTACAGTCTAGTCAGATTGAAGGGGACAGAAGAGAAATATCGAATTCTCAGCCTCAGAAAAGGCTCTTGATAATGTCACTCAGAGCCAGCATTTCGGCCACACTGTATGCTCTAAACAATGCCTTTATACATTAACTTTAGGACTGAAGCCTGCTTTCCTCGTTCTAGATGTTCTGTCCAGATGTTTCCTCCTCCTGGTTCAGATCTCAACTCAATGCCATTTACCCTGACCACCGGTAGGGGCAGGGCTTTGCACAGCTATGCATTTGTTCCCAAGCTCTTGTCAATCTCTGAAATTACCTTGTTTATTTTTCTGTTTAGTTATCTCTTCCCCCCACACTAGAATGTCAACCATGCAAGGGCAGGGATCTGTCTTCATTACTCCTCCCTTCCTGGACCTACAACATGCCTAGCACATTGAAAGCACCCAAGATTACTTGTCATATTGGTGAATGAGTAACGATTTCATCTGAGCATCACAGTCCGTTTTAGGGCAAGGGAATGCTCACCTCCGTTTTAGAGAAGAGGCACCTACATCTCTGTGACACTCAGCGATTAGCCTGAAATCACAGGTAGGTCTGTAGCAGAGTTGTGACTTGAACCCAGGTCTTCTGTCTATGATCTGGGAAGCAGAGTGAACTTTTGCCCAAAACTTAGGTCATGCAGGTACTCTTTAAAAAAAGAGCCCATCAAAGATGATCAAATGCCAGCTGATTTGGGTATAAAGGCCTGATTCAACCCTGAATCCTATCCCTGTACCAGAGATGAAAATTCATCTACAAGATGAACTTGCAGGTGTGGCCAAAGACTGCTTCCTGCACCAGCTTCTGCATTTGTGCACCAGGACCTGCACTCATCCCTCCGTGGCCTTGGCCTCGGGCCACACTGGCCTTTGGGTCCCTCATTCCAGGAGGCTCTGGCCTGACTCTAGACTTTCAGCAATTTTTCTGATGTCCTAATTTCTTGATCACCTGTGCTGACACGATCCTGATTTCCTTCAATATGTCTTTTTTCCACTCCTGGGAAATTTATGTCTGCTCCAGCATATGTCCCCATCTTCCTTTGTGAAAAGAGAGGCAAGGAGAGGGAGTGGGGGAGAGCCGTTTAATATTTTTGAGCCATGTCTTCATGTTCTGTCAATAAATTGCCTCTGCCAGCTTTTAGAGGCCCTATTGGCTGTTGTACTGACCTCTTGTTCCTTCTGTACTTGAAAAATGCCTTATTATTTATCTTAGCCTCTCTCGCAATCTTTTCATTCCTCACCTTTGCTTTCCTTATCATGTTTTTGCACTTTAACTTTGTGCTATAATTTCTCTAGCTGAGTCGCTGTTTGATTCTTTTTTTTTCATACTTTCTCGCTTTCCTCGTTTTGATTACTTCCCCTACCACACCACATCCTCTTTAGAGCTATTTGCTTGGCCTATTCTCTACACTTCGTGTATTTGTTGCTAGGTAGCACGTATTTTCTTTGGGCAGTTTCTATTCATTTCTCTCTGATTACACTCTTCCATCGGCGGCTGTTCTTTTCAATCTCTTCGTGCCCTTGGCTTTTCTTGGTAGGAGCTGACTACTTTATTTGATCTGGGATCTCCTGCATGTCCTTCAAAGAGGGTCCTAATGCCTGCTGAGCCTTATATGGGGTGTGTATTCGTTTGCTAGGGTTGCCCTAACAAAATATCACAGACTGAGTGGTTTAAACAACTTATTTTTTCACAGTTCTGGAGTTTGGAAGTCCAAGATCCAGGTGCCGTCAGGGCTGGTCTCCTTCGAGGTCCCTGTCCTTGGCTTGTGGAAGGTCACCCTGTTGCTGCCTCTTCACGTGGACTTTTCTTTATGTGAGCACATCCCTTGTGTCACTTTTTGTGTCCAAATTTCCTCTTCTTATAAGGACACCAGTTAGATTACATCAGGGCCCACCCTAACGGCCTCATGGCTTCATTTTCAACTTAGTCATCTCTTGAAAGGCTCTAGCTCCAAACATAGTCACTTTCTGAGATACTGGGAGTTAGGACTTCAACATGTATATTTAAGGAGACATAACTCAGCCCATAACAGAATAAGCAGTAACTCCTGACATTCGATCATGGGTCAAGAGGAAGCTAGGTGCCTCAGTTTACATGTCATCCAAGTTTCCCCAAGTCAAACTGCCTGTGGGTACAAGTGGAGTCGCCTTACAGTAATATTCTAGAGATACTGGCAGGCCCTCAAGCCCTACCAAATACTTTTCTACATACTTCAGTGAATCTCAGAGTGAATCCCACTAACAAGACAGTCAGATGAGAATGGTATCCTCTGAACTCCTCAGCCAATGTCTACCTTCTGGATGTCTCTGACCACTTGGCACTAGTACTGATGCTGGGCACCTCTGCCACTTCTTCTGGGTATTGCCATTGGCTGGCACCACCTCCTAGGTGCTGCCAGACACCTGCAGTGCCATGGTGCAGACTGCAGTTCTTAAGATCCCAAAGCCACACCACGAAGGTGGAAGGCAGAAGCCTTTTTACCTTCCATACTATGCTTTGTCCTCAGGTGCCAAGATAGTGATGCCCTATGCCACATGTTTTCTCGATCTTTCAGTGAAGCACCCTGATTTAACTTCCAGCTCCCCTTTCTTAGTATTCAGGCAGGAGTCCATGCAGCTTGAGACAGGCACACTCAAACACTGTGTGCTTCTCTGCCATTGAGGTGACATACATCTGCCAATTTTATCATCCGTTAGAACAAGTTCTCCCACGTGTCTCCTTGGTACCTCCTGCAAGAAGACTTGGGATAAACGCACTTAGCTATGGCTATCAGCTGTGGACTCAATGTTTGTGCATCTCCCCCAAATTCATATGTTGAAATCTTTACCCTCAATGTTGATAGTATCAGGAAGTGGGGCCCTAGGGAGGTAATTAATTCATGAGGATGGAACCCCCATTAATGGGATTAGTGCCCTTATAAAAAAGACATGAAAGCACTTGTTTTTCTCCCTCTAGTCTCCTCTGTGTTAGGATAAATGAGAAGATGGCCATCTGCAAACCAAGAAGCAGGTCCTCACCAGACACTGGATCTGTCAGCACCTTGATTGCTCTGGAACTGTGAGAAATAAGCCACCCGGTCTATGGTACTTTTGTTAGAGCAGCCCAGACTAAGACACTATTCTATAGTGGTCACAGTTTAGGACCGTCTGCATACATATGGAATCTGCATACATATGGACACAAGTTGAGTCCAGTTCTGACATCTGTAAAATCTCTGTTCTCAATCTTCCATTGAAACAGCATACTGAGTATGCCTCTCTCCCACCTTGGGAAGCTGCAGGTAACAGACAATTACAGTGAATGGAAAATTGAGAATGAAGGTGATGGCAGAAACAACTGGGACAATCAAAGTTTATTGAGTCTTACAGGTGCCTGATGCTGTGCTATTTTCTGGAATTGCAATGGTAAACATGAATACATATGATTAAAGTGTTTACCCTTATTTTAGGATTTAAATTGTGATGAAGGATAAATTAAGATACATTTTTATAATATTTTCAGTGTTAAAGGTTTGTACAATTGCAGCACCGAGAGCCAAAAGTCTACCCTGGACGCTTATGGCAGATTTCCTGTGTTTCCAGAGTGCTCACATGAGTACATGCACCTTAGTAAATGTGCCGGGCATCACCTCCCCATCCACACCCCCTCACACCTTGAAAGGTGACATTCAGCTGGGTGTGCTGGCTCATGCCTGTAATCCCAGCACTTTGGGAGGCCGAGGTGGGCACACTGCTTGAGCTCATGAGTTCAAGACCAGCCTAAACAACATGACGAAACTCCATCTCCACAAAAAATACAAAAAATTATCCAGGCATGGCAGCAGGCAGCAGGCAGCTGTGGTCCCAGCCACCTGGGAGGCTGAGGTGTGACGATTACCTGAGTCTGGGAAATCAAGGCTGCAGTGAGCCAAGATCACACCACTGCACTCCAGCCTGGGTGACAGAGCGAGACCCTGTCTCAAAAAAAAAGAAAAGAAAAAGAAAGAAAAGAAAGAAAGGTGACATGATATACAACCTTACCCCTTCTGGCTCCAGGCACCAATTTACCAATCAGATATCAATGACTTAATCAGAGCCAGCTTTCTCTGTCCTCAGAAGTAGAACACTGAGGGCTGGAGTCAGGTGTGCCCACAGGATGATAGGCACTTTACCTGAAAGGTTATAGGAAATTGGTCCTGAAGTTGATGCCAGAGCAAGCCAGCAATGTCCATGAGGAAAAGATGTGGGATTCCTAAGCCACGTGTAACCAGAGAAGAATGGACCTCAGGAAGACGGGGAGCGGACAGAGGCACAGAGCTTGGAGGTTGCAAGTCCCCGTGCCTCTGTCAGGAATTGACACTGGATCATGGTTTCCTGGGTCCAGTCCCCATGGTAACCCACAGCACTTCTTTCCTCTTACTTTCTGTTAAGATTCTCTGTGGTACTTCCGTGGTAATTCTCCTCATAACTTCAGCTCGTTTAACTGAACTTTTTTGCTCTGCAACCAGAGCCTTCATTGTAATAGCCTTGTGGTTACTCAACTATAGTCTTTGGTAAAATTTTTCCTTCTTTACCGTGCTCAGTCTTTATTAAGCAGCCTCAGTGTCACCTCCTCTCTGAAGCATTCCCTGACAGCTCTCTCCCTTATGATCCCTCAGGATTCTGTTCATAATCATTGTATTGCAGTGTAATTTATCTGTTTATAAACATTTTACTCCCAGACCACAAGATCCGCAAAGGCAGAGCTCTGGTACCTACAAGGCACTCAGTAAATGTCTGCGGAATTGCCTTAGTGGCTCTGAGTTGGTTCTGGAAGCAGCCCGCCAGTCAGTATGCCATCCTATCTGCTGCTCAACCTTCCAGCCACTTGAGGGGCTCTGTGTTTACACTGACTTCGCTGCCTCACCCCTTTACTCTCAGTTCTATCTTTTCTCAGTCCTCCTAGTGTCCAGGCTTGCTTCTTTGCTGGGTCCTCCTGCTCTGTGCAAACTTGAGTACCTTTGGATCAGTGACAATTCCAAGGCGACCCCCCTGGGGCAGGGCACAATCTGTTTCCCAGGGTTCTAGAACTCTTCGCTGAGTTTTGGCTCCTCTTAGTGGCTTTGTGTGGTTGCCTGGGGCCCATGCTACCTGTGTGTCTGCTCGTGACAGCATCCTCCACCCGATCCAGCCATCTGTTTATTTTGGCTGCATCTCCGTCTTTATGTTCCCTCTTCTGAAAAATAGTGAATGGTAGCTACTCTCTTTAATCAGCCAGAGGCCCTCACTACCTTGTCCATCGGAGAAAAATTGACTCCAGATCTGTAGCAGCTTTCGTGCATGGGAGAAAACACCGGTGCTCATTTGCTCAGGAAAAACAACAACAACAACAACAACAACAACAACAACAACAACAAAAACCTCTTGCTCTGCTGAGACAATTTTCCTTTATGGATTGCAGGGCCCCCTAGCAAGCCCACCGGGTTTTCCTGCCAACTGCAGCTATATATCCAAGCTGCTGACTCACCCCCTGTCAGCTTAGGGCAGGGGGTGGCGATTGGAGAGTTTCACAGCCTCAGGATGTTTATTTGCTTCACTTTCTGTTCTCTGATAGGGAAGGTTTTGCAAGAGGGGTTTCTGCCAGTGCACCTACTGTGCTATCCTCAGTACTGATAGATATGTGATTGCCTGGGAGAGCAGAGGCTTAAACACACTGGGGTTCTGACACTTTTGCCCTCACCTTGGGACACCTTTCTGGCTTCCGCTTTTGGGAGGGGAAAGAAAAAGACAGAGAGACAGATTCAAGTTCAGCCTTGACAATTTCAAAATGGACTCTCTTGCCTCTCTCTCTGAACCCCCACCTCTCGTGTAGATAGCTTGGGCTTTTTATAGATGCTGTGACCTTCATGTTGATTGGTCTGGAAATAAATAAAAGAGTAATAAAAGAGAAAGAGTAAGAACTTCTGGCTAAAATATTGCCCGCTGGCTTCACGTGCCCAGGCTGTTTCTGGTCCCTGCAGGGGTCAATGCTGTGTGTCCGACTGGATACACATCTGCTCAGGATGGGCCAGTATCTTGAAAGGCTCCTCCTTGCTTGAGATTAAAGAAACAGCACTCCTCTGCCAGGCAATACTTCAGACGCTCCTTTCAGCCTTTGGCTGTGGGGCAGGACATGGACCGAGAAATGAAGACAGCCTCCAGCCAGGGCTGAGAGCCCTGAGTAATGAGCAGGGGAGTGGACAGTGCCTGTCTTGACTTTCTTCCTCTCCATGGCTTGCTTCGTTCTCCATTAGGAGATCTCAGCACATCAAAATATTAGCTAAGAAGATACTTTAATCTGAGGACAAAGTGACACCTATTTAAACTAACTTATCAACAAAGACAGCTAGAAGGTTTTTTGCACCTGACCATATATGATACCCCAAAGCTTTTCCATGAAAAATTGATTTTGTGATTTGGGGCAGCCTAAAAGTATGTGTAATAAAAGAGAAAGAGCACTTAACCCGAGGCGGGAGCCTCAGTTTCTAACGCTAGACTCATTACTAACGATGCCACTTTAGGCAAATAATTCTATTTATCTGGCTTCATTAGTGACCTCAGTGGAAGCAGCTTTAGCAGAGAAACTGACATTGTAATTGCCAGATCCATAGGCTAATTTTCATTCCTCGTCCTCCTTGACAACTCCACCACATTTGGCACTCTTGACTGCTCTTTTCCTTCTCGAGACCATCTCTGCTCTGGGCTCCTGGGACCCAGCCTCTGTGAATTCTTCTCCCCGCTCTCTCCCAGCCCTTTGCACCCTCCTTCTCTATCCCCTATAATCCCCCAACCCAGCACCGCCTGGCCATTGCCTGGTGGTGTTCCCCAAAGCTGTCTCTTTTCCCCTCTTCTCCTTACACATCTGTGTCATACGTAATCCTGTTCACTCCCACGGATCCAGTCACCATCACTTTGCTGGTAACTGCCTCATCTCTTCTTCAGAACTCTCCCCACCCCTCTCCCGAATGCAGACCGGCCTTTCCAGTGGTCCGGAAGATGCCCCATCTACATTGCACATTGAGCACTTCAAACTCAGTCGGCCCTTGACCGAGCTCATCGTCTCTGACATGTGTCCTACCCAGCCCTTAAACCTGAATCCTTGTGGGGTGGGTGGGGGGGAACCGATTCTGCCCTCTATATTTCAGTCAGTTTCAGGAGCTACACTGTCTTTCAAGCTTCACTCTCCCTAACAAGATGTTGCTGCCAAGTCTACCTGAGAGCCGTTCCTCACATCTTCATGCCACTGGCTACTGTAGTTAGATACTCAGGGGCTGTCACCTGGATCTATGAAACAGTACCAGAAAGAGTTAAGAATAGGTTTAGCTGATGTAACAGAAAGCTGAACTGCAGTGGCTTAACCAAATGGTGATTTTTTTCCTCACACAGTAAGAAATGCAGATGTAGGAGATCCAGAGTCAACATGGCCGCCCCACAATGCCTCCAGGGACCCCGCATGCCTCCTATCTTTCCAGTCAGCCACTCTTGCCATATGGCTATCCTCAGTATGCTTGTCACCTCATGGTCGCAAAATGGTTACCTTCTTCCACATCGGCATTCCAGGTTAGGAGAAAGGAAAGGGCAAAGGAGAAAAAGCAACTGCCTCCTGAATCTGACCCTTTTCAAAGAGCTCTCCTGGAAGCTCCACCCAGGGAAATGTCCCTTGACATTTCATTGGCCAGAACTGTGTAGTCTGACCTCTCCCTCTGCAAGGAAGGTTGGGAACGGTAGTGGGGGTTTTGTTTCTTTTGTATTCTTTCGCATGCAATGCACATTGCCTCTCTGAATAAAATTGAGGTTCTGTTAGGAAGGAAGAAAATGAGAACTGATACTGAATAAGCAAATAACTGTGTCTGCAACAGCCTGGTCTTGGTCCCCCAGCCATCAAACTCTTTCCCTACTTCTCTACCCTTCATGTCCCTAAAAAGGGATTGGACCATATTGTTCCCCATTCTAACTATCTGTGTTGATTCCTTGTTGGCTACAGAATGAAGAACAAACACCATAGCCCACAGTCTGGGTCCCATCTTCTTTTCTATGCTCTCCTCTTGCCATCACCCTCTCCCCTGAGAACACCCCATAGGTCCCACAGAAATCACCGTGGTTTCCTCTGCCCACAGTGCTGTGCCTTTCCACATGCTATTCTAGTGCCCTATTGCCTTTCCCATCGTTGGCCATTTATTCAGCCCTCATTGCCGGGGAGGGAAGAGGCATATATCAACTCGGATTTCTTCCTTAACCTTTAGAAGACAGACCTTCCTCACACTTCTGAATCCTCCCCATTCGCTGTGGGCTCCACTCCATGGGACAAGGTGCTCAGCCTGAGAAGACAGAGCCCAGCCCTAAGTGGGTCATGTTTCCTAGAAGGTAGGGTCACTGAGTTGAAAGAGAACACAGATCCCCAAGCATGGTGTATTCCACTTCTGACTCTCTCAGAGAAGCCCTGGATCATCCCCATTACTATTATTTCATAGCTGCTCCCTTGAGTAAAGTGCCCTTGAGTGGGACATCTGTCATCTAAGGCAGCAGCTTGTCCTGACCAGTTCACCCCATTTCTGTAATTCATCCATGCAGTTGCTTCAGGAAGTTGGCTCAGCATCTTCTCAACAGACTTAGAAGTCTTTCTTGTCCTCTCTGTGGACAACCTGAGCATAGGGTCCCAGCACTGCTCTCATGGAAGTTAGGGTCCCCAGGCCAAAAGCATGGATGTGCATTTTTACCAGAGCTTTGCATTGTGGTGTAAGCCTTCGCCAGTCATCTAATAAAATCAATGTTGAGTTTTTCATACAGCCAGGGATTCTTCTGTGCAGACAATGGTGTGCTGATCGGTGCTCAACAACTGGGTCTGGGGGCAGGGGTAGCTGTAGAGGAAGAGCTCTGGCTTGTAGAGTTTGCCAATTTCTGTGGTGTAAATACTCCCACCATGGCTAAATTCAAGCTACCAATGCGATACAACTGAAAATGCAGTAGGAAAGAGTTTGGTATGATGGGCTCCCTGGGCCAGTTTGACCTGGCTCCAGTGCAACAGCAGGAGACCTCAACCGGGAAAAAGGATGTGGATTGAAGTCTAGGCACGAAAGCCATACCCAGAACTCTGCAACCACCTCCTTAGCAACATGTTCTCTAAACCTACCCCCATCCTTCGGATGGATCCCTATTTTCCCTGCGATTACACAACTCTGTGATGATTCTTCTCCCACAGCAGTGTTTTTAAAAAGTCTTCTTTTGGGCAAATAAGTTTACTTTTCCTCGGTATATATGCCATCAATCATTGACGCCACAAAGAGGCTGTGAAAGCCTTGCCCTATTGAATGATGAGCAATGCCCTGTTGAATCCTCGTCTCACTGAGGAAGCCGCCACACCTTGGCTCACCACTAGGAGTCACTCTTTAGCACCGGGAATAGACAGACTTAATGGCACTTAGCACACAGTAGGGCTAAATGCCCACGGGTTGAAGGCATGAAGAACTACCAAATGTGGGTTAGATGCCCCCTCTTGGGGGTCCCATAAACCTTTGAAATCAGCGGACATTATCATCCTATATACAAACATTTTGTAGTATCATGTGGTAGGGTGTCCTATGAGTAGGTATGACTGCCCCATCTCTAGGTCATTCACCTTAGTATGCGGAAACCTAGCACAGCGTCCAACAGGAAGAAGCTACTCAGTAGACATCTGGAGAATGAGTGGTGGAGCCGAATATGCAGTACTTTAAAATATTCCCTAAGGAGGTTTAGTTTCATTTCTTTTTTTCATTTTCTTCTTTTGTTACTATTATTATTGTTTTTCCCACAAGCTTCTAGCTTTCAACATGATGGTACCAAAAGAAAAAGAGAGAGAGAGAGAGAAAAGAGTTCAACGAATTGCAGCTTCCAGCTGGTTATTATTATTATTATTTAAATTTTGGCTTTAACTTTGTGGGCAACTGAAGCCTATGATTTAAGCCATCTCTAGCTGAGCAAGGGGCAGTGCCCGCCCAACCACTCTGATTTCCAGAATGCACTTTGCTGTGTCAATATACATTACTTGTCACATTGCCATGAGTCTGAGAAGTTTGATCTCTGCTCTTAAATTGTTGTCATGTGTCAAAGCATACAGCCCAGGGGGAATAACTACATTGCGCAGGAAAAGCAGACATCGAGCCGTGGTCAGACCGCCTCAAAGATAAACACTGCTGTGTGGACCAGAAGAAGAAAGGTCGAAAAACAATCTGAAGCCTCAGACACCGTGAGGTTTTTTCACTTTCATTTTCTTGCCACTCTGAGGCTTCCACTTTATCAGCATGTGCAAATATACATTTTTCTTCCAACTGACCTTCCGACAGCTTGTCCCACAATACGGGACTAGCTTGAGTAGGTGGCCCTGTCGTTGGTGAAACGGGGTGGTATCTATGATACCCTCAAATGGAAGCTGAGTCTGCAAGCCCCCACCCACTGTGCCCTGCAAAATGAAAGCTCAGAGAAAATGTAAAAATATAAGTAAACTCAGGGAAGAGAAGTCCACTTCAGTGAGTATGAGCTACCCAAGCAGGAAGGCTGAAATCATTGTTTGCGGCTGCTGCTGCTGCTGGTGCGTTTTCTATTTTTTGAAGTCGGCTAAAAACAAACAAACAAATGAGTACGAGTAGTTCTCATTAAAAAAGGAAAGGGCAGAAGTCAATCTCCCTGTTTAAAGACGCCCACACACTTGAAATAGTTTCCTAGAAAGGCAGACAGAATTTAACTGGGTGTAGCTTAGCACACTCACAGAGCATTTTTACAACACCTCCTGAATCCTCAATGGCTGATCCCGTGGTACGACAGCAGCATGCCACATTCATTGCACCAGACAAGGATTAGGGAGTAAAATTTGTCATGTATGTAAATTGTAATCACAGTGGATGGTTGTATGTGCTCATTTAGGCATTTTAACAGTGTGTGATGCTATCCTCTCCGCAGGACTAATAAGCATTAGCCATAATGAGGTCAGTCAGTCAGGCATTATCAGGGGATTTAATTGGGACATGGGTCTCTGCTGAAGTGAAAATTAATAACTTTTGTCAATGTTCTGGTGAAATGTTCTGTCTTATTAAACTATGAGGGTCAATTAGAAAGCATTATGTAATAAAGTCCCCAGCAGCAGAACTCAAATTGAGTTATACCACAGTCATTATTCCAGGGCGAATGCATTTGAAAATGGAAAACCAGAGTGCCATATGGAGGATTTGGGTCAGATTTACAAGCATTGCATGTTAAGGCTTCCACAAGAAGGAAACAATTAAACGTAATACCGAAATAAATCAGCGCGCCGAGCGGGCTGTGCAGGGCCAGGAGCCTGGGGCGGGCCATGGCCCTGGAGTTGTGACACTGCAAAATGGCAGTGTCAGGAGCCTTCCATGGGCTGCGTCAGGCAGCGCCAGCCTACAAATCGCTCGGAGCGCTTAAAATCTGGGGCACACCTGGAAGGCTCAGGCCTGCACACTGACTCATATAAATAACTCTTTATTGTGTAGCTATTAAGACGAGAGATTGCTTTTATTAAAGTGCAAGTTATTGTGGCACAGCAAATTAAAGAATTTTAAAGCATACTAAACAGCCACTGCTATTCCCCATTCGGTCATGTTTTACGGTTCTTTAAATGGGCAGTATATTGTTAGGGAGATATAAACTCTGTGCCAAGACTGGGATCTGACACAATGGTTCAGGCACTTTTTCTGGCCAGGAAGGATTGGGAGGGGTGGAGCAGTGCTGGTGAGGACACTGTCCTGGTCCTTGATGTGTGTGTAGAGGTGGAGGTCGGTGTGTGGTAGGGGGTTGGATGTCACCTCTCTTCTGGAAGACTGGGGAGGTGGCTTTTGTCTGCTCCATTCTGGTAGAGAAGATTATCTTCAAACTGAGCAGAGTTTTAGAGATGGTCTTCAGATAAGGTAGTTAGAAGATGGAAGAAAGGGAGAAAGGAAGAGAGGGAGGGACGGAGGCGTACGTATGTGCAGAGGGTCTGTAGTGCCCATTACTAAAGAATCACAGCTTCCTCCAACTTTCTTATCTTGGCCAACCCCATTTTCTCTGAACCTTCTCTTCTCTAGTGAATTGAGCTTGGGTCTGATTATTTCCCCATTGACCCCCAACGTTGATTATGTTTCTAATTAAAAATACATGGCAGCAATGCCTCTCCTTGGCTCCACATCATCCTGGGACCTAGCCCATCCCCTCCCTCTCACCTCCGTGACTGCTGCTTCAAGCTGAGCTCCATCACCTCCCGCGAGGCCGGACAGTTGCAGTTTTTGCTTTAGCCCCCTCCTACCCATTCTCTTCACAGCAGTCATAGTAATCTTTAAAAAACACAGATCTGACCATGTCACTCCCCTTTAATGCCTTCTGTGTGCACATAGGATAAAACTCAAATCCTTTCCCTGGCCCACAGAGCCCCTCCCTGAAGTGTCAGGGCTCACCTGGAGGCATGCTTCCCTCTCACGTAATTCCCCCAAGTTCTAGAACATATGAGGCTCTTGTTCTACCCAGAGGTTTTGCCCATGCAGTTCTCGGAGACTGGAATCCTCTTGCTCCTGACCATGTGTGGCTGGTGCCTCTCAAGCTTCGATATTCATTCTCTGGGAGGCCTTCCCTGACCATTCTACCTAAAATAGATCCATCCAGAGCTCTGTATCCTCGCCCGATGGGTGTTTCTACAATAGTACTTACAGTTTCTAATTTAAAAACAAACCAGACAACAACAGCAAAAACAAAAACCTTTTTAGTGGCCTACTCGTTTTTTCTCTGACATCTTCCGTGGTCTGAAATTCTGTGACGGCCAAGACTGTACCTGTTCTGTTTTCACTGACTCTAGCAATGGGGGCAAATAGCAGGTGTTCATCATGTGTTCAGTGAGTGAACAACCGATTGAATTCGAAGGTTGCCTTAGAAGAGAATCTGAAGCTTATCCAACTCAGCTTCTTTACTGAAAAAGTGTTTCTGAGAATGGTGAGATAACATGTACAAGGAAGACGATTAGGAGAATTGGGAGCTAGGGCCTGGTTTACCTTCAAAATGTTACTTTCTGGCAGGGCGCACGGTGGCTCATGCCTGCGATCTGAGCACTTTGGGAGGCCGAAGCGGGCGGATCACCTGAGGTCAGGAGTTTGAGACCAGCCTGGCCAAAATGGTGAAACTCCATCTCTACTGTTACTTAAAACACCAAAAACAACAACAACAAAAACTAGCCGGGCATGGTGGTGCATGCCTGTAATCCCAGCTACTCAAGAGGCTAAGGCAGGACCATCTCTTGAAGCCAGGGGGCAGATGTTACAGTGAGCCAAGGTCGCTGTACTGCACTCCAGCCTCGGCGACAGAGTGACTCCATCTCAAAAAGAAAAAAAAGTTTCTTACTTCCTTTGCCCAATCACCTAGTCCTATTTAACCACACCTTGGCTTTACCTCTACTGGAATGAACACTACTGTAATGGACTGAATGTTTTTGCCCTTGAAATTCATATGCTGAAATACTAACCCTCAACATGATGGCATCAGGAGGTGGGGACTTCGGGAGGTGATTAGGTCTGAGCAGGGAGCCCTCGTGAGTAGGATTAATGCCCTCAGAAAAGGGAGCCCAGGAGTTCACTCACCCCCTTTCTGCCACATGAGGACACACAGAGAAGTCAGCAGTCTGCAAATGGAAGAGGGCCCTCACCAGGACCTGGCCATGCCGACACCCCCCCCCCCCCCCCCCCCCCCGCCAAGACCTGCAGCCTCCAAACCTGCAAGAAATATGTTTCTGTGGTATAAACCAAAGATTATGTCTTTGGTATTTTGTTACAGCAGCCTGAACTAAGACAAGTACCCTAAATCCTACAGTGAAAGCATGTTTAAAATAAATGCAAAGACTAAAGCTGCACTATCAAGAAGAGAAGAGAAGACTGATTTCTGGTATATTCATAAATGGAATACAATGGAATGAGAATGAATGAACCAAACCTAGAGGCATAAAAACTGTCAAATCACAAACACATAGCATTGACTAAAAAGAGCAAGTCCCAAAAGAATACATACCTGGTGATGGCATTTATATGGAGTTTAAAAGATAAGCAGGACTAAGTGATATATGGTTAGTGGATATGTGGTCAAACTATGCTACAAAACAGGAATAAAGAATATTGTTTTAAAAAATAAAAACACCATTCAGATAGGAGTTCCTTGCCATGTATTCCGGTGATGGGAAGGAAAGGGCCAAGCATGAGGAAGAGACCCCGGGATGGAGTGCAGGGTGACAGTGTTATTTATCATTAATAGGGTGGAAGTTTCATGGCTCTTCATTTATTTCTCATGCTTCATAGTTTGTAAGTTTATATTGAGAAAATAATTGATAAGTTGAAAAAAACTAAAATCAACATGATTTCACCTGTGCCCAAATATACCTCGTCTTGGGAAGAAGAGTTTCTTCCCCCTTCTTCAGGGAGGCCTCAAAGAGCTTCACCCCAGCTGCCCATTCACTTTTCTTGTTTCTGCTGAGGGAAGACCAATACTTATTTTCATCTTCAGGTCTAGCAAATGAGAAACTGAGGCATAGTACGAGGTGAGTCTCTGGAACCCAGAACAACACTCAAGGGACGAATGCTCCCCATCTCAGTGGAGCTGCTCATGACATTTACATACAATGACTACCTGCAGAAAAGGCCTAATGAAATAGTGTCAGTTTCTAAGGCAGGCGACCATGTCAAAAGTCAGATCATCTTTGCACCCAGGCTTTTGTTCTCTGACTGTGCTGGGGACAACCACATAAGCCATGTATCCTAATACTACTCTGCATGTGTTCATTTCTGACTCTCTTATGAGACTCTGTCACATACATGACCTCATTTGATTCCCCCCATGACACGGCATGGAAGACGCACAGCAGATACTTTAGTTCTCATTTCAAGAATGCTGTTTCCTGTACATGTTGATGCCTTTCTTCCAGCTGTCAACGCCCATTTAATGCTGACAGAATAGAATCCCTGCAGCCCGTTCCTGAAACAGGTCAACACTGTATAAAAAACGGTATTTGGAAGATGACTTTGGAGGCAGGCATTGGGCAGGCCCCCCAAGCAAAAGTAACCTCCTTACTGGTCCTTCCACTATTAGCAAACTATTCTTTGCTATCTTCAAGGCCTTTTCACTTTTTACAATCCCTTATTAAAATGCAAATACTCCTGAGAGTATCCACATTAAAAAAAAAAAAAAAAAAAAAAGCCGTTAATGATCTTCATTAACTGAAAATGGATGGGAGATGGAAGCCGGCACCAGGGCAGGAGTGGGCACCAGTGATGGGAAGGGGAATGAATGAAGAAGGAAGAGAAGGAGACAAGGAAGCCCAAAGGCAAATCGTGCCAACATCATCCTTTGGTACGGGGCAGCCTTGCCCTATTTTTCTGCACAACCTCATTTACTTCACGCTCTCACTTGACTTGAGCCCCTAGACTTGCTACTGGCACAGGATGGCCTGCGATGGCCATTCGATGTCCCTCTGATGGTTTGCCACATGCTGACGTCCCCATCCTTGAGCAATTCTGTTCTGTTAGGGGAGGGAGTTCCCACCATAAGGGTTTCTGGATCATTTGTGCTGCTGGTCTCCCTGGGCCACACTTCTGTTTCTGGAGAGAGTTTTCGCATTGGGCTCCTTCTGACGCGTCAGGCTGAAAAGTGAATTTGAGCCAAGAGTTCTGTTGTTTCATTTCAGTTATTTATGAGAAGCTGGTATTTTCTGCTCACGAAGACAATATGAAATTTCAAAACCTAAACATTATCAAGCTATTGGGATACTGGTGAGAAAATAGAAATTGCAAAGTATTTCTCAAAACAGTCTGAGTAATTTTCCTTCGCTATTTTGTCCCCGGGAGTAATAACAAATAGAAATGCTACTTGTCTTTTGGAATCTTTTTTGCTGAAAAGTATGAAGTGATTCCAGAGATATTCTGAACAGAGGGACCCCATCAGCATGCGGTCCTATAGGAAAATGCAATCTGTCTGCACCTTCTTCCCAAGGGGGCCAGTGAATGAATGAACCAAAGAATAAATGAATGAACAAACCATTCAGCTATACACACTTAATTTGACAGAGCAAATGCCTGCTAGTCATGCATTACTATCCCAGCTTGAGACCCAATTATTTCTTTATCTAAATAATGTGGGTGTTTTCTTTGATCATAAATGTAATAATATGTGATCATTATAAAATGCTTAGAAGATACAGAAAAGTATAAAGAAGACAATAAAAGTTATCCATAATCATACCCCACAGAAAAGTCTTATTTTGAGGTTTATATCATACATGTGTTCTTCTGAGCTCATAAACAATACATGGCTGAGATCTTGCTGCATATACGAGTGGTATCTGTGTTAGACAGAATTCTAAGATGATCCTGGATTCCACAAGCCTTTATATAATCCCTTCCCCCTTGAATGTGGGCAGGTGGGACCTGTGACTATTTGGGCCATCACTCCCATGATTTGGTTATGTTCCATAGCATGACTTTAAGGGTGGGAGATGATCCTGGGTTGGTCTGGCCTGTTCAGATGAGTCTTGACAGAGATTGGGCTTTTCCTGGAGACAGATATGAAGCACGAGAGGGACTTGAAACAAGGGAGTGTCTCCTTTGGTGACTTTGAAGATAGAGAGCCCAACATGGCAAAGAATGCTAGAAGCCTCCAGGACCTGAGAGCAACCCCCAGTTGACACCCAGCAAGGAAAATAGGGACCTTGGGCCTGCAATCACAGGAACTCAATTCTACCAAAAATCTGAATGAGCTTGAAAGAAGACCCCAGCTCTAGATGAGAACAGTCTGACCAACAATCTTAATTTTGGTCTTATGAGACCCTGGGCAGAAAAGCCAAACAAGACTGCTGGGGTTTTTAACCTACAGAACCATGAGATAGTAAATGGGTATTGCTGTAAGTGGCTAAACTTACGATTTGTTATGCAGCAAGAGAAAATAATACAACATTCTATTTTTTCACTTGACATTACAACTTGAACTTTGTCTCCTATTAATGTTAACTACAAATTTAATGTCTATGTCTAATGTGTGTATTTGGATTAAAATCAATGTAATGAGTCTGAATGATTGGGCATTTAAATGTAGCCAGTATTTGTATTAGGTATTTGTTATTTGGAAGTTGTGTTGTTTTGTTATTTGTGTTTGTTTTGACTCCTGCGGTCACAGGAGAGAAAGATGAAGCATCTTTCTCAACAACTGCTGTGCTATAACCCTGACAGAGAGAGAGAAAATGTACTTCTGAAAGGTTAGTTTGCTTATTTAAAGGAGACTGTGGTACTTTGTGAGAGGGCTTTGAGAAAGGGCTTTGTGTTTCAAAGACAGAGGCCCTTGACACCTGCAGACTACATCGTCCAAGGAAGAGGATTAAGGATGTGGGCTGGAGACGTTCAACTGATGGGCTCCTCCCTGGCTACATGACTCCCCAGGACTGGGAAAAGAAATAAGACTTGAAATGTGACCTATGGTGGAGATAATGGCCCTATCTGAGCCCGATGCTCTGGGTGACCTCAGGTGGGCACTGCTACGTGGCTGTCTATGTGGCTGACACCGCACACTATGGCTAGAGAGGTTCTGCCGACCCAGCTGGGGTGAAGGAATTCAGAGCTCTTCTCATCACCCTTGGCTAGTATCGACTTCTATCAGATTTCATTTCACTTTAGAAAATATAGAAACGTGGCGTTTCATACAGTCCTGGGATGTGGGACGTTCCTACCTGTTCCATAAATAGTACTATGATATATAATTCTACAGAAATGTGTCACCAATTTTATCATTATTTTAATAGATTTCTAGCAATAGGTCAAAAGATATACACATTTTAAGGTTCTTTATATAAATGGTAAAATTAGCAGATTCCTAGACCTGTAAGCAAAAGTACATATAAGATGCTAGATTCATCATAAACTCTCCTTTGGCCTCTGCCCCCAAACCATCCCAACATACTAACTCCCAAACATCCAAGGCCCACAGGAGCACATCCAGGCGCTGGCTGGGCACTCATCCAGGAAACCAGCAGTGTGCAGGCTACACTGCATAACCGCGGGGACAGGCAGGGCCTGGGTACATACACACCAGCTCCACCACCCACTGGCTGAGTGGACTTGTGTAGTTACATCCTGGGGCTCCCGTATAAAGTACCACGGGCTAGGTGGCTTCAACAACAAACATACACTGTCTCATGGTTCTGGAAGCTAGATGTCCACTATCAGGGTGTTGGTAGGGTTGGCTGTCTCTGAGGACTGTAAGGGAGAGATCTCATCTAGGCCTCCCTCCTAGCAATCACTGGCATTCCTCAGCTTACAGTTGGCTGTCCTTCCTCTTCTCCGAGTCTTCACGTGGTCTTCCCTCTGTGTCCAAATCTCCCTGGTTTTTCTATCAGTCATATTGGATCAGGACCCATCCTAATGACTCCTTCCTAACTTGATCATCCACAAAGACCCTTTTTCCAAATAACGTCACATTCACGGGTGGGCAAGGTTAGGATTACAACACATTTCTTGGGGTCAGGGAAAATTCAATCTGTAATACCTTGGCAAGTCTCGTATACTCTCTAATGCACTGTTTCCAGATCACGTCGACAGGGATGACACTGCCTTCCCCACTGTGAGGATTCAATTTAGATGACAAGTGAAAAGAGAGGTAAATGATAGGTAGAGCATTTACCCAGTGTCTGGCCCATGGTTGTTGCTCAACAAATATTGGCTAAGTTATCAATGACAATTCTCGCTATAAGTATCTCATGACACACACATGGGATACACAGAAACCCATGCTCAACTGGGCAGGGGTGTGCGCTTTTGTGGCCCCCCAGTGTCCCTAGAGAAGATTCTCTCTTACTTTTCAAGTGCCTTTGGCCTTTTTCTCTTCCAGCCTCTACAAGCAGGTTGTTTGCCCAGACACAGACCTCTCTCCCACAAAGACCACTTTGGAGATTGGCGCCCGCCTTCTGCTGCTAGTTAGTTGTTTGAAAAGTGCTGACGCTTCTCTTCGTCCACTGTGCCAGGACTCTGTGCCAAAGCTGCCCACACAAGCAAGGCTCGCCCTGCATGCCAGGCTTTCAGAAAGTAGACCTGGCACCAAGCAAGCGTAGGAAGAGAGGCCCTTGTGATACGGCCCCCGACACACTCACACACACATACACCAGCCAGAGACCAGAGACCCCAATCAGTACTTTTAAAAGGAATAAAAATTGCTCAATCTCTTTGATGATATTCAAAGAGTCTTTTTTAATATATGAGAAAGCACATTCTAAATTCTTAACACATCTGGTGTCACCCGCTCTTTTCCCCCTCTAAACTCTCTTGATTCCATAATTTAGAAGGTCTTAAGATACCGAAGGATCTCGCTGAGGCATAATTGGGTATATTTTGCGCTCCAAGTTGCATCTGATGCCCCACCTCACCCCGGAAACTTTTCCACTGAGTTGGAGAGAAAAGGTTTGGGGGTTGGGGGAGCAAGGACAGTGCCCTACCTGCTCAAGTGGCCTTTGACAGGAGAGCTGAACTGCCTGCAGGAAAATGTTTGCTATTCATTTTGCCCTGACACTCCAGGAGAGGAGCACAATTTCTTTTGTGATTGGAGGTAATGTAATCTACAGGAAAATCAATGTGGGCTGACAGGAGACTCGCCCAGCTGATCTGCAGACTAGAGACACTGAATCACAGCAGCTGAAGGCGGCATGGCCGTGAGGCCGTGAGGCCGTTCCCGCGGCCTCCGGGAGAAAGTGGTCTTGGAAAGCTCACACCTGGGGTGCTCCTAACCTCAAAGGAGCCCGTGGACCCAGCTGCCTAAGCCACCAAGAGTTAAGTGGCAAAGGGCTCAGTTGTGGGGACAGTGCTGGGGGTACAGAGGACCACAACATGCTCTGCTGGGTTACTGAGAACAGAGAGATACACACAGAAGAAAGAAGACAGACGGAGGACCTGAGATTGTAAGACACAGATAGAGATAGGGAAGGAGCAAGAAATAGACAGACAGACACGCGCACACACACACACACACACACACACACACACACAAACAGGGAGCTCTGCTTCAAATTGTCTCCTACTACAAATTGTCCTTTACTACTTTTTAAATCAAAAATTCAGACCATGTCCCCACCATCCCCAAACAGCAATTACTTTAGTAATCAGCAAAGAAAATGTTGCAAAAATAAATAAATAAGATAGACTTAACAAAAAATAACTCTCGCCACCCCAAAAACGTCTGTGCATCTGCTGGCCCCTTACTGGCCTGGTTCAGCTGACTTCAGCACTCACAGCAGCAACGGCGGCGGCAGCACCAGCAGCAAAGTTAGCAGGTGTCACCCCAATATGGCTGCGAACCGCTTCTCAGGATTCAGAGACATAAATCAGAACAACAGGCCCATACTACCCCCTTCCCATATGTCCCATGTACCTAAGCCACAACCACTCACAGCCTTCTGGTCCCTGGATGCTTGCTTTAAGGCATTACAAACACTCATCCCCCAGCCTTGGAGGTGAGGCTGCTTTTCTAGAATCTGTGTAACCTTTCTGTGTAGTCAAAACACCAGGTCATTTATTATTAATACCTGAAGCATGCGGAAAATTGCATTTGGGAAAGGAGTGTGTTAACTTACAACCAGAGCCCAGACCTGGAGTGCTGGGAGAGAGGCTGGTGGTTCCCACTGGTACCCGTCGATGCCCACTGCTAATCTCTGACATGAGGAGGCCGGAGAGGCCCAGGGTGGGGTGGGGCAAAGAATTGCCAACACATGCAGGCCTCTTGGTGGCCCCCTCCCGCCTGCCTATAACGAAAATCCTTCCCCCATCTCTCCTTCTGCCTGGAGTGTGTAACAGGCCTCTTCTATCCCCTCACAAACTTCCTGGCAAAGGCTTCCTATTTCACCTACTATGTTCCTGGCAGAAACTTTTAAGGCCACCGAGGCAGCAGTCTCAAACACAGTCTTTTCAAAGACTTGGGGGCAATTCTGAGCCTGAATTGGCTCCGTTTTCTTTCCCTGTACAGTCCCCGCTCTGCAGTGGAGCTGACAAGGGCTCTGGACAGCGGGACAGCGGGATCCAATAAATCCGAGGCCTGTCTAGGTGCTTCATTTATCAAGAGGCCTAATTTACCCAGGCCCTTTAGACTAATTGCAGATTTGCAAAAACTGCTGAGAGTGTAGAACCGTGCATTGTGAGTGTCCCTTGCCATATTTCTGCTAATGTGTTTCATCTGGAGTACATAAAGAGGCAGGGATGCTGATTTTAGACACAGCACTTTGGGGCTAATCCAGCTAAATGATTAGCCCTAAAATTCTGCAGTGATGTCATTTTCCCTACAGTGCTCTGCCAGTCGGGTTGTTTGCTTTATAGTGAGAAATATGTACTCGCAGACACAGGCTCGCTCTCTCAGCATCACAGGGAACTCTGCCCTTCATGGCTGACTGGGGGGAATCAGCACCCTGCCCACGGTCTCTGGGTCTCCTCTGAAGATGACAAGGGCTGCCAGCAGGAAAACAATCATGGGAAAATGTCCCTTCTTTAAGGGACTCAGGTAAGAATCACTCTCCGCTAGCACGCACAGGCATCTGTGAATGGGTTACAGGAGAAGTCACCCAGGTTCTGGGCAAGGAGCAGGTCTAAGCTGTGTGGGCATGTGTGGGTTACTTGACCTCTCTGAGCCTCAGTTTTCTTCTCTACAAAAGAGAGACACGAACACCTGTCTTGCTGAATGCCTCAGGACAGCTGACAAGGTGATTACCATGGAGTTTAGAGTGAGAGGGTTCAAGTCCCAGCTCTCTCACTTCTGAGCTCTGGTTACTCATCTCCTCTGAGCCCTGGGCTCCTCCGGCATAGACATGAATAATAAAAGTAGCCTTCTGAGGCTATTGGACTGAGCGCTTACCCAGCATCCGGCTCTGCACGCCACACAGTGTAGTTGCCCACAAAGTAGCAACTCTGACTTGGGTTCATTGGGCCCATGTATTTGTTTCAGAAGGAGGAGTTGAGCTGCAGTTGATGGTTTTTAAAATACCTCTGCACCCTAGAAAGTTATTTTCCCAGTAAGTGCAAGTAGGGTTTGCACTTGGTACAATGTCAGAATTTACAGATCCAACTTCCTGAGGCTGGTGAGGTTTTCCACATTTCTTTGATATACAGTCGACTCTTAAACAACACAGAGGTTAGGGATGCCAACACCCTGCACAACTGAAAATTCACATGTTACTTTTGACTGCCCCAAAACTTAGCTTCCAATCGCCTACTAATGACTGGAAGCCTTATCAATAACATAAACAGTCAATTAACACATATTTTATATGTTATGTGTATCATATGCTATACTCTTACAATAAAGTAAGCTAGAGAAAAAGAAAATGTTAAGAAAAGCATAAGGAAGAAAAAATATATTTACTGTTTATTAAGTGGAAGTGGATCATCATAAAGGTCTTCATCCCCCTCATCTTAGGTTGAGTAGGCTGAGGAGGAGGAGGACGACGTTGGTTTTGCTGTCTCATGGGTGGCAGAGGCAGAAGAAAATCCACTTATAAGTGGATCAACACAGTTCAAACCCATGCTGTTCAAAGGTCAACTGTATTGTGGATAAGGGGCAGAAATATCACCTTTCCATGTAGCCAAAGCCTTCACAGATTCCAAAGTACATATCCTATCTAATATTTATAACCTTTACTAGGTGCCTGGTTATGCCAAGCAATGTAACATAAGCATTTTACATACAACTGCCCATCCAATCTTAACCCTAGCTCTCCAAAGTAAGAACTATTTTTATGTCTATCTTACTGATGAGGAAAGTGATGCTTCATGAGATTAAATAATTCATCCAAGACTGCACAGCTGGAAAGAGGTACAGTAGAAACACTAACCTTAGTCCAGCTGCCCCGAAGCGGGTCCTCTTAGCCGGGACATTATACAGAAGCAAAACCATAGAAAGGGACACCTCCAAACCTAGGACACAACCCAGCAATGTTTTACTGAGGGTCAAGTACTTTGCTGGGTACTGTCCACGCAGGGTGTCTAGTCTTCCCAGTCATGCTGCAAAGTAGGAATTTCTACTGTTGCCCCCATGGTACAGATGAAGAAAGTTTAAGGCTGTGTATTCTCACCAGTTACTCAGCTTACAACTGGAGGAGTTGGGAGAGGAAGTGAAGGCCAGCTGCCCCTCGAGGCTGCCTCTTAATCTCTGTTCTGCTGGGAGGAAGATCAGCCTTTCAAATGGGCTTGTAAAGTAGATGCCCGTGATGGGATTGCTGGACCCATCACCTTTAGACACTGGCTCTGGTCCTCTTGTAAGCATGATCTTCACAACTCGTCCAGAGTAAATGAGGTTATGCGTTAGACACCTCACAAAGGCCTATGCTTTCCTAAAAACTCTAGGACACGATCTTTTAGCCTAGAGAATTGTTGAAGAACAGCCCAGAAGAAGCTACGGGCAAAGTACTCCGTGTTCTGAGAGGCTGGGTGTTAAGCCATCTTATTAATTGGCCTTCCTAGTGGGAGTGTTTGTCCTGATGGGTCAAAGCTTGAAACAGACACAGCACCCAAAGCCTGGAGACAACATTTGTCTTACATCCCCCATCTCTGACTAAGCAGCTGGGGGCATGGGCCAAATTGCATGACGGATTCCTCACACATCATACCATAAATTTACCCCCGAGAGCCGGGTGCTGTGGGTCCCACCTGTGTCAGCACGCTAACACGCAGCCTCAGAACCATAACATAGTGTTCTTGGGGGAGGCTGAAATTAATGAAACTCTAGCTGACATTTTGAGCACGCACACACATATCTCAAGATTATCCCACAAGTATATTTCTTGTGGAGAGAGTAGTTTTTCCATATTAAAAGATGGCATTAACCTTCAATAGTCCATCACTTGCTTTAATCCTTTCCACCTGTAAATATTTCAGATAAAAATATCACAGCGGCTGTGCCTGCATCTTACAAATGTGGCTTAGATCCAGGCTTAGGGAGAGACGACAGGTTGAACTTTTTCACTTTCAAATATCCACCAAAACCAGAGTCAATGGGTGGTAGTGGAGGAAGCATGGAATTTGGAGTCTGAAAGGCCTGGGTTCAAATCCCTGCTTCTTCACTGCTAGCCCAGGAAGTTTGGAAAAGTTGCCTGCCATTTACCACCATCAGTTGTAGAGTTTTTGCCCTGCCAAAGAGAGCTTTGTACAGTTTGTGTGTTCAGAGGAGGTGTATTTTCTAAAGTCATCAGCCTGAGGATGTAGCTTTTAATTTTAGTCACCGTAAGCATGAATTGCAGCCCTCTTCTTAGCTTCTTCAAGGCTTATCAACCACATCTGTAAAATCAAGACCATTCCTTCTTTTCCAAGCTTTGAGCTTGAGAGGTGCTGTGTGCATAATCCAACTACCACACTCGTATCATGGAAGGCAGGCTCAGGGCAGTCCTGGGTAACTGCTCAAGGGTCTGAAACTAGGGTTGCAAAATGGCAGCCTGTGGGTACCATTCCAGCTATGTGTTTTATTTGACTTGCACAAAAATCAGGAAATTTTCCCACAAAAACCTTCATTTCCGGTTCCTCTAGATGAAGCCAAATATCTGGACACACAGGACAGTATTTCCACAGAGCAATAGCCAGCAAGACCTGCAAGGACGAGGAGCTGCTTCCTCTAGACAGGCAAGCTCACTCCAGGTCCCACAGACCCCAGCTGTCAGCCAGCATGTGCGCCTACACCCACCATCCGTCTTACATCCACTTCTGGCTTCTGTGGCCCCTGCAGCCTGAGATGTCCAGACCCTTGCTTCACAAAGTGTGGTTTCTGCCGCAGCGGCACCTGGGAGTGTGTTCAAAATGCAGAATCTCAGGTCCTCGTCCAGGATCTACATTTTAGCAAGATCCCGAAGTGATGAGTGTGTACATGAAGCTTTTGAGAAACTCTGATCTAGAACAGGGGCAGCAATCTGTGGCCAAATCCAGCCAGCAACTTGCTGTAGTAAATTAAGTTTTCTTGGAACACAGCCATGCCCATTTGTTTATGAGTTGTATGTTGCTGCTTTCACTTACAATGGCAGAGTCGAGTAGTTGCAACAGGGCTCAAAGACTAAAATATTTACTCTCTGGCTCTTTACAGAAAGAGTTTGCTGACCCCTGGTCTAGAAGAATGCTCTAAAAAATAGATTTTATAGTCTATTTAATTGGACATTCTAAGTACTACAGATACCACAAAGAATAAACATTCAGGAGAGTTTCTGCAGTCTAACCTGCTAACTTTCCCATCCCCAATTTTTTCTTTATTTGGGGATTTTAGCTGTCAGCCCTTAGAGAGCCCACAAAGCCATGAAGGTTAGCCAAAGAGATCTTCACCCTGGACATCCCATCTCCTCCTCTTTGCCTCTCTCTCTCTCTCAGCCTTCCAGGCTTTTCCTCTCTTTTTTGTCTTTTCTTCAGGATTCTTCCTCTTCTCTTGCTTGGTCTTTCAGCTTGGTCTAGTGTCCTGGATGACTTGGGAAAGTAGAATACTGGGCAGTAGGTGGAAGACAGGAGGGTACTCTCTCAGAGTGGTTTCTGCAATATGAGCAGGCCTTCCACCCTGCCCAGATCCACAGCGCTTCTACACCAGGATTTTGCTTTAAAAAAAAAAAAGAAAAAGAAAAGTCTCCGCTGATATCCCAGCCTTGTGTCTATAGACCGCAAGAGGCAAAAAGGGAAAAGGAGACTAGAACTGTCCTAAAATATACATCAAGCACCTGGCCCATACAAGGCACTCAGCAGGTGACAGTGGGTCTTCCGCACCTAAGGCATCTCTTGCTTCTTGACTTATCCTGAGGTAGAAAACCCTGTGAGATACTGCAACACGAAATCATTTTTGAGCGCAAAAACTGTCTAGAATGATACCGAACTTCCATATGTGGTATGATGAGTTTTTAACTGACCAGTCAACAAAGACTGTTCATCTTCAAAGTGGAATGCAGCATTTCAGAAGGCGTGGAAGCCAGCAACGTGTTCACCACACGGGGCGTCCCGCAAACATCCACAGTGTCTGGGGATTCCAGGTGGGCCTTAGGACTCACTGAGTCTCTGGAGGCGCAGTCCCACACCTGTCCCTGACAGGCCGGGGCCACAGAGGCACATGGCGGCAGGCAGTTTTTCATCTAGTCCTGCCTTCCCACCCCACTGCCTGCTGCGGACTCTTGGCCTGCTCAAATGTGATTCCATCAGGGGAGGATTTCCAGAGACCGGCATTAAGTCCGCAGTCCTTTTGAGCCTGTTGTGGAACTCATACCTAGCTCTGTTGGGAAATGATCCTTCAAGCAGAGCTGATTCCCTCTTGCCACACTCTCCGCTTTCCTTTTATTTCATCTTTTCCAGAGAAGCACCAGTTGCCGTTTTCTCCTTAATAATCTTTTCATCTCAGAGAATGGCTCCCCATCCCCTCAGTCATCTCCTCTCCAAGTTAATAATTGTAGTTCTTTTCATCTTTCCCCATTAGTCCTGTTTTTCAACTCTTAAAATCACTACCTTCAAACCATTTCCAAATTCCCTGCATCCCTATGAAACTGCTTTGTATCTTAAAAATTATATAGAAATGTACTGAGTAAACATATGGACAGGGCGGCTGTGTAGGTACTAATACATTCCATCACGTCACTGACTTCGCCAAGACTTCTTCTGAAGAAAACGTTCAAAAATGGAGAGTAGTGAAAACAGAGAAAATGCTACCTGCATCTTCTCATTTATTTGCTATTTTGGAGTCAGGGGATGAGGGAGATGGTTAACAAAGATCGACTAATAAATCATAATAGTAAAATTAATAATGATAACAGCATTTGATATGCATGATGTTCAGGGCACCAGCTAAGATTTACACATATTATCTCACTCAATCCTCCTTATAAACCTGTGAGAACGTACCATTATCACGCTCATTTTGCAAACAAAGGAATTCAAGATTAAGTAACATATTGAAAGGTATTATCTGGTAACATAAGGTGATCTCCCAAAAATGTTTCCATCTTACTCTCAATAATATAGAATTTTCCACAGAGGCAAGAGAGAATTTGAGAAGCCTATTCAGGGAAGTTTTATTCCCACTGACCCCCTAGCCTCCAGCAACGTGCCTGGCACACAGTAGGTGCTCAGCAAACGTTTGGAATAAATGGATAAACCTTACTGCCCACTTTGAACGTGATGTAAGGGATCAATGGACAACTTCAGCTGAGAGTCAGGTGATAGCACTTAATTCAGAAGCCCATCACATGACTGATACGGTTTGGCTGTGTCCCCACCCAAATCTCATCTTGAATTGTAGCTCCCATAATCCCCACATGTTGTGGGAGGGACACAGTGGGAGATAATTGAATCATGGGGGCAGGTTTTACCCATGCTGTTCTAGTGATAGGGAATAAGTCTCATGAGATCTGATGGTTTTATAAAGGGCAGTTGCCCTGCACACGTTCTCTTGACTACCACCATGTAAGACATGCCTTTACACTCCATTTGCCTTCCGCCATGATTGTGTGTCTTCCCCAGCCATGTGGAACTGTGAGTCCGTTAATCCTCCTTTCCTTTATAAAGTACTCAGTCTCAGGTATGTCTTTTTAGCAGCATGAGAACGGACTAATTATGATGACTTAGGAAGGCATTTTCCATTCTGGCTGGGCCATAGAACCACCCAGAGAGCTCCGGAAGGGTGCAGCTTCTCTGGGCCCATCCCAGACATCCTAAATTGGAAACTTCCAGGGGCAGCCTGGGAATCTGTATTTGTTACCAAACCTCTCCAGGTGACTGTGAGGCGCAACTGCATTCAGTGTGACCTTCCCCCACCCGCTTTGTGCCCAAGGAATGGGAACTTTATAGACCACACTCAGAGGTGCTCCACTGCTCTCTGGCTTCGGATTCCGTTCAGCCACAGTGAGGCACTAGCACATCGGAAGCTGGGAGAAGAGTGGAGTGGGGTGTTCATGCCCCAACTTCCTCCAACCAAGCCACAGGGTGACCATGGCTGGTTCTTCTCCCAGAGCTCCTCGGGTGGCCCTCCCTCAGCCACCGCTGCCTCTCCAGGTTCACTCACTGCTCCTCCCCTCACCCCGTCAGCCCTCCTGGTGCTTGGCTGTGCTCAGCCTGGGTGCTTCTCCAGGACCTTTTAGACTTCCCTTACCACTGCCCACACCTCTGAAAACAGTCCCTTCACTAACCTCCTTTCAGTCCCCCTGTTGTAATGTACTGTCAGCTTCCCACTGAGACTCTAACTGAATATCTATGAAATTATCCTGAAACTGGATTTTTACAAATCCATGGGACAGTGTATAAAGGGGGCCATCATGGACACCTTTCTAGGGAGTTTACTCATGGGACCGCCCTAAGCCCTCTATCACTCTGTCCTACTGCTGGGACCCAGAGGCTCACAGCACACAAGGTCTTCCCTGGCCCTGACTGGCGGGGGCAGCCCAGGTGATATTTATCATATTTTGTTCAAAGGAAGAAGGGAGATCCAAATAATATCTTTTGGAGTCACTGAGCGGTGCCATCAGAAGCTTGACTTTAAAGGCCATATTAAAAAGAAAACCATTTTTTTCTGAGGTTTCCATGTACAAATTATTGAAAAGCCAATCTGTTTGAGGTAGCTCCCTTCACTTACACCCTGTATCTTGGAAGGTCGGGGCGGTGGGTGAAAAAAATATATGAGCCTTATGGGAATAAGGCTGAGGAGAGAGACCAGAATTCCCTCCAGAAGGTGGAACTCAGGCTTCAATCACTTCAACCCAAAACCTCAAAGTGAAAACTACTCATAGCCCCAGGCTTTGCCTGTTTTTTGCCCAAGCCCAGTAAATCAGCCCATTCACATACCACCCAGACCAGCCTCTGCTGAAATAGACTCGGCCCCTGAAGAAACCCAAGCTGAGAAAGCTCTCTGCAAACCCAGGCTAGAGCTTGCGAACCTTGGCCAACCTTTCCCAAGTCCTTGGCCCAGCATGCGGGTCTGTGTCTGGTTTAGGGTTTCATAGTGGTAGTTTCAAAGCCGTCTCATTATTACTGATGACCGGGGCTTGCTGAGTGCAATTGTGTTTTATAGCCCACTGAGCAGAGGGCCCCAAGAGCTGTGGAGGACTTGCTGCCTCTGAACTTGTACAAAGCACTGATTTCGAAGGTGGGTGGAGGCCACATGCTTAGCTGAAGCTGTTCTAGGTGAACATTGCAAAAGCAGACAACCAGCGTCCATGCACCCATGCAGCAGCCTAAAGATGGGGCAGGCACCCAGGTATGGCACCCCCTCATCTGCAGCCTTCCCCACTGCCTGAAAAAACTCAAGGAACTTGTGTGTAACTGCCAGAGATTTGGGGCATATTTTAGTCACTCAGGACATTATCCAATGCCCTTAGGATAACTCCCGTTTCAAATTGGATGTATTTTTCAACTTATTGCCTGGGCCATTTTGGTTGGACTGAAACCTGAGCTTCCATTATTTACCAAGCCCAATTTCCTCATTATCACCACTCATACCTCATTTTCTGGGGTTACAGAAGTTCTGAGAAAAATTAGAGTTGGAGGTTTGGGGAGCATAAGGAATAATATTTATCAAGGTGCAAGACAGATTTCATTCTTGGACACATTTAACCTTCACTGCAACATAGGAGGTAGCGGTTATAATTACTTTGGTTCTACGGCTAAGAAGACTGCTCAGAATTCTATGCAAAGTCTTACAGGTAGAAAAGAGAGGCTAGGTTTGTGTGATCCAGAGTCAGGGTAAACCGCATGCACTGCCCTACTGCGTAGGGTGCAGACAGGGAGATTTATCTGCAGCCCACACTTAATTTTATACTCTACTTTTTATTTGCAAAATATGAGAAATGACAAAAGAGAAAATAAAATTTATAGACAATCTCATCAGCTTTTAAGATACAAATAATTTAGGAAGTGGAAGTCATTCAGCTCCTGAAATCCCAAACCCTCATTAGTATAACAGTTGGGAGGCCTCTGGCAAATGGAAGAGAATACACAGAGCTTCTGTTGATACAGGCAATAGGACATTGACTATTTCACGTAATAGGAAGTCCCGAAGCAGCATGGTTCCAGTGTCGGTTAACTCAGTAACTCACATCAATGAGAACACAGGTTTCTTTTATCTTTCCTCTCTGCTATTCTCCATGTATGGACTTGGTCCCCAGGTTAGCTCTCCTCATGGTTCCCAAATGGCCATAGTGATTCCAAGAATTCATTCAGCAGAAGGCATGACTCCATTTTTTTTAAGACAGGGAGACCTTTCCCAGAAGCCCAACAGTAGATCCCCATCACCCTTCATTGGCCAAGACCAAGTCACATGCCCGTTCCTAACTAATCACCAGGAAGGAAACGGGACTACTAGGATTGGTGTAGACTCATCAGGATTCACCCCAGAGCTGGGAATACTATTTCTTTCCCTGTGGGGTGGATACCTGGGTAAAGTTAGGGTTCTGTTAGGAAGTAAGAGTGAGGCAGTGGACCCTGGGTAGGCAGTCAATAATAATTGCCAAACACACACACATTTACACATACAACCACAGGTTACACCTCTTAATAGTTTGTTCATTATTCCTCAAAATTTTCACCATGCAAAAAATGTGTGTGTCGTTGCTTTCTTATTAAGAGTGCGCTATTGTATTTTTCACTAAATGAGGTTTTTTTCATGGTAGAACACACAGATTTTATTTATTTTTCCTCCATGGGAAAATAGCTCTAATTGAAGAGGCAACCCATCTTTACTAACCATTCCCCTATTAATGGATATTCATGCCATTTCTAGCTTCGTGGTACTGTAAACAGAACTTTAATTAAATACCCTTGCATGTGCACTTTGACCATTGCATCTCATTATTTCTATAGGACAGCTACCTTGGGTACTTTTTCAAAAAATTTTAATAATTTGTACCAATTTACACTTGCATCAGTACTGTTCTAGAGTACCTTTGCCAGCAATTACAATTACCATTTTAATTTTTATCAATATACCAGATTTTAAAAACTGATTTTTTATAAAAAATATTTCTGGAGTAAGCTGTATGGTTTTTCAATGTTTACTGGGCATTTGTATTTCAACTGTGAATTGCCTTTTAACTCCTTGCCCACTTTTTCCCATTGGACCATTTCTTCTGGATCCCAGGTCCACTGCTGGGCTCAGATCTGGTTCCACTGTTGCTGTACCACCATCACAGTTCACTGTGGTTGGAGTTGCCCCAGGCAAGCTCCACTCGCAATGAACACTATAACTTCTTTTTCTCTAAAGGAAAGGCATTTTTACCTTGAGTAGAAGCCTTAGGTTTAAAGTATGGACCAACCAGAGCCAACTTTATTCTGCCAGCTTCATGGTTGTGAAGTGTGAAATGTCCATGTTTCCTCCCATGATGTTCTTAGGATGCAACTTTTTGGAGAGTCACAGCTTCTTTAACAGAATCTAATACAGATCCTCCAGTTGGTAATAGTGAACCCCACGACGGTGGCGATGGTGGACACCTCCACAAGGAAGCAACAGGGACCAGGGAGACGTCCCATCACTCCTCCCTATACGAGACTGTCCCTTCCTTGAAAAGTCAGACAGGTCTTGATCATGGCGGGGCAGCCAGCAGGTTTCCTCATACCAGGCTTTGTGGTGCTTGATGCCTCCATCAGCATCAGATCTGAAGGTGAAACTGAGCTTGAAGATGGAGCTCATGCCTCCTGGCTTTACCCTATCCTACCTGCCTTTGCCCCTTTCCATCATCATTGAACCCTGGATGGTTTACAGAAGGGACTCTATGTGACTTAGGGCAAATTAATTCTCTTTCCTCAGTTTCCTTATCTGAAAAATAGGGATAATAACAACAAAACCTACCTCACAGGTTTGTGAGTTATTAGACATAAGGCACTCAGGACAAAGCCTCATGTGTGGCAAGCCCTCAGTAAGTGTTTGATGTTGTAATTTACTATTATTATTCATCAACACACCTTGTTGAGCACTCTCAAGTATAGGCACTGGGAAGATCAAGATGAATTAGTGACTATCCTGGCCCTTAAGCAGTACACACTCTAAGAGGGAAGGCAGAGAAGTGAAGACATAAGTAGGGTGAAGTGCTGCAGGTGTTGTGAAAGCTCTCTGCAGAGTACCTAGGGGACAAGAGAGGAGTGGCATTTTACATACCTCCCTTCACCGTTTTGCCTCCTGCTAGCCCGGAGTCAGCATTCTACTAAACTGAAAATTCATTAGGAGCTGACTCTGAAGATGAGCTTCCTCCATAGCAGAGTTTGAGCTGACTTAAGGCGTCCCAGGTGAGCAAGGGGGATCAGAGTGAGGAACAACCAGTGGCATGAAACAACCTAGAACATTCTGAGGACGACAAGTTCAGTGTAGCTGATCCCCAGGGAGGGGGCCCAGAGGAGGCTGAATGGGGAGGTGGGACGGATGAGTAACAAAACTGGAAGTATGAAAAGCAGTTAGAGAACTTTGTGGCGATCCAGGGGAGAGCTACTGAGGACCAGAACCGAAGCTGAGCCAGCGAAGAGGGCTAGGGGAGCTGGATAGGTGCATTGTTAAGGAGGTAACCCTGACAGTATGTCAGGTGTGAGCTGACCCAGACCTGCCTTCAGATCCCAGAGTCCCAGGAGACACGCAGATTAAACCCACTGGGACCCTCATCTATAGGGAAGAAAAGGTTTTGCTCAAGAAAAGCAACACTGTCTATCCTACTGGTAAGTTTGCAGGATGCTTTGTTCTTTTATCAGATGTTTTCTTCAAGGAAAAAGAAGTCATTTTATTTTGTGTGTGGAAACGGGATGAGTGTTCACAGTCAGGACTTCTGAGATGCTCTCCGGCCCCAAGGCTGCCTCTCACAGTCAGACCCCACTCTCCCCCTACTGGAGGTGTGAACAAAAAACTTATGGCTGCAGGCAAAGCAATGTAGCCCACGAAGTCAGATGTGACTCCACGATCTCAGAACTCATGCTTTTCTAAACTTCCCCTCTGTGTGAGAAGCATCTCACGGTTTCAAAACAAACCCATGCTTCCCCAGCATTGCTTCTGGTGCACTGCAGGAGGCAAAGGAGACATGCCCGGTGGCCTGTTTGAGGACTCCCACCTGTGAGTCCTCCACCCCATCCAATAGCAGTGACATCAGGAAGCACAGAGCAGAAAGCCTGCACGGGGAGCTCACTTTGGCTCCACCGAGATCGGAAGCATCTCGTTCTAAGAGCCTGCAAACATCTCTTTCTGTTTCAAATGTCAAAATTCCCTTCCTCGAAAAATGAAAAACAAGTCCAAATGTATCTCAGTGTGTCATCTATCTTTACAAATGAACAAAGAAGGGAGAGTATTGGATATTAGCAAGTGTATTTTTTCCATTTTCATTTGGTTGTGAATTTTTAATTCATAAAGCATTTCACCATTGTTAACAATTTTAAATAAACCATTAAACTGTCCTGGGCACTGCCATCATTGGAATATTTTTAAGGCAAATATATTATTGACAGCACTTTTATTGTATGTTCCATCCATTCAATTGCCTTCCTAACTGAAATGTCTTTCAAGAAGCACATGTTGTCAAGGTTGCCTGTCTTCTGTCCTGTTCCTCTATGTTTGATGGTAAAATACACTGGCATTTGTCAAAAGAAACAGTAATGAGGGTGTCCAGCAGCCAGGCTTAGCCTGCTTTATGCAATACATATGCTCCTACAAACTTGTGGCAACATTTTTGGTAAGTTGTTTCATATTCTGTGTCCTCTTAGGAAATAAAAAGCAGTACTAACCTCTTTTTTATGTATGAATTGAGATTCTGCATGCCAAGTTTCTTTAAATTGAAGTTTACCTGTACGAACCATTTTTTAAATTAGGTAAACATTTATTTATTAGTTTATTCAACACATATTTATTGAGTACCCACTGTGTACCAGACAAGGCTCTGAGAAGCTGGGAGCTACAGTAAATGAGCCAAAGTCCCTGCCTTCATGGTGACTGTGGTACTGTGGGACAGTCAGACTAAACAAGTAAATAATGGCATAATATACGTTCAGATAGCAAAAGAATGCTATAAACAAAAATAATGCAGGCAAAAGGGATAGAAACTTGTCGAGGGAGGTATTTTAGATGGTGTACTCATTTTCTATTGTTGCCTAACAAATGACCACAAACTTAGTGGCTGACAAGGAGATACACAGGAATCAAGGCCTGGGTTACCTGGGTTCCCTGGTTAGGTCTCCCAAGGCTGTAATCACAGGGTCAGCCAGAGCTGGGGTCTCATCCAAGGCTTGGGGTTCTCTTCCAAACTCATGGGCTTGTTGGAAGAACTTATTTCCTTGCAGCTGGAGGACTCACGGATGCTGTGCTGCCAAGGGCAGGAGGAGAATGTCTGTTACTGCTTCTTTCTCATCTAAGGGCTCACCTGATTGGGGCAGGCCCAGTCAGGATAATCTTTCTTTTCACTGAGTCAAAGTCAAGTGAATAGTAACCTCATGACAGGGGTTATATCCCCTTGAATCATAGTTTCCACCTGCACAAGGACATTACACCAGTGGGTAGGGATGGGCCGTCTTAGAATATTGCCTACCACAGCCAGGGTTGTCAGGGACAGCTTTTTTTATGGAGATGACATTTGAACAAAGATCTGAAAAAAAGGCAGAGACTGAGCTACCTAAAACTTTGGCACAAAAGCATACTGGCTTGTGTAAAGGCCCTGTGGCAGAAACTGGTGCATTCAAGACATGCAAAGAGGCCAATGGAGTTGGAGGCTAGTGAATGTTGGGAGACAGCATGGAGTGAGATCAGAGAGGAAGGCAGGCCACAGAACCTTACAGGTCATGGTGATGTATATGGAAGGCTCTTGCTAGGGGGTGGCAGAATCTGGTTTATATTTCAGAAGCCCTCTCTGACTTCTTTGTGAAGAAGGAATCGCAGGGGAAATCTACAATGAAAGCAAAGAGACTATTAACAAGCCTGTTGCTAAAGTCCAGGCATAAAGTAAAGGTAGTTTGAACTACATAGTAGCTACTGAGTTGGATAAAACAAATTCAAGGCAGATTTTGGAGGGCAGGGTCAATTAGACATACTTAAAATGTAACGATTTAGGAGTATAGGCCCTGGGAACAAACATCCGAAGTTCAAATCTTTCATCTACCACATGCTAGCCATATGAGCTTGAGCAAGTTATTAAACTTCTCTGAACCTTAATGTCCTCATCTGAAAATTAAGACTTAGTACCTATCTCACAGGGTTTTGTGAGCATTAAATGAGATAATAAGGGCAAAGCACTTAACACAGTAGTTGGGCACATAATAACCGATATTTATGTAAATGGCATTTATGTATACATAAATGGCTATTGTTATTATATCTATTGATGATGAATTGAACATGTGATCTTTTCTCATATCAAGAAATTAAGGATATTCTCAAGGGCTTTGGCTCGTGTAACTGGGAGCATAGTGGAATGAGGACAACTGAAGGATGCTTTGGTATCAGCTTTTCTAATAGTCTAAAGATCAGAATAGACAATGCATGCATGGGATGCTAGGAGAAAGGTGGGCTTTACAGATTAGGATCTGAAACCCAGCTTTGCCACAAACTCACTATAAGACTCTGACTAATAAACTAAACATCTATGAACGTGTTTCCTCATCTGAAAAAGTAATGGATTTGCAGGATAGAGTGAGGTAAAGTCCATGGGAGCCCCCGGCACCCAGTAGGGCCTCAGAAAATGTGTGCATTATGGTCTGAATGTTTATGCCCCCCAAAATTCAAATGTTGAAATCCTAACCTCCAATGTGATGGTGTTAAGAGGTGGGGCCTTGGGGAGATGCTTAACTCATGAAGGTGGAGCCCTCATAAAACGGGATTAGTGCCCTTACAAGGAGAGGCATAAGAGCTCTCTTACCCTCCTTCCACTGTGTGAGAATCAAATGAGAAGTCCACAGTCTGCAACCCAAAAGAGGGCTCTCACCAGAACCCAATCATGCTGGCACTCACATCTCAAACTTACAGACCCAGAACTTTGAGAAATTAAATTCTGTTGTTTATAAGCCATCCAGTCTACTGCACTTTATTATAACAGTCCAAAGGGACTGAGGCAGTGAGGATCTCATGTCCCTAGAAAGCAGACGAATAGGAGAGAAGGAGTTTTTCAATTCTTGTTTTAGACTCTGATGCACAAGCTGTCGCCTGTACACTCACTTAGCCAGGGGGTCATTCTGTTGTGCGCAGTGCTTTGGCACTCACTTAGAACAACCTGTGAAAGTTTTGGGGGCTGTCACCAGAAAGCCACTAAGTAGAAAAGATTTTGGCTTGCACTGTCCATTTGGCTATCTGGGATTCTAGCTATGGTCTGACAGAAAGCAGAAGTAATTAACTCTCTCACCCGGAATGATGTGGCAAAGTGTTCCGCCCCTCAATCACCTCGGGACTCTGCCAGCAACGCGGGGATCCTCCCAAATTCACACACTCACACTCTGGGACACAGAAAAGAGCAATTGTGCCCAAAGAATCAAGAAGGAATGAATTTTCTCACTGCTAACCTAGTCCAGTTCTTCCTAATTCTTAAGATAAAATGTTAATTTCTAATAGTTTTAGAATCAAGTAATTCTCACAGAACATAAAAACTGGAAAGAACCTTGGATTTACTGTCTAGTTGGCCATTGTTTCTCCTTTAAGACCTCAGATTCAAGTTTGAGGGGATCATGGTGGACGGGAAACAGGACTAGATTGCAGCTCCAGGAAGAGCAGCATCTGGAGGCTTGCGTCATGAATTTTAGCTCCAGGTTGAATACAAGAACAAAACAGCAATCCCAAGAGGACCCACAAACCCTCTGAAAGAAGCAGACTGCTCCTGCAGGACCTGGGAGATACCCCAAATACTGTGAGTGCCCCAACTGCAGAAGTGGGAAAGGGAGAGCCTCCTCTCCCAAACACACACCCCCACTGGAAAAGCTGAAGGTCTGTTTGCAGGAGAAACTTCCAACTTTACCGGAGCTGAGCCAGGTTAGAGAGCCGAGTGAAATACAGGGGTAGAGGAAGCAGCAGAAAGGCCCTGGGAGGCTCACTGGGTGCCCAAGCAGCCCATTCCTGCCTGGCACCAAAGGAATCCACTGGGAGGGTGGCCAGAGGAGGGGCGGGGGGCAGTGAAACTCCACAGGGAGAAGGAATTCTCTAGCCAAACTTTGTAACAACTTGTATAGGGCAAGAAGCCTCCTGGCCAGAACTCTAGGGGAAGAACTAAAGCCCTTTTCTTTTTTTCTTTCCCAGCTGGAAGGCGGATTGCCTTGGGCAAGTTTTCAAGCCCCTCTCACCCTCCACCTGGAAACGGATTCAGGGCTGTTGGTGGGGCACGGTGGGAGTGAGATGAGCCCTTTGGTTTGTGTGGGAGCTGGGTGGGGCCTGGGACTGCCGGCTTACCCCCACTTCCCTAACAACCTGCATGACTCAGCAGAGGGAGCCATAATCATAGACACACAACTCCAGTGACCTGGGAGTCTCACCCCCATCCCCAATGGCAGCTGCCGCACGATTCGCCCAAGGAGAGTCTGAACTCACACACATCTAGCCCTGTCCACACTAGATGGTCCTTCCCTACCCACCCAGGTAGCAGAAGACAAAGAACACATAATCTTGGGAGTTCTAGGGCCCCGCCCACCACTGATCCCTCTCCACACTACTACAGCTGATGCTTTCTGGAAAGTGCCACCTCCCGGCAGGAGGCCAACCAGCACAAAAATAGAGCCTTAAACCGCCAAAGCTGAGAACTCTCACGGAGTCAGTCCACTGCACCCTCCGCCACCTCCACCAGAACAGGTGCTGGCATCCATGGCTGAGAGATCCAGAGACGGTTCACATCACAGGACTCTGTGCACACAGCCCCCAGTACCAGCCCAGAACCGGGTAGACTCGCTGGGTGGCTAGACCCAGAAGAGAGACAACAATCACTGCAGTTCAGCTCACAGGAAGCCACATCCATAGGAAAAAGGGGAGAGTACTACATCAAGGAATGCCCCGTGGGACAAAAGAATCTGAACAACAGCCTTCAGCTCTAGACCCTCACTCTGACAGAGCCTACTCGAATGAGAAGGCACCAGAAAACCAACCATGGTAATATGACAAAACAAGATTCTTCAGCACCCCCAAAAAATCACACTAGTTCACCAGCAATGGATCCAAACCATTTACCTGAAAAAGAACTCAGGAAATTCGTTATTAAGCTAATCAGGGAGGCACCAGAGAAAGGCAAAGCCCAATGCAAGGAAATCCAAAACATGACACAAGAAGTAAAGGGAGAAATATTAAATGAAACAGATAGCTTGAAGAAAAAACAATCAAAAATTCAGGAAACTTTGGACGCACTTTTAGATATGCAAAATGCTCTGGAAAGTCTCAGCAAAAGAACTGAACAAGTAGAAGAAAGAAATTCAGAGCTCGAAGACAAGGTCTTTGAATTAACCCAATCCAACAAAGACAAAGAGAAAAGAATAAGAAAATATGGACAAGGCCTCCAAGAAGTCTGGGATTATGTTAAACGACCAAACCTAAGAAAACAATTGGTGTTCCTGAGGAAGAAGACAATTCTAAAAGCTTAGAAAACATATTCGGGGGAATAATCAAGGAAATCTTCTCCAGCCTAGCTAGAGACCTAGACATAAAAATACAAGAAGCACAAAGAACACCTGGGAAATTCATTGCAAAAAGATCTTCACCTAGGCACATTGTCATCAGGTTATCCAAAGATAAGACAAATGAAAGGATCTTAAAAACTGTGAGACAGAAGCACCAGGTAACCTATAATGGAAAACCTATAGATTAACAGCATATTTCTCAGCAGAAACCCTACAGTCTAGAAGGGATTGGGGTCCTATCTCCAGCCTCCTCAAACAAAACAATTATCAGCCAAGAATTTTGTATCCAGCCAAACTAAGCATCATATATGAAGGAAAAATACAGCTGTTTCCCGACAAACGAATGCTGAGAGAATTTGCCATTATCAAGCCACCACCATAAGATTGACTGCTAAAAGAAGCTCTAAATCTTGAAACGAATCCTGGCAACATGTCAAAACAGAACACTTTTAAAGCATAAATCACACGAGACCTATAAAACAAAAATACAAGCTAAAAGGCAAAAGCAAAAAAACCAAAAAATTACCAAAGTACACAAGCAACAAAGAGCATGATGAATGCAATGGTACCTCACCTTTCAGTACAAATGTTGAATATAAATGGCCTAAATGCTCCACTTAAAAGATACAAAAATGCAGAATGGATAAGAACTCACCAACCATCTGCTGCCTTCAGGAGACTCACCTAACACGTAAGGACTCACATAAACTTAAAGTAAAGGGGTAGAAAAAGGCATTTCATGCAAGCGGACACCAAAAGTGAGCAGGGGTAGCTATTCTTATACAAGACAAAACAAACTTTAAAGCAACAGCAATTAAAAGAGACAAAGAGAGGCAGTATATAACGGTAAAATGCCTTGTCCAACAGGAAAATATCACAATAATAAAAACATATATGCACCTAACACTGGAGCTCCCAAATTTATTTATAAAACAATTACTAATAGACCCAAGAAATCAGATAGACAGCAACATAGTAATAGTGGGGGACTTCAACACTAGACCGGTCATCAAGACAGAAAATCAACAAAGAAACAATGGATTTAAACTATGCCTTGGAACAAATGGACTTAACAGATGTATACAGAACATTTCATCCATCAACCACAGAAACACATTCTATTCAACAGCACATGGAACTGTCTCTAAGACAGACCATATGATAGGTCACAAAATGAGCCTCAACAAATTTAAGAAAATTGAAATTCTATCAAACACTCTTTCAGACCACAATGGAATAAAACTGGAAATCAACTCCAAAGGGAACCTTCAAAGCCATGCAAATGCATGGAAATTAAATAACCTGCTCATGGATGAGCATTGGGTCAAAAACAAAATCAAGATGGAAATTTAAAAATTATTTGAACTGAATGACAATAATGATACAACCTATCAAAACCTCTGGGATACAGCAAAGGTGATGCTAAAAGGAAAGTTCATAGCCCTAAATGCCTGCATCAAAAGGTCTGAAAGAACCCAAATAGACAACCTAAGGTTACACCTTAAGGAACTAGAGAAACAAGAACAAACCAAACCCAAACCCAAACCCAGAAGAAGAAAGGAAATAACCAAGATCAGAGCAGAACTAAATAAAATTGAAACAAACAAAAAATACAAAAGATAAATGAAACAAAAAGCTGGTTCTTTGAAAAGACAAATAAAATTGACAGACCATTAGCAAGATTAATCAAGAAAAGAAGAGAGAAAATCCAAATAACCTCACTAAGAAACAAAATAGGAGATATTATAACTGACACCACTGAAATAGAAAAGATCATTCAAAGCTACTATGAATACCGTTACATACATAAACTAGAAAACCTAGAAGAGATGAATGAATTCCTAGAAAAATACAACCCTCTTAGCTTAAATCAGGAAGAATTAGATACCCTGAACAAACCAATAACAGGCAAGACTGAAATGGTAATTTAAAAATTACCAACAAAAAAAAATCCAGGACCAGACAGATTCACAGCAGAATTCTACCAGACTTTCAAAGAAGAATTGGTACCCATCCTTTTGACCCTGTTCCACAAGATAAAGAAGGAACCCTCCCTAACTCATTCTATGAAGCCAACATCACCCTAATGCCAAAACCAGGAAAGGACACAACCAAAAAAGAAAACTACAGTTGGATATCCTTGATGAACATAGATGTGAAAATCCTTAAAAACATATTAGCTAATCGAATCTAACAACATATCAAAAAGATATTCCACCATGATCAAGTGGGTTTCATACCCGGGATGCAAGGATGGTTCAACATAGGCAAGTCGATAAATGTGATACACCATATAAACAGAATTAAAAACAAAAATCACATGATCATCCCTATAGATGCAGAAAAAGCATCAACAAAATCCAGCATCACTTTATGATTAAAACTCTCAGCAAAACTGGCATACAAGGGACATACCTCAATGTAATAAAAGTCATCTATGACAAACCCACAGCCAACATAATACTGAATGGGGAAAAGTTGAAAGCATTCCCTCTGAGAACTGGAACAAGGCAAGGATGCCCGCTCTCACCTCTCCTCTTCAACATAATACTGGAGGTCCCAGCCAGAGTAATCAGGCAAGAAAAAGAAATAAAGGGCATCCAAACTGGTAAAGAGGAAGTCAGATTGTCACTGTTTGCTGACGATACGATCATTTATCTTGAAAACCCTAAGGACTCTTCCAGAAAGCTCCTAGAACTGATAAAAGTATTCAGTTCTTTTATCAGTTAAAAGTTTCCGGATACAAGATTAATGTACACAAATCAGTAACTCTTCTATACACCAACAGCGACCAAGCGGAGAATCAAAAAACTCAGCCCCTTTTACAATAGCTGCAAAAAAAAAAAAAAAAATAACACTTAGGAATATACCTAACAAAGGAGTTGAAAGACCTCTACAAGGAAAACTACAGAACACTGCTGAAAGAAATCACAGATGACACAAACAAAAGGAAACACATCCCATGCTCATGGATGGGTAGAATCAATATTGTGAAAATGACCATACCACCAAAAGCAATCTACAAATTCAATGCAATCCCCATCAAGATACCACCATCATTCTCCACAGAATTAGAGAAAAACAATTCTAAAATTCCTATGAAGCCAAAAAAGAGTCCACATAGACAAAGCAAGACTAAGCCAAAAGAACAAATCTGGAGGCATCACATTACCTGATTTCAAACTATACTATGAGGTCATTGCCACCAAAACAGTGTGGTATACTGGTATAAAAATAGACACATAGACCAATGGAACAGAATAGAAAACCCATAAATAAACCCAAGTACTTACAGCCAACTGATCTTCAACAAAGCAAATAAAAACGTAAAGTGGAGAAAGGACACCCCTTTCAACAAATGGTGCTGGGCTAATTGGCTAGCCACAAGTAGGAGAATGAAACTGGATCCTCGTCTCTCACCTTATACAAAAATCAACTCAAGATGGGTTAAAGACCCAACCCTAAGACCTGAAACTATAAAAATTCTAGAAGATAACATTGGAAAAACCTTTCTAGACATTGGCTTAGGCAAGGATTTCATAACCAAGAACCCAAAAGCAAATGCAATAAAAACAAATATAAATAGCTGGGACCTGATTAAACTAAAGAGCTTTTGCACCACAAATGGAACAGTCAGCAGAGTACATAGACAGTCTAACCCACAAAGTGGGAGAAAATCTTCACAATCTATACATCTGACGAAGGACTAATATCCAGCATCTACAACGAACTCAAACAAATCAATAAGGAAAAAACAAACAATCCCATCAAAAAGTGGGCTAAGGACATGAATAGACAATTCTCAAAAGAAGATATACAAATGGCCAAGGAACATATGAAAAATGCTCAACCTCACAAATAATCAGGGAAATGCGAATCAAAATCACAATGTGATACCACCTTACTCCTGCAAGAATAACCATAATCAAAAACTCAAAAAACAGTAGATGTTGGCATGGATGCAGCAAACAGGGAACAACACTTCTACATTGCTACTGGAAATGTAAACTAGTACAGCCACTATGGAAAACAGTGTGGAGATTCCTTAAAGAACTAAAAGTAGAACTACCATTTGATCAAGCAATCCCACTACTGGGTATCTACCCAGGGGAAGAGAAATCATTATTTGAAAAAGACACTTGCAGACAAGTATTTATAGCAGCACAATTCACAATTGCAAAATTGTGGAACCAACGTAAATGCCCATCAATCAAAGAGTGGATAAAGAAACTGTGGTATATATATACCACTGCATTTCCAGTGACCTGGACGAGATTGAAGACTATTATTCTAAGTGAAGTAACTCAGGAGTGGAAAACCAAACACTGCATGTTCTCACTGATACATGGGAGTTAAGCTATGAGGACACAAAGGCATCAGAATGATAAAGTGGACTTTGGGGACTTGGGGGGAGGAATGACAGGGAGGCAAGAGATAAGAGACTACCAATATGGTGCAGTGTATAATGCTTGGGTGATAGGTGCACCAAAATCTCACAAATCACCACTAAAGAACTTACTCATGTAACCAAATACCACCTGTACCCCAATAGCTTATGGAAAAATGAAATTAAAATAAATTAATTTTTTTAAAAATCCTCAGATTCCTAAGATCAGCTCTCCATGGAAATGTACCCTAACCCCCTAGACTAGTTCAGGACTTCTTGTACAATCTCAGGGCTCCCTGTAATGTGTCTTCATGGTCCTCACAGTTCATAATTATTGCTTAAAGTCTATGTCCCTTCCTAATCTATAAGCTTTGTGTAGACAGAGACAATATCAGTTTTGCTCACCACCATATCACTAGTGCCTTACTGTCTTGGTCCATTTGTGCTGCTGTAACAAAATATCTTAGACTGGGTAATTTACAAACAACAGAGATGTGTTGCTCACAGTTCTAGAAGTTGGGAGGTCCAAGATCAAAGTGGCAGCAGATTCAGTGTCTGATAAGGGCCTGTTTCTCATAAATGGCAGCTTCTATGTGTCTATACATGACTCAAAGAATAGGCAATACCAACTGTTTCCCAGGTCCTGGGTAAGGCAGTGGGAAATATGGTGGTTTGCAAGATATGCTCCTTGTCATTTAAGGTTTTACAAGCAATGTGATTGTTAGCACTTGCACCAATGGTGAACTGAGGTGGGATACTGGTGGAAGGGAATGTGCTGGTGTTTTCATATCTCAGACATTTAAGAGGTTTTGAGGAAATATAAGGATTACAGTATTGGATGACTGTTGCTGGAAGTTATTGACACCTTGCTTCCCAGCAAGAGTCCCATTAAACTTGAAGCTACAAGAACCTCCTAGTCAATTCAGGCTTCTGGAGACAAGAGGCCTTCAGGCAAGAAGGGAAGTAACCCATCTTAACAGAGGTAAATGGCCCTAATCAGGCCCATATGAGGCAGGGCTGCTGTCACATAATATCTTTTAACTTGGGTTTTGTAAGTGAAGTCTGATAGGACCATGCAGCACACATGTGAGCAGAGGACACAGGCACAGTATGAGTATCTGCTGTCCCTTGCCATCCCCTTCACATAGAGCATTTGCCCCGTGGCAGAGAATGTCAGAAACCCATGGACAAGACTCAAAGTGAGTACAAGGTAAGTGTGTTATGTCTACAAATAAAGTGAATAGGCTGGGGGTGGTGGGAAAGGGGCTGTGCTGAGAGCCCTGAGAGACTTCGTCCTCATTTGAACTAGAATTTGCTTCAAACACAGAAAGAGGGCAACGGCCTTCTAGGAAATATAAACATCCTTTCTTGCTGTTATTAATTCCCTTTATTAGCCAGCCACTTACACTGAAAATAAGGGAACAGAAGAGATAGGACAGCCCACAGCTCCTTTTCCTTAATCAGCAGTTAGCTGAAGGTAGAGTGTTGGTAGAATGCACGCATATCAAGAACCGAAATAAAACAGTTGGGTTAGTTTTGTGGAGTGTTTCCACCATTCTAGCAACAGTGAGATATGTGTGCAAGCTACGAAATACAAATTGTGTAATTTTGATGACTCCACATCAGTTAAATGCTGTAATAAAAGTGGCCTTTTGCAATATAAAGCTGAATGTAAATGGTATGCTAATAATTCAAGAGTTTTCATTTTTTCATGTAAATGGCATTAAAAAGCAAATTTTAAAACCCGTGGTAAGTCTAGACAGAGACTACAGAGGAAAGGAAAAAGCTTTATATTTCTATAGCATTAGTGGCATTTGTTTCTGCTTTCTAAAAAAGGGACCTGCATTTTTGTTTTGCACTGGGCCCCACAAATGTAGGTAGACTTGGAAAGGAAGTTATAGAGCTGGTGCTATTAGGTGCTATATCATATTGCATCCACAAGGTAAGTCCCATTCTCATAACCACTGATGTACAATGGTAAGAAGGGCTGTGTGGAACGCCATTATGCTATATCCTGTCTCTGCCACATAGTCCTCTGGCCATGGCCTTGAACTTCAATTTCAAGCCTCAGTTTCTTCAGCGACAGTGTGGGAGCAGTGCAGGTGTCTATGAGAATTAAGTGGTGTAGAGTATGTGAACATGTTGAGCAATTGTTATCAATACTCATGTAAAGACTTGTGATTTTTATTGCGTATATGCTCCCAGTGAAGGGCAAGACTGTCATTGCAGGCCAGATGGAACCAAACTTAGGGGAGGAGTCAAGGGGCAGGGCTGGTGATTTGTTGATGAGCAGAGATTAGCTGTTTTCTAACATTTCTAAGATTAGCAAGTTTTCTAACTTGAAGCACCTCATAGAGATGACATCGTTTCCACTGAGTTTTGTGAAGGAAAAGTGGCTTTTTGTCACATCCAAAGAATGAGGATGAAAGCACTCCCTGGAAGATTTGGGAAGAGTGACAACGTCAGCAGTGTTTGAACAACAGTGACTCCCTCTTGAAGAGGGGCTGGGTAAAATTAGGCTGAGACCAACTTGGCTGCATTACCAGGAGGTTAGGCATTCTTAGTCACAGGATGAGATAGGAGGTTGGCACAAGGTACATGTCACAAAGACCTGACTTACAAAACAGGTTATGGTAAAGAAGCCAGCCAAAACCCACCAAAATCAAGATGGCCATGCAAATGACCTCTGGTCCTCCTCACTACTCACTATACGCTAACTACAACGCATTAGCAGGCTAAAAGACAACCCCACAAGTGCCACGGCAGTTTACAAATGCCATGGCAATGTCAGGAAGTTACCCTATATGGTCTAAAAAGGGGAAGGACCCTCAGCTCTGGGAATTGCCCACCCCTTTCCCAGAAAACTCATGAATAATCCACCCCGTGTTTAGCATATAAAGAAATAACCATAAAAATGGCCAACCAGCAGCCCTCAGCGCTGCTCTGCCTATACAGTGGCCATTCTTTTCTTCCTTTACTTTCCTAATAAACTTGCTTTCACTTTACTCTATGGATTTGCCTTGAATTCTTTCTTGTGCAAGATCCAAGAGCCCTCTCTTGAGGTCTGGATCGGGACCCCTTTCCGGTAACAACAAGACACCAGAAACTCAATATCATACTAAGCATCACTGAGTCAAAATCCTCTGCCCCAAAACTCAAGTGAATCCACGATGAACCCCTGGCCAAACTCAGCAGTTGAAAAGTTCATGTGAACTTTGGGGTTTTGTGCAAAACGAGTAATCAGGCCAGGTTTCAGGTTCCATAACAAAAGTTCTTCCCAGACTGGTGACCGCAAACCAGTCTGACATTTGTAAGTGCATTTCCATGGAAAAAGAAGGCGCTGCTTAATTGCGTTAGGAGAATAGTACCCCATTCCGTGGGAGAACACTGACATGCTTTGACAAGCATAAGGAAAACGTACTCCTCTCTGTGCTGTGTCCGTTTTCTTTGGGGTCATGGCCGTTATCGTGGAGATGGCATGCAAAGAAGAACTAGAGTTTATTCCCCGAATGAAAACCAAATTGGCAGTTCTTTCTTAGTAATGACCACAGCCAACACCCAGCATACTGCTACCAAACCATCCTACTTTCTTCCAGCCGCAAGGATTGTAATTCTGTTCTCCACAATGCCCTCCTGGCTTAAGAGCTCCTCCAAATGAAAAGGGTGCTAAATGAGGAGACAGTCTCCAGTTGCAGAGAAAGAGCAAATAGGTAGAAATAACACATATTGCTGATTCAGTGTTGTTTGTTAGCCAGAAAAATAGAGAAAGGATGTGGAATGAAATCCTTCAAAGACAGTCTTTCAAAGAACATACGACTCTGGGGAAAGTGTTTTAGGAAGGAAGTCGAAAATTATAGATGTTTCCAACAGGAAAATTGTATAAATGGACATTTCCTAGAAGGGGAGTGTTTAACGGTGCTTCATGAAAGCTAAGAACCATATTTCTGTAACAAGGATAATATTTTGCAAATATTACACTTCTAACTTTTCAGTTTCCTCTTAAATCACCTTCCCCTGCCGTCTTCCACCTCCAAGGCTGAGGCACGAGGCTTATGGCCCCAGGGATACTGCCTAGAACAAAGAGGCCATTGATCAGTTTGAATCTCAAAGCTGACTTTCTTGACCTCTTAAGCAAGAAAATAGTCTTCAAAGCCAGGCATTGTTGAGAAGGAAAGGGATTTTCTAAATTCCTTTAGCTCCCATTAGTGTATCAAGAGCCATACCTGGTGGAATAGATCATAGAGATTTATTATATGCCATCAGGATAGGCTGTGGAGGAGTGGAAAGCTGGCTGCTTTCAGCCTGAGGGATTGGATGAAGGAGGCAGAGGACAGAGGAGTCAAGGGAAGCCAGTTAGGTCCCCAATTCTTCTTTCCAGTTCTGCATTCTGGAAAGGGGGGGGCATGTTAGATAGACAGAGGGGAAGGCTGCAAATGTCAGGAGAGTGGTGAAGCACTTCTTGTCGCTCATATCTGGGGATTCTAGTGGAAAGCTACAAGCCTTAAGGAGAAGTTCTGTGAGTGGTCACTGCCAGAATGGTGCAAGGCAATGGGGCAACAATGGAGGCAGAAAGTAATCAGCAAATGAGCCCAGAACAATGCTCCTAGGTCCCTACTGCCCTAGGGATGGCACACTGGGGAACTAGAGTATAGAGATGTGAAGGTGCTAAAAAGACTGGTGGGATAGATGAAAACCATGGTCAAAATGAAGAGGCCAGAAGCAGCCCTGAGATCAGAAAACGTGGTCAGAAGGGGGTGCCAGCATGTTATCCCAGAATTCCAGGTAGACAGTGATTACCAGTACAGGAAGCAGGCTATACCAGCCACTTTGCAGCAAAGACCAGCAAGAATCTGAAGGATCTCACATGATCCCCTTTCTCCTCTCCACCAAATAACAGGTGAGCCTCCTTAACCACCCTGAAATCACCTTGGGATGGAGAATGAGCTTTACCTAAAGAGGAGGAGAGTTCTAAAAGGGAACATTTAAACCAGCCTTGGGAAAGGATTGAACATCTGATAAGTAAACTATTTAAATTAAAATAAGAACATTTAACTCGGAGGAGACTGCTACAGTGTTAACTGGCAAATAGGGGAGTATCTAAAGATTAGCTCAGCTTTAGGAAACACAGAAACTATACAATATTGCACGTCTGAGTGAGTGTGAGTGAATTTGCAACTCTGCTACATCTTTATTCCTCACTGCTCCTTACCATTCTATTGCATGTGCACGTGTCAACTTTCTTTAAGTCAAAGCAAATTTGGTGTTTGGAAGTGTCCTCCGGGAAGCCTAGGGGCACAAGAAACTTGCTTTAAAGTCCCAAAAAGGCAAGAACAATTTGAAGTTTGCAAGATATCCTCTTGAGAAGTCCTCGATGCTCACATCACTAGAATTAAAATCAAAGCTGCGGGAAGACTTGCTGAACCCCAGTGTGTTCCATGTGAAACTGGAGGGCAGCATTCTTCTGGGGGGAAAATAGTGTTGCCAACTGTTGGGAGGAAATGGAAGACGTGGACCGAAAATCACAACAGCTTATCTCCTTTATAGTCTCCACTGAACCTACGATGTGGTGAAGCAAACTAGGCAAACTCAAGTTTGCACAAGAAGAAAGAATAAAATTAGTGGGGAGAGGTAACTAGCAACAGTTGGTGAGCAGGGCTCCATCTAAATCCACATCTATCTGTTCTACCACCTTCACCCCCTCGATGTGCAGGGCACTGCTTAGTCGACACATACATATGTGACCCAGGCATAGCCCAAGGACCCTTTCAAGGACATCAGAAAGCTACACTTGTGGCTGGGCAACAGAGTGAGACTGTGTCTCAAAAAAAAAAAAAAAAAAAAAAAAAAGGAGCAAAGCTGAATATGGGGGACAGAGTCAGAAAAACAGTTGTATGACTTAAGTCAGCTCCAGGGGGCTAAACTGCTGTTGAAAGCCTACTGTATTGTCACCGATTGTTTTTATGGAGCTACCCATACTCACAAGCTGCTCTACCCTGGCTCTGCCAACCCTCATTGATTTTCAGCAGTTTCTGAAAATCATGCCCAGTACAGGAGGAGCTCAACTCCTTACAAAAGAACACGGAGCATCGGAAAAGTTCATACTCAAGGTGACTGACTGACTTGAGCATTGAGGATTAAAGTATGACCCGGTCTGTTTTATCACTGAATACTAGGTGTTCCACACACAGAAACATTCAGAGTAACGGTTCTCTTGCTTTTCAGCAGAGTGCCACCAGATTTCAGGCTTAGTGTAAAACTGATTCCTGGTAAAACAGGGATACATTCTGTTCAGGTGATGTCTGTCAGGGGGAGGTAACCTGAGCCAGCCCTGCACAAGGGTGGAGTGGGGTCTCCTGCATGTGAGGATGTGTTAAGAGGTGAGGCTGAAGGAGAAGCTGGTGCCCGGGGCACAGGGTGTTCACTGGGACATGAGATACCCCTCCTCAGGAAAGTAGAACAGTGTGTGACCCAGGCAGTCAACAAGTCTATTCGAAGGCAACTCAGCACTGTAGGGCAGGCAAGGGAATAGTCAAATGTCTGTGGATATAACTTAACTCCATCACATGTGCCACCAAAACTTCAGGTTCAAAGAGCACAGACAACAAAAGAGAGAGAACCAGAGGTTCAGTAAAATACATTCCTGAGGAAGAAAGTCGTGCATCAAAAAAGTCATGCCACATATACATTATTGGCGTAGGCTGACATACATTAATTCAACTCCCATCTTTGTGCTGGAAGGCTTATCAAAAGTCATCTAGTTCCATCCATTCATGCTTCCATACATTGATCTTGTATGCATGGACTATGCCAAAATAAGATGTAATCCCTGGCTTCAATGCACTCTCACTTAAGATGATATTGTATATTCTATGTCACAGAATTATAGATTCTCTCATTGAAAAGGGCTAAAATATTCACCACATCCAATTCCCCACATCTGATAAAATAACTCCAACCAAAACATTCTCATCAAGTGGTCCTTCAACACTTGCAACTTAAGCACATCCAGTGACCAGAAACTTACTACCTCCTAAGGCAGCCCACCCTACCTTTGAAATTGTGGCTATAAATTACTAAATTACTCTTGGAAATTTCTCATGCTTTGTTTTTGGTTAATTATCTGTTATTAGCCAACCATGGACATTGGCTATCTATTTTTAAACTCTTCTCTGCAAGATATTACATGTGCATACGTAAATGCACACACTTAAACACAGGATCAGCCACTATAGTACTTCCCAAATTAATAGGATTAGAAATAGATTGCACTTTTGTGTGTTCACACACACACACACACAAGCACACACATGCACATATATTGTCACTCCAGTGCTTCAATTGTCATCAAGAATGGTTTATTTATTCAACCATTCACTGCTCTTTTCTTTGGAAATTATTAACAGACCTGAAAAAGATTAAAAAAAAAAAAAAAACTCACCAATTTGCCTTGAGGCAGAAAAAAAATGAGTGCAATTTATCATTTTGCCAAAGTAAGTAAACTCTGATGAGGTGATCACCCATCAGTTTCATAAATAAGTCAGTAATGGGGATGTCAGCATCGGAACCACCCATTCATTGTCTAGATATCATACAGGTAAACAGCCAGTTTACAGACTCTCGCCTCAGCGTATATCTAAATCATTTTTACAAGTTAGACTGCAGAAATAATGATTACAAATCTCATTGTCATTTTTAAAATATTAAATACTTTTTTTCCTACTGTATTTCCTTGTTGCACACACTCTAAGACACATCATGTTAATACCACCTTTTGGTGGGCACTAATACGTCTAACGCACATGTCAACTATAAGATGTCTCAATTTCAGAAATGGTGAGGAGTGGGTGGGGAGCATCCATTAGAGTTACAGAAATGCTTTGTTTTTTGTTTTTGTTTTGAAATGAAGTCTTACTCTGTGGCCCAGACTGGAGTGCAATGGCACGATCTTGGCTCACTGCAACCTCCACCTCCAGGTTCAAGTGATTCTCCTGCCTCTGCCTCCTGAGTAGCTGGGATTACAGGTGCCTGTCACCATGACTGGCTAATTTTTGTATTTTTGGTAGCGACGGGGTTTCACCATGTTGGCCAGGTTTGTCTCAAACTCCTGACCTCAGGTGATCCATCTGTATCGGCCTTCTGAAGTGCTGGGATTACAGGTGTGAGCCACTACACCCAGCCCAGAAATGCATTGTTTACTTGCCTGAGCATCACAGAAATAACATGTAAGGGGTTTGTTCAACTGAACCACTGCAAAGAGGGATGTGCTTGGGTTCGTTAGGTGTGTCTGTGTCCTGTAACTCAACCCATCACCTCCAGTTATGGACTGGGTTCCCCCTGTTTTCAGGAAGGCTGTACTTTCACCTCTGTTAGCATCTTCTCCTGGACACATTTACTTCTTCAGCTTTGATGTTTGGCAGTGGTGCTGAGTTTTTTTTCTAGCCAACTGAAAAAACCAGGGCCAGCTCTAGTCTGAAGGCATCTAGTTTGGGTTTTTTGTTTTGTTTTGTTTTGTTTTGTTTTGTTTTTAAGCTCCAAGGCTGGTACATCCCAAAACCAGTTGCATCATGAGAAAGCCAGTCTATGAATTATGGACATAAATAGTATTGGGGAAGATTGACCTTCACACAGACAGATAAATAAGTGATAACTGTGAGACAAACAAGAGCATGTAGATAAATAAGTGATAATCTCAAGAAAACTTTTCTTCTCTCTAAATTAGCAACCCCAAAAACTTGGGAGTTCTTCCTTTCTTTTACCAGAGAGCTGTGCATAATTCCTCCGTAGACCATCATGTACCCCAGCTGCTGGTCCCTAATGAAACTGAGGCCACCATGTCACATTCCCCAAGCTTCTTTTGTGCACATTGGCACAGTTTGTGGAGAGTGATGAGCACACTTTTTCTCTTTATGGAAAAGTGTCGTGGGCTGAGCCTGGGGATGGGGAGAGGCACTGGGGATTGGGGAGGGGTCCCTTTTCCCCCAGAATAAGCTTTGCAAGACGTCAGCTTAAATGCTGGGAAGAAATTAAGGGCAGGTCAGAAGCTCTTCAGGTCACTGTTGGCCCATTCACTGGCAGTCCCTTCCTCAGCTTTGTTCAGCTAATTAATCCCCCCAGACACTTACATTCACCACATGCAAATTATCACAGAAGGGCGCTTTTTTTCCCCTGCTATTTTTTTCCAAACATTCACTTGAATTATACTCTTCTGACATCAGCTTCCAGCCCCACTGAGGGGTTTCCAACAGCCTAATAACAAACAGATTAGAGGCCAGAGGAGCGTGTACTCCTCGAGTCCCCCTCTGGCTCCAGCTGCGGGCTGCAAGACTGCGCCACGATTACCAGCAAAGGCAGCCCAGGCCGCGGCTCCAACTCTGATGTTCAAATGGAAACTCGGTGTGAAGGCCTCTGGGGGATTCGAGAACACTAACTTTGTTGCCCATCAGAAATGGATAATATTCCCTGTTCTGTTCCTGCTGGGATCAGTTCCAAGTTGGAAAGCGGCCTCTTCTCCTAATTCAAGCTGGGGCCAGAGTGGAGCAAGCCTTCTCAGATATTATAAGCCAGTGTGAGCTCAAAAAGGAATTCACCGCTCAAGGCCAAATAGCTTCAAAGCTAATAATCCTCCAGAGTCGGCGTGAGAGTGCTACAACTGTCAATGTCAACTCACACCATGCGCGGTGAGAGCGCAACTTCAATAATGACATCATGGAGGAGAGGGCAGAGGGCAGCCGCTGCACAGCGAAGTGCCCGGGCCCTTCAGATCTTTGAAACCTGCAAGGATTTATCTGGACTAACATGTCTCCATGTAGTCATCGCAGTTTTAGGCTACTCTGATTAAGGATTTAGTGTATTCAAAGGGTTTCAGCAGTGCAAGATGACACGTTTTCAGGAGTGCTATTGGATTCCATTATCTTCTCCTCTCTTCTCCGAATGTATCCCCTCCCTAGCTAGGGCCCCCTCTTCCCTGTCACGTCCCCTACCTACCAGGCTTCCAGACAGGCCTCCTCACACAAGCCACTGGCTCAGCCTGGGGTCCCTACTGCTCCCCAGTGCCTCCCCCCTCTTGTTCATGCCTGGGTTTGATTGTCAAACAGGCTCGGCTGCACTTATGCACTTGAGTGTCAGGATGCAGACCCCAGCAGACTTGAACAAATTCCTCCAGGACTCCCCTGGGCCCTGCACAACTTCTTTTTAGCCAGCTCAGCGGTGGAAGGAACACAGGTTCCCGTTAGAAGACACCCAGAGATATATACAGTCACGGTCACAGTTCAAAAGAATAAACTTTACAGAATCCTAGGGGAGGGAAGAGAGGGAGAACGTACAGCTCAGGGCAGGAGTAGAAGGTCAGGGAAGAAGTTTTCCCCCACCCCGAAAGCCCATGAGGACAAGGCAATTCAACTTTGCAGTTGGTTGCAGTCCATGAATGATGCTAACAAGAACTCGTCACACAGTGTGAGTCTATCTGGCAGACACCGCAGTGACTGCAGAGAAGCCTGAGCTACGGCGGGCTCCTCGGGGATGGGAAGCTGCCCTGAAGATGCTGGCAGCAGAGCAGACAATGTGTGCTCCACAGCAGCAGGCATGCCTTGTGCCCTCCCATGGCAGAAGGAGGGGTCAGCCTGGCCCAGGGTAGGAAGCCCTGGAATGCAGTGACAAGAACACAGCAACCTAATCCGACATACCTGAACGTCAGTGCTGGTCTGACCAGCTGTGTGCTCTTGACAAGAGCTTTCACCTCTCCAAACCACCATCCTTTTCTAAAAAACGGAGACAATGCCTCACAGGGTCAGGGTTATGTGAATATAACATAAAACGATGCAGGTAAATTACAGAACACAGTATCTGGCCCCAGTATGTGTTCAATAAACGTTCGCTGTTATTATCATCACTATCATTGTAATTCAAACAGCAGTTTTTACCTACTCCTGAAGCAGTTAAAAACATTGGAACTTCAGAGACACATTAAAACACTTTAGAGGGAAGAAATATAAACTTCTGTGGGTTCAAACATGCAGAGTTCCCTGTAATGGTTAACGTAAATGCACTTCCAGATTGAACACTGCAAGTGTGGTCTTCAGGCACGACTCTGGAACGTTGTTGATGGGGTTCCACTGAGGAATAACCACAAAAAGCCTGGGACATATTATTGAATTAATCAATATCTGTTCTGGTCCTAACCCTTGGGTTTTTTTCTCCTTTGTTTCAAACTTTGGTTTCATATCAAACTCATTAAAGAATAATTTACACACAATAAAGTGCACACATTTTAGGTACGCAGTTTTGATGAGTTTTGGCCAATAGGTTAACCCATGTAGCCACCAGGGCAATCAATCTAATGAATATTATCTGCACACCAAAAAGTTCCCTTGTAGCCCTTCTCAGTCAATACTTGCCCCACCCTCCACTCTAGGCAACCATTGTTCTGCTTTCTGTCACTATACATTAGATTTGCCTGTTCTTGGTCTTCAGATAAATCGAACCAAACAGTGTGATTTCTTCTGTGTCTGGCTTCTTTTGCTCAGCATAATGTTATTAAAAGATTTGTTACTGGTTGTGAGCATTGGGCTTTATTCTTTTTCAGATGCTGAGTGCCATTTCATTGTATGGATATACCACATGTTGTTTATTCATTCACCTATTGATGAACATTAAGATTGTTTCCATTTGGGGATTATTATAAATAAAGCTTCTATAAACATGCATTTCATGTGTTTTCATTTCTCTTGGGTAAATATGTAGAAGTGCAATTTCTACAATTTTAAAAGAAACTGCCAAATAATTCTCCGAGGTGGCTGTACTACATCTCACACACACACACACATATCCCGCTGGGATGTGGCTCCACATCCTGGCCAAGAGAAGTGGGGTGCCAAGGGAGGGGGCTGTGGGAGAGGTCTGCCCTAGCTGGGGAGGAATATCTTATCACTGACATTGTTTAGAATTGCCGATGCATGGTGATAATAAAAAGCAGATTGTCTTTGCAGTTTTACTATTGTTTGAAAATTCTCTACAGAGAACACACCCCCTTATTCAGCCTGCTTGCCCCACCCTGGGCACACCACTGCTCAGCCATGGTTGGTCGACAGCCTTACACATTAGCTACCTTAGTGTCTGCATGGTGCTATTTTACTGTGGCTTGAATTTGCATTTCCCTGGCAACTGATGAAGTTGAACTTATTGGCCATTTACATATCTTCTTCTGTGATGTGTCTACTCAAATCTTTTTCCTGTTTCTTATTGGGCTATTTGTCTTCTTTTTTGTGTGTGTTGTAAGAGTTCTGCATGTATCCTGGATACGAGTGCTTCATCAGGTGTGTGTGTTCAAGGATTGTCTCTCTGCCCAGTACATAGCTCTTGACACTTTTCCCCCTAGCATCCTGCTCATCCAACCTTATGGGCCCGAATGGACCCTGGAGTTATGCCTCAACTACAACAGTTCACTAAATATGTTTGATTGCAGCTTCATGAGCTGCAGGAGTCACGGGTTCCATGATGCCCCTCATTGAATAAGGCACTGTTCTGTGTTCTTCCTACGGTGGTTCTTGTTGCTGCTGTTATTGCCCCATTTCTAGACTCCATTTTGAAGCAGGAAACTCTGTCTCCTGGTCCGCATGCTGCCAGGAATCATTCCCCCACTTCCAGTCCTTCCCACCACAACCCCATGCCACCTGAGCACCTCAGACGGTGTTTCCCAGGGTTTCGCTGCTGAACGTTCCACTCTGGCCCTTCACCCTACTTCATAGGAAAGGGCCCAGAGCTGGGCTTTATCCTTTTTGAGCACATTCCCCCAATTTTTCTATTTCACAACCCCCACCCCATGGATTTACTCGTCTACTTCTTCATATCTGTCCATGAAACCTGGAACCTGGGTTGGGCCATTTGGAAGCCACCATACCCCTTCCCCATGGATCCATTAGGGGCTGGTCTTTCCAAAAATCTGAGGACTTCAGCACCTTCTAACATAAGGCTGTGAGAGGCAGGGTACAGGGATGCAGTTCAGCAACAGGCTACCAGCGGGCAAGAGAAAGTAGAGTGGATGGGAGGCAGGAGAGACCAAGATCTGTTCAAACTGGCCCATGTGCCACCATAGGAAATATTAGTATCTAACTCCTGGGGAGATTGTGAGGATTAAAAGAGCTGTTACATAAAAGGCACTTAAGCGTAGCATCTCGCACCGAATAATTGCTCAATAACTGTTAGCTATTAGATCAGGACCCCTTTTATCTGATGCAATGTGGACTGCTATTGGTCAGCTAATGGAAAAAGTTGTTCAAAAAGAGAAATCCGAGAAAATTACATGACACACCTTCGACATTTTAACTTAAAACATAAATGTACATCCTTTTGCAGTCCTTAGATGTACGCACAACACCTTTCCTTTGAGTATGGGTCCCTGGATGGGCGTGTCCAGTTGTCTTTCCTGAGCAAACCATCCCTGGCATTTCCAGCTTCCATTTCCTTAAAGTGATACAAAAATTTACACTTGCCAAGTAATCTGAATGAAGAATCATTTTTGATGTCCTCATTTTTCCCCAATCTTTTTTAGATGTGTTTTTAATTGACAAATAATAATGTGTATATTTATGGGGTATAGTGTGACGTTTTGATCTTAAGGTGAAAGAATGCCTACTAAGACTCTGTGGATTTTTGTTCCTATTGCAAAAATAAGCCTATTGCAATAAGTAATTTAAGAAAATGTTCACAAACAGATGATACAATGAGAACAAAGAGGAAATGTGACTCCTATGAAAACTAAGTCAAATAGTGTGAGATCAAATGACCATGCGTCGCTAGAAAGCGTTGCTTTCTGTTATGTATAAATCTTTCTGTAAGGTATACATTACATACGTTACATATATATATATGGAACTTGCAAGCTAGTTGTTGTTGAACTTTGCCCTGACCTGTAGGATTACTTCACACACCTCTGGGAAAGTCAGCAGGATGACCATTGGGAGTTAGAAGACCTGGGTTCTAGTCCTGGTTGTCACTCACATACCTGGTGACCTTGGCAGACCCTCATCCCATTCACCAGAAGGAAAGCCTGATGCTTTGGTTAGTGAGAAATCTGCCCACATCACCCTTGAGGACCTAATGAGATGGAATGAGCAAAGCCCTGTCCACTTTAGGATGGGCTTCAGTCCGAGCAGCTTCTCTTGTCATGTTACCAGTTCCCAAAACCCAGATGCCAAAGGTCAGGCCATGTTACATTTAGGGGTTTTCAAATTCCAGGCCCCTGTCATTCAGGAGAAGAAAGGGCAAAGGTATGTTTCTGCTGTCAGTTCCCCTCAGCATCTGGCCTGAGCCTTCCCTCTGCCCTTTCACTGCTGCCAGAGCGCTGTTTATCAGGCAGAGCCCTCCAACCCCAGCTCTGGGCACCTCCGGGGCAGCGGCTGCCAAACAAGACCATCCTCAGCCAGGTTAGTAGGTCTAGTTCCTGCAAATGCAGTTATCCACGGCCGGATCCATGCTCATTCTCAATGTGCCTCTACTTGGAGGGTGGGAATGTTGCTTGGAATATGAAGAAGAAATGCATGTTAAATAATCCTAGCTACTGGGGAGGCTGAGGCAGGAGAATCACTTGAACCTGGGCAGCAGAGGTTGCAGTGAGCCAGGAGTGCACCATTGAACTCCAGCCTGGGCGACAAAAACTACAACTCAAAAAAAAAAAAAAAAAAAAAAAAAGGCAAGACAAGACCTTATCCTCAGAGCAGACTTTTGAGGTGAGCAGGAGTCAGCAGCCCTCAACTTAGGGTGACTTCCGCAACCCCCGCCTCAGTGCTTCTGAGGCATGAGACTCCACACTTTCACAGCCATTTGTCCCTGGAAATGCAAAACCTCCAGGAAGGGGTCACTTTATGTCAGTCCTTTTCCCTTTGGAGTAAATGAGTGAGAATCTTTCTGCAAAGCTAGTTTTTGTTGGGAGAGGAAGAGGGAGAGGAGAACTGGAGGACTTGAGAACAGAGAGGAAAATGAGAGGTAGGGGGGAAGAACAAAAAGCAAGAGGTTCAGGAGAGGCCTGATGACGGGAATGGAAGAAAAGCTTGAAAGCTAGCCCTACACCTCTGCAATGTTCTCCAGTGAGCACCTTCCTTTTCTGGAAATAGCTCAAGGAAGCACAACATGAGAACCAAACAATCATTTTCTGTACGTGTGTGTGTACGTGTGTGTTGCCACACAAACCCTGAAATTATTTGTTAATTGTTTTAAGTTTTTCATCCAGGATGAACATATTGGCATTCTGAGACTGTTTTTCCGCTATCTAAACCAAGCCCTGATTTTTCTCTCTCCATCTGTGTTCCTTTGGCAGAAACTTGTACAAAAAGAATGAAGGAGTGGAACGGTCATTCTGGGAAGGACGGATGGGATGCAGGCCAAGCCGGGAATTCTCCCTGCAGTAACGCACTTCTGCCTCGGGGCCCCGCCACCGGCCACCCCGGGAAATGGACTGGTGAAGGAGTTTCAGAGCCCGGTGAGAAGACTGATCTGAAGATCCGTTTCTCACATGCTTGCTTTTATACCAGGTTCACAGCAGCTCCACATCAGGATTTTTTCAGTTTTATTTTTGTAAAAAAAATCTCCAGCCATGCTGTCCCTACCACATGCTCTATGCAGGGGAGTCAGATGAGCTTCTGGAAAATATGGAGCTGGAATTTCAACCCTGGGGTCTGTTCCCTGGAGGGAAGCAGTGTCCCCATACATCTGGAGGCAGAGGGATAAATCCTACATGTTTACTTTTAACCACCGAGTGCCTGGGTGGGCCCTGAAGAGGTGTCCCTGTGGCCTCTAGACAGCTAATCCTGGTTGTTCCGCTCTGATGTGGCCCTTCTGGAAGGAACTGTCTCCCGTAAGGGGCACAGCTCACTCTGAGCTGACTTACATTATAGGGTTCTCCCTTTCAGGCAAGTGGAGGGCCTCTTGGGGGAAGGAAAAGGAGTGTGACAGTGGAATCCCAGTTCTGCCCCTTCTTGAGTGAGTCAATCTCTTTGAACCTCATGTTTAAATCTATCATCGACTTTATGGCAGGATGAGACCTGAGAACAGTTCCTGGCACAGGCGCTGAGGGTGGCAGCCACTTATATTACCTAATGTAGCTCCATGTCCTTGTCCCTGGTGAGTTCCCAGTGCCATCCAATGAGAGAGGCAGAGCCGGCTGGGCGGGGAGAGCCTGGCACAGATGGCCTTAGCGAAAGATTCAGAGCTATCAGTGTTCTGCTCCCCCATCCCCTTCCCTCAGCTGCTCCCCAGAGCCCTCCATGCAGGGGCAGCCCATGCAGCGGTTTTTATGACTCTAAGTGATTGCAGAGCAGCCCGTGGCTGCCCATCACTGCTGGAAAGGCCAAGTTGTGCTAATAGGAAGTGATGGTTGATCCCATTTACTTGGAAACGTCTGGGAACGCAGGATTTAAAGGAAGCTCATTCTTCTGGCCCTTCTCCTGGGAGCTGAGGCTCAGGGGTGATAAACGTGGACTGAAATGTAGCAAGGGCTTGTGATTTGGGGAGGAGGAGGGGTAGGGACGGTGGGACTGGTGGCTGGTGGCTGGCCCTGCAGGCACCAAGGATGACACTGTTTTTGCCAATCCTTTATTCAGACCAGGAAGGAGGAGAACAGGGGAAATATTGGGAAGGCTGAAAAGGGCCAGCCAGCAGAGCCTTCACAGAGGGGCAGACACAGGAGGAGCAGGCACGCAGGGTCTCGATGCAGCTATTCTGAGCGTGCCCAAAGAGGGAGGGGGTGGTCAACCTGCCTGGATTTTGGCAGTCTGAGGCCTGGGCCGGTGAAATGTTCCACAGCTTTGTCAACAGTTTAAGAAATACAAAATTAAACAGTGCCGCCATCACTGTGCCAGCTCAAAGTGATGACGGCATTGTTCCTTATTCTTTGTGACCCATGAGTGCCCTCTGGGGCAGCTGGGGATTTGGTATTATTGATCAGTCCCAGGAGGGGAGGACCACTGGCTTTCTCTAGCATCCTTGTGCATCCAGTGGAGGAGGTCTCTGTCAATGCAGCCCCCAGAGCCAAACCTCCCTGTAAGAGAGGTGCCAGGCAGACTCAACTCTTTCTCTACCCACGTCCCCCTTCCCAGATGAGCTGATGGGAATCACTTGGTTTGTCAAGGAGCAGCCCTCCTGACTAGCTCAACAGCTCTTGCCCACTGACAAGTCAGACCAGGTGGACCCAAGAAGCAGGAAGGCGACTTTGGTTGGGGTATAGGGCCACATTTTCCTGGAACCTCCTGCTCATGCATCTGTCCTACTGACTAGACTCTTCTCCTCAGGGCAGGGACACACTCTGACTCCTAACACATCTCCTGGCACATTCTGTGTGTGCATTTTACTGCAGATAACTGGATACAAGTACAGTCTCTGACCACAAGGATCACTCAGCCTAGCTGGGCAGAGCAGATATACTATCTGTTAAATTTTAGAACAAGCCAGAGAGTAGTTATCTGTGAATGTGATACACATCCACGGTGTCAAGTTGTTACATAGTAGAGCCAAAAGGGATGTCACAGGGACGGAATGGATTCAGAAAGGTCAAGTGACTTGCCTCAAGCCTCACAATAGTTTCGCAGTAGAAACAGGGAAAGATTATCCAGGTTCCCTGCACCTCAGCGCAGCGATGCTCCTGCTCCGTTCCCTGCTCACTACATGAAATAAAGAGCTAACAGGGAGGGCTGTGCAGAGCGATCGCAAGGTCTCTGAAACCACAAAACTCTAGTTTTGAACTGTTCTCATGGCTCTTTGGGACTGTGCAGCCTCGTCCCTTAAATGGACGCAGTGACAGACAGGCTCCACTGGAAGAATACGCAGAGTGCCTACATTCTCTGAGCCTCGGTTTCCGCATCTGTTAAATGGGAACAATAGGGTCCCCCAGATTCTTCCTGTGGGGAGGCCTCAATGAGAGAAGACACGGGAAGCGCCAGCACAAAGTCCCACATGTAGTGGCTGCTCAACAAACAGGATTGTTCACAAGACTGTCAATTAAAGAAAAAGCCCCATCTTGCAGAAAAGAAGGTTAAAAGCAGGTCTGAGAGAGAGGAGATGTCAGCGCCCTGAGGAGAAAGATCTTCAGGAGATGAAGAACGACCTTGTGGAGGGGCTCACGGGGGAGGTGAATGGCTGGCGTTTAGCTGAGCCAGGCATTCTCAGCCTGCTACCCGGGCCCCTGGCCTGGGAAGAGTGCCCTGCGTGTCGGCTGCCAGCACGCCGAGGCGCCGCATAATTACTTAGCAGTTTACTAGCGCTGCAGACATCCAGGGTGCACTTCAGCCATCAATTAGCTGCCGCTCACGGCCCCCCTGTGAGGCCCCGTGGTATCAGGACTCCCATTTTTCAGCCAAGGAAACTAAGGTGTAAACAGGTTAAGCAACCAGCCCAAGGTCACACCTTGAGTCAAGCGGTCACCAGGCGCGGAAGCGGCATCCTTGCTGACTCCCCGGCCTGTCCTTAGCCCACTGGCCCATGCCGCTGCCCATAAAATCCACCGTTTATATCTCGTCAGAAAGCCAGGGAGTGCACCCGGGACATTTGGAGCTGTTCAGAAAGGCCATTCAGTTGATTTCCAAGGCACTGTAGGGTTTTTAAAGAAATGTTTAACCCCTTGCTGTGAGAGGGTGATGGCGGGCGACGTGACCTTAGTTAGCAGTTTCTTCGCAGGGCTGCTGGTGCCGCGGGTGCTGCCTCCTGCACCACACCTGGTTTTAGGGATCTGGGCCGGAGTTTGCTTTTTCTCTGCTTGCTCCACACCAGGGTTTGCAAGCTTGTGTCCCTCGAGAGTCCAGTGTTGAAAGCTAATCCACAATGTGCTGGTATTTGCAGGTGGGGTCCTTGGGAGGTGATCAGGCCATTATCCTCATCATTGGGATCAGTGCTCTTACCAAAGAGGCCCCAGAGAGCTCTCTCTCCGTTTCTACCAGGAGAGGACACAGTGAGCAGGCACTGTCTGTAAACCAGAAAGCAGGCCCTCACCAGACAGTGAATCTGCCAACACCCTGATCTTGGACTTCCCAGCCCCCAGAATGGTGAGCAATCCATTTCTTTTGTGGATAAGCTGCCCAGTCTATGGTGTTCTGTTACAGCAGCACAAAAGGTGTTCCAGTAAGACACACATTCGAGAGTCATCTGGAGACCACAAGAGCAGCATCCAGGAGACACTGAGACTGTGAACACAGAACACAGCTCACCCTCTGTTCTGGGACCTTTCCACAGGTTCTCACTGTGGGGGCGAAGAAAGCTTGCCCAAGTCAGAAAGGCTTCCACAGGTGTGCCAGGGAGCTGGCAGGGGGTGGGGCAGCAGGGGACCTTCTATTGCCTGAGGAGCCTACTGACCACGCAGAGCCTCTCCTGGTGGTACCTGCCCCAACCACGGGCTTCCTTGACCTATCCATGTTCCAGACTTTCAAGAGCACTGGTCTAGCACATGGCCCATTCTTTCGAGGCCCTTACAGGTCACTTGCCACATATTCTCAGTTCCTCCCTGTTCCTCAGCATCCTTTCCCTAAATCCAATCACTCACCTCCCTAAAATATCTCCCAAACATTCCAGAAATTTCTACCAGATAGCCCCACCCCAGGCCCCTCAGTACAACTCACCTGGACCACTGTAGCAATGTCCTAAGTAGGCCCCCCTTTGCACCACCTCCCCTCAGATCCATCATTACACAGCAACCAGATGCCCCTATCCTAAACTGCTTAGCCCCAACTGAAAACCTTTGATCTTTACTGCCTGAGGATGAAGCCCAAGATCCTGAGTATGACCTCCCAGGCCCCAACGGATGCTGAATATGGTCTCCGGGGCCTCAGCGGATCCTGAAGATGGCCTCCGGGATCCCAGCAGATACTGAATATGGCCTCCTGGACCCTAACAGATCCTGAATATGGCCTCCCAGGTCCCAGCACCCTTTCCTGCCTCCCCACTTTGCATCCATCCCTCTGGTGACACTAGGCCACTGACAGCACATACCATACTCATCCTCCCTCTGGACCTTGGAGCTGCCTGGAATGCCCTTTGCCTCCTGCCCTCACTAGTGGAGATCTCCCATTCTCACCGCTCCACTCAAGCTGGGAAACCCCTCAAACACTCAGGCTGGACTGAGGCGCTCTGCATTCTCACAGCACTCTGTGCATGCTGCCCTTGTACTCCACAAGGTACCAGAATGATCTGCTTGAGGGTCTCTTTCTTCCCATTCCTTAAGGCAGCCACCGGGCTTCTTCTTGCCGCACAGTGCCCTGATGTGGCCACGAGGCACATAGTAACTGCTTATTAAGCTTAAATCACCTGCACATCTGATTCTAACAATGTTTTCAATAGCTGATAATTAGTTTATAGGAAGAGAGAGCATAATGGATTCCAACCAGGCTCTCATACTCCGCCAAATAAACCAAACTTAGTATAAACTATGCCAGCTCTGTATTTTCTGTTGAAGTGGCGGACAAGTCACATCACCTCTCTGGACGTGAATTTCCTTTCTGGCAAATCAAACTATTTGGACTAGATCACAGGTTTTCAAACTGTGCTGGGAAGCCTGGCTAGTCCTGCCACTGGGGCGAGGGAGGGCCCAACAGACAAGGACTCCAGGTTCCCCAACACGTACCCTTATTCAATCAGAGATACTCTACTTTTCTCTATTTTATCAACTGGGCTTCTGTATAAGATATTTGAACAAAAGATTCTGCAGCTAAAGAAAGTTTGAAAACTACTTAGCCTACAGCAGTGGCAAATGGGGGCATTTCAGATAGGGACAGGGGTCTTTCAGGGTCCCTCTAATCACACACTCATGGCCTCAAAGAGTGAAGGTCCTTGAATACAAACAGGGCAATGTTAAGCCAGGAATGTTTTCATCCAATAAGAAGGAGCCCACAGAAGCATTTATTTTCCTGTGACCTTTGAGAACCTCTGGGGACCTCAGGCATTGAAGGCTACTGTGGGCAGAAAAGTTCAGGCTGTCAGCTGAGTGGCTGAGCTGCTGAGCTACTAATTGCAGAGAGCAGGCAGAGTGAGTGGGGGCCAGGCAGTGGCTGTGTGGCACAAAGAGGCCTGGGGGCAGACCCCACTCCAGCCTCCAGCTGCATGCACTGCATCTTCCCTGGGCTGCTCAGAGGAAACTGCAAACTGCATTGGCATGAAAGATGCCAGAGCAACCCTATTTGCCCAGAACCAACCAGAGCCAATTCCAGGGACTCACAAGTATGAGTTTCCACCTGGAACTTCCAGGTATAATAAAAATTGGGGGTGTTCAGGGTGGAGTAAGTAATGTGGGAAGCAGCACAGCCTCTTCCTAGAAGTGGGACCAAATGCTCCACCTCTTGGGTATTAGTCACAGCCTGTCCACACCCTCTTCGGCCACGTCCATGACACAACTGGCACCAACCACACAAGCTCACACATTGCCAGGATCTTGAAGGGCACAGGGTGGGGAGTCAAATGTGTTTGGATTTTTCTCTTTTTTTTTTTTTCAGACAGAGTCTCGCTCTGTCACTCAGGCTGGAGTGCAATGGAGCAACCTTGGCTCGCTGCAACCTCCAACTGCCTGGTTCAAGCAATTCTTCTGCTCCAGCCTCCCTAGTAGCTGGGATTACAGGCACACACCACCACGTCCAGTTAATTTTTGTATTTTTAGTAGAGACGGGGTTTTACCATGTTGACCAGGACGGTCTCGACCTTGTAACCTCATGAGCCCCCGGCCTCAGCCTCCCAAAGTGCTGGGATTACAGGTGTGAGCCACCACACCCAGCCACATGTTTGGATTTTAAACCCCATCTCCACCACTCTGATAACTCTGGGATCTTGGTTAGACAAGAAAATGACTTTGACCCTCAGTTTTTTTTACCCTGTAAAATGGGAACAAGTTATTTAAGCTGCCAGTGTTTTCATTATCTCATGCATAAAAGTAAAAGGCTGGACGCAGTGGCCCATGCCTGTCATCCCAGCAGTATGGGAGGCTGAGCCAGGCGAATCACTTGAAGTCAGGAGTTGAAGACCAGCCTGGCCAACATGGTGAAACCCCATCTCTACCAAAAATACAAAAATTAGCCGGGTGTGGTGGTACACACCCGTAATCCCAGCTACTCGGGAGGCTGAGTCAGGAGAATCACTTGAACCCAGAAGGTAGAGGTTGCAGTGAGCCGAAGTCTCGCCACTGCACTCCAGCCTGGGCAACCGAGTGAGATTCTGTCTCAAAATAAATAAATAAAGTACGAATAAAAATAATAGCAATATCTTCGGATTGTAGGAATTGGATAAGTTAATATACAAGAAGCACTTAGGACATGCCTGACTCCACTATGTTCAATCATTAGGAGGAAGATCCTGTTGCTCCCCTAAGTTTCTTTCCTCTTCACTGATGTTGGCCAGCGGCCCTGCCTCCTGTTTCTCCTGCCAATCCCCACAGCGTCCTGCCCAGTGCTGGGCCCCTGCACGGCTAACCGCCCTTACTGTCCGGCACTCCTATTTGTCCTTCCTGCTGGCCTGTTTGTCGTCCACCAGCGCCCATGTCTGGGACATACGCCCCGGGCATGACTTTCGGGAGCAGCCCTCTCCTAGGGTCTCCTTGAGGACCTTGGGACCGGAGCAGAACTGGGCTGAGGACAAGACTCCAGCTTAAACCCAACGTCAAAATTGAGCAGCCACCTGGCAGGAGACAAGCCACCTCTCAGGGCAACCCCGAGGGACAGCCAGACCTCCACAGCACTGAAGCCTCTGCGTGGGAGAGGCCCAAACACCTGAGGCCTCTGTCCTGACGCTGCACCCACAGGGAAGCTTCCAGAGGTTTTCCATGCGCCTTGCCTCCAGCCACAGCCACAAGCATTCCTTGGAACGCCTTTCACAGCTCTCCGTGCCATCTATTATCTATGGAAATGTAGAAGAGGACAGACATTGCTCCTGAGCCTTTTTCCAAACCCAAGGACACTGAGGCAAAGTGGAGTTGGAGGGGAATAAGCTGGTTTGGAGGGGTGAGATTGTGAATTACATCATTTTGACTTTCTTTGGCCAGGAGGAATGCCAGATGGAAAAGAAAACAAAAGAAACACTTCAATGAGCTGCCCCTAACTCCCAAGGAAGTCTCTGGACTTGGGTTCTCCAACTGACCACAAAAGACGGCCAAGCCCAACACTCACCCGCAGTGTCCAGGCAGGATCATGCACGTCCTGCTCATCTGTGCAGTCGCCTTTGAAGGAATGCAGTTGCTGCCATCACTAAGGATATGCACTCTTTCACCCCGGGCAGCTTTTGGATCAATTTGCCTCTTCTCATCACGAGTATTCAAAGTCTAACTCCTATTATATCAATGTAAGGATGAGAACAAGGGGAAGTGGAGCTGGTGGTCTAAGAAAGAGGTTTTGAAGTTTACAAAGCATTCACTTAGTGGAAGCATTGAGCCATTGCCCCTCCCATGAAATCTCTCCATGAACGATAAGGGATGGAAGGGGTCCTTTGCACAGAGAGTTTCAGCTTTGCAAGGACCTATCATGCAAAGTGTGCATAGTAGAGCAAGAAAAGGTGTGGCCTAGGATGAGTGTACTTTTAAAGGGAGTGTCCCCACCCTCTCAACCAGGCCCCCAAGCTGAGGAAAAAGGAAAGGGAGGGGAGCAGCCAGTGTCTGCTTGCTGGGGGAGAAGGGTCCTGGCCATGGGGCGAGATGCCCAGCTCTGCTGCCTGAACACTGAACATTACCACCACATTTGTAAAGCTTCCTGCGGAGAACGCAGGAGCCTTTTCTTTTGCTTCCTGATCAGTCTAGGGGAGCCCTTGGGTTGGGCTCGTGGCCTGGATGCTGCCCCTGGTCTGGTCCCATCTTGTCTGTGGCCTCACAGCAATCAGCATTGGCAGCCAAAGCTCCCAGAGACCTGCAGGGCAGTCCCCACAGAGCCCCGGGATGCTCCTGAGCTTCCCTGGACCAGAGCCTGGCCTCTCCCAGGCCCTCTTTCACAAACCCACCTGTCATCTCTACTAAGTTTTCCAGAGCTAGATGACATGCAAACACCATGCAGTCCAGAACTGTCACCTTTATTTTACTTAGTTTGTTTGTAGTCCAAAGGCTGGGAATGGGTGGGGACAGGAGGAGAGATGCTCTTAACAGAAAGGACACAGCATCTCACTGAGCCCAGGATGGCAGCCTTGACCACAATGCCCAAGCAGGGCCTCTTGAGAGCAGAAGGCTGGGCCACTTCCCTTCTCAAGCTTCTGGTACGTTAAAAAAAAGAGAGACAAAGCAAGGTTTCAAATACTCTGCTATTGCTATTATTTTTTAGTGTTTACTTTTAAGAAATTAACATGACATATTCACAGAAATACAACAGTGTAATTGTATCGTTTACAATGCAATGACAGAATTTATTTTTAAATTTACATATCAAATGATACGGCACCATATTCAAGGTAGTATAGTAAACAGGATGAAACTTTAAAATGGCACAATGAACATTTCTTCCAGTTCTGCCGGTACGGCCTCATATTTTTTTGTAGATAACATGCAGGTCTGGAGCTGAGGCCCTCTGATAGGCACTACCATGGAGAAGGGACTTTGGCTGGTGGGGAGGCAGGTGGAACACAGTGTCATGGGGGTTTAGCAAGGTAAGAAAGACCCCTGCATGGCCAGCCTCCCTTTCCCCACCACCTTGACATTCCCCCAACCCCTACCTCTCCTCTCTTCAGCCTAATCTGCATGTGGCTGCCCAGTGAGTTTTCAAAAAATACAAACCCGACAGTGTCAGTCCTGTCTGTGAAACCTCCAGGGCCTCACATCACCACAGGCACAGCTAAGTGGTGGCTTCCAAAATGTCCACTTATATGTCCACAAAGCCTTTGATCTTGCTGCCTTCAGACAGCGGAGCCTGATTTACAGGATAGACTGTGGTCCATGTGATGGCGGGTGACATCTGGGATCAGTACATAAGGCATAGCCTCATGGAGGCTCAGCCCCATCATGTCCTCTGTCCCTGCTTCAGTCCAGGATCTGCAGGCCACCCCTCTCAGGACCCGTCGTCTGCACGTGGCTCTGCACATGCCCTGGTCTGATTCTGTCTCCCACCCGTCCCCAGCTCTGGAACTGCAGGCGCTCCTGGCCTGTCCTCAGCAGATGACCCTCGACGCTCAACTCCTTCCTCTGCTTTCCCTTCTCTTATTCACTCAACTTTTTAACGCCGGCCTCAATCCACCAAGTTAACTTCACCACCAGCTAATGGGTCATGATCCACCATTTGAGAACCAGATGTATGATATAAAGTGTGAGGTTTGTAGGATTTCTTTTTCATTTCTTCATTGAGGCAGGATCTCACTTGTGGGCAAGAGATCTGGGGTGCTCCAGGGCTTGCTCAGAATGAGCCCAAAGGCAGAGAATGAGGGTACCTTTTCTTCCTGCCATCTGAACGTGGGGTCGCAAACACAAATGCCCACAAGGGCCAGCTAGGTGATGTCCCAGAGGAAACCAGGAGGATGTAAACCTGTTCTCAAAGAACAGGCCCCAACACTAGGCCTCACTGTCCAGGACTGCTGGGGCCGAGGTGAACCAAGCAGTGCATTCTCCAGCAGCACACAGCAGCCACAGCTCCACAGCACTCTCAGTGGGTTGCTGTGCACCTGCCTGTACCATCACCCAGCTGTGTGTTTGGACAAGTCACTTGTCCCACTCTGTGCCTGTGGTTTCCTCAAATGAAAATAGTAATAGTCTATTATGCTAAACTCTGATAAGGCTGCTTTGAGCATTGCATGATAGGATACAGAAATGTATGCGAAACCACACCTGCCAATAGTTACTCTGGCTAGGTTCAGCTGATAGTGGCTGTGCAGGTTTATCATTGCCATATCTCACTTTGTTAAGAGAAGCTGAGAAATCAAGATTTTTATGGTGAATCTTCTGATTTTGAAGCATTTGTGGTTCTTTAAGCACTGTGCACGTTAAGCAAAATCTGTCTGCAGCCGGCTGGGCCGTCTGCTGCCTTAGGTTCCATGCCAACCTCCTTGGGACTGTGGTGGAGTGCCCCCACCTCTCCCACCTCAGCTTGTCTCTGGAGGAGAAAGGACGCCAGTTGGGAAGGAGGGTGGTTGGGAGAGAGGGGGGAAAAGAAAGCCCGTGCCTCTGGGCGGTGACTTCTGCCCTGGAAACGTTGAACTGCCAGCCCAAGTGACGGATGTATTGAGTTCGTTTCTGCAGGTAATTGTTTAAATGTTACGGCAGCTTTAACATGTCGTCTGTTCAGATGTATTGGTGAGGCAGCCATTCCAAACCTGTAATGGGGGTAATATTTAGATGATTTACTAGGTGAGGTGCAGTTTCTGATTCGATCAGAGTTGCATTTGATTCAATAGGTGATGCATCTAATCCCACTGGGAGTCCATCGAATCCAGAGGTGATGCGTTTGATTCACGGGCTGATGTACCTGATTTAGAAGGTGATGGATCTGGGTCCACGCTGAAGGATTCCAATTCCCCCACGCCGGGTATTTGCTTCAGTGTGTGATGTATGAGTTTTAATAATAAGACACACTTTTGGGATGGTGAGGGCTGCCTGACATGTTTGTGGCTGCAGCCGCTTCTAGGTAGAGCCAGTCCCGGCCTACAGGACCAGAGGTACAAAGTAGGAGAAAAGCCCAGTTCCCTGTATGTGATCTGAGCCTCCGCATATCCCCGTAACAGCCATTCTTCTACGATCCATAGGTGGCCTTCCATCTGTCCAGTTGAAGGTCCACAGATGGGCTCCCGTCCTGGGAACCTGGTTCTTTGCACGTGGGGGCCTTAGGGATGGACCTGTCAATTGAAAGATATTCACTCTGCCCATTCTGTTCTTGTCTGCCCCAAGTTTCTTGAGCCTCACCTGACATTCGGGGCCCCTCCATGGGGGCCTTCCCCAGGTCTGGTACACAGACCTCCATGGAAGCCTTCCCCAGGTCTGGTACACAGGTTTGAGCCAGCATTAGAGGGACTGAATTGTTGTATTCCAGTGGGAAGCAAAGGGAACGGCGCTCCCTGAATTAGTTTTCAGTCCCTCCCTTTTCTCCTGTTCCTCCCCTGGTGTGGCTGGGCGTTCCCTTCTGAGAGGAGCTCCTTCTGTTTGTGTATTCTCTCCTCTGCCTGGAATGCCTGTCTTCCTTATCCTCAGCTTTGCATAAAGTTGTGCACCCTGTGCAGAGTCACAGCCTCCTGTCACCCCCTAACAGAAGCCACCCCTGTGCCAAATCTCAGTTCAGCTTAGCAAGAGCAACCCCTCATCCAGCTTTCGGAGTCTCCTGGCCGCAGCTGGGTAACACACCACTCAAGTTGTCCTGTGGGGGGGAGGTGTCTTCTTCACCCTGCTGGCCCCTGAAATGGGCTCAGCACTTGACAGATGGCAGACATTTAACCTTGGAAGAGGGAGTGGAGTGAATCATTAATGAAGTCATTTGCATTTATTGAGCTCCAAGTATGTTGTAAGTGTTCCAAGTGTAAAGTGCTGATACTGTATAGGGATCACCTCCTTGTGTCTTTCAATCCTCACAACCAACCACACGTGGTAAGAATACTCATCACCTCCATTTGTACAGATGGAAGACTGAGGCTCCATGAGGTAAAACCACTCCCCCCAGGGTTTCACCTTGGCAGAATTTGGTTTGAATCTAGGTCTCTCAGGCCCCAAAGCAGAGCTGTTAATTGTTACGTCATTATCTGACCTCCTAGGACCAGACAGACTTCTCCATCCTAGCCCAGGTCAGGGAGGATAGAGTCCCTACTGACACACAGGTGCCCCCAGGGAGACAGAATCATGATACAAGGCAGAATGGCTTGATTGGTAAACTGAGGCACAAGGGGACGGTAGAAGAAGGTAACTAGGGAAGGCTTCCTGGAGGAGGCATTTGATCCAGCCCAGGAGGAAAAGAAGAAGAAAAATGGGGCCTTCAGATGTGCTAATGCCCATTTTCAGCCACTCTTGGCCCAGTGTTCTAGCCCTCAGGCTGCCCCTAAGTCAGGGGAATCAGAGGAGCTGAGTCTGCCACAATTTGTCTTTTGGGTGACTATTTCCCCACTCGGAGCTGTGTGTGGTCAAAAGTGGTGTCTAGGCCAGCACCACAGACCAGAGTGAGCAGTGATCTGCCCCCCACCCAAAAGAGACGAGTCAGCTGCCACCACCCTTCAGTGCAGAGGAAAACTCAACTGAGCCCCAAGCTCAGGCTGAGTACCGGACATTCCTCCAGCAATGGCCCAGCTCAGGTCACATCTCCTGCTCTCTCCTCCAGCATTTAATCCACAATTCTCCTCCTCCCATTCCTCTCCCTGTCTTGAGTCCTCAGAACCCTCGTCCGCCTTCAGGGATGGGCCCATGAGGAGATGCTCTTATCTGGATAGTGCCATTTTTGGAGGACAGCCTTATCGCGTTCAACCTGCTCCTGCCCAAGCCTCTAGCAGTGCCAGTCTGAGGAGAAGCCAGGGTGTTGAGTTCAAGACAGGGATCTGCTTCCAAGGACCTAGACCACCCTCCTGCCCCAGTCCACAGAGCCTGGCCTCCTAATTCTTGGGGTGGGGCCCGGGAATAAGCCTTGCTCCAAGCCCTCCACTACAGTGTGACAATTCCTGTGTTAGGCCGTATGTGGGTGGGGGCTCAGCAGTAGAGGTCTCAGACTCTCCTAGTTTCCAATTATTCCCACACCTCAGCTCCCTCCTCCTCCTTTCTCTTCATCCAAGACCCAAGAAAGCAAATCTGACTGGCTCAGGGCAGCCTATGAGTTGGCACCTCTAGGCAGAGGGGATGCCACAGGCACAGTAGGCTATGGTCAGGGGGTCCAGGCCTCAGTACTCTAGGTTTTTGCAGGCCCAAGAGATCTGGGGGATTTAACGGACGTCTCTGAAAAACAGGACTTTACTGGCCACGTGCTGTGTGCCAGATATCTCCATGTTCTTGATCTCATTTTATCCATTCAACCCTGTATTCCAGACCCATTTTACAGAGAGAAGGTTGAGGCTTGGAAAGGCATGGGGGCTTACCCAGGGTTCTGTGGCAAGTATTTGAAGAACAAACAAAGGGAGTGATATGTGTCAACCCCAAGACTTACTTTCTCTCTCTCCTCTCTCTGATGGTGGGCTGTCAGGCACCATGACAGACTGGTGTGGGAGATATTTGGATCAAGCACATCCTTGTGTCCTCTAATCTCACCACCCAGGCAGAGGCCAGCTCTAGCATAAGGCTGGTGATGGGCCAGACAGACAGATTCCTTGGAGGCTGGATGCAGAACAGCTGCCTGCACTACTTCTGCTGCTTCTAGAGGCCACAGTGGCCCTGACTGCACACATTTTCCCAGGCTGCAGCCGCAAGTGGGGGGCCCTCAGACAGAGACAAAGGAATAGCTCAGCCTTGCAAATGGCTTTGAAAATGGGACCACGGGGATTCCACTTGGCTGACACACTCTGCCCTGGCCCAGGCCTCATCCCCCAGAGGCATCCCCAGCCCCTGCCGGCCAGCTGTGTCTCCCACTGCCGCCCACTCCAAAGCCCTGACCACACGGAAATGGCTGCTCAGCCCAGAATTCCCCCATCACACCCCTTCCCACGCAGGGTGGGGCAGGAGGCAGGGACAGTGGCAGCAGGGACTCTGGGGGCTGACCCTCCACTGACATTGGACATTGGCCCACTGACCCTCACTGGGCACCCACCATGGGCTAAACCCCTCATGAGTCAAGCAGGGTTCAAACGGGACTTGTCTGTCATTCCCATCTCAGATGAGACCTCGATTCTGAGACAGAGGGTGTTAATGCACCCATATGGTAACTCGGGGTGTCAAACCACCTGTGCCAAACCTGCTAAGGGGTGACCACAAAAGATCCAGCAACCGTTAGTTAGCACAGCAGCCTTCCAACTGGGCGCCCCTGGGGATACATGGAGACTTTCCCAAGAACACACAGTATATACAGCGTTAGGGACATCAGTTTCCAGCCCCTCCAATCTAGGCATTCTTTTCTAAAATCAATTTGTCTGAGCATAAACTGATGGTCTCCAGTTTTCCCACACAACAAAGAAAGGTCTTACCCATCCCGAATCTGGCTGTGCTAGATCTCCCCTGGAGGTAAAATCCTCACGGCAGCAAACATAGGACTCTTAAGAAAGAGTCCAGTAAAAATCCAAGCAAAAAATATTTACCATGAGCGACAAGCTTGTTGCAAAACTCTGCACCTCCCCTGCCTGCCTACGTGTCTTTCGTGGGATCAGAATACAAATGTTTCAAGTATATTCATGGTGAAAAGTGAAATCAGAATTTCCCTTTTTTGTAAAAAGTTCTGATTTAGCTGTTTGGTTTGGCCAATGATGTTATACAGTGGATATCTCCTATAAATTGAATGACCTAAATCTAAAGCTTCAGGATTCTAAGTATTTAATGCGTATATATTATACTATGTCACAGTCAATAAACCAGAAATCATGTTTTTTCAGTAACTAAACTTGTAATGAAAATTTTTTCAAGGTCAACTAACACTCAAGAGGCTGACTAGTTTTCCAAAATCCTTTTAGGAGGTCCTCAAACAACAAATTTGAAGATCATTCCCTTAGTCCACACATCTTCTCCAAGGCAGAGAAGAGGACTGATCAGTAGTGACTGATGGAAACAATTTCCTTGGGGGGAGAGTCATCAGCAGTGCTGCTCTGGTTCCTGGGCCAGGAAGAGAGAGGTTCTCCTAACTCCAGCCAGATGAGGGGGCCTTCAAGGGAACCACACATACATAATTAGAATGTTTCTCATGGGCCAACAGTGACCTCAGTCCTCTGGCCAGATGCTGTCTGAGCTATACAAGTCTGTGCCCTGGTGTCACCAGTAACAAAAGGCTCTGTTAGTAGAGCCTGCCATGAATCTCCTGGAGTGGGGAACACTGAGCTGATGCTGGACTCTTACCTAGATAATTCTCAAGATGAGTGACGGGAGATACATAGTCCAAAGCAGGAGACAGAGAGAAGATGATGACGGGAACAAGCTGTGCTTCCCCCACAGGCAGAAAGAGGACACAGGCAATTTTCTTTGGACCAAGCAGACCTACAGAAGCCAGCAGATTTGATTTTGTCTTGATCAAGGTTTCCAGGCAAGAGGACTTTCTGGCAGGGGCAAGGCACCCCCCCACAAACAGAGGCTGGAGGCGGCCCAGAGAATGTAGAGGTGGGAGACTTATCAGATATCAAGAAAAGACTGTCTCCCATGCCAAGGAAAAGCACAGCAGAGGGCCCCAGGAGGATCCACAAAAGTTCATCACAAGAAAAGGAGCTTGCCCCAGCCTGGGGTGCCCAGGGCCAGATTACGAGAGACCAGGCAAGAAAGACCTTCTCTACCGTTTGTCTCTTGTCCCCTGCTCCAACCTGGAGGCTGCATAAACTCCCTAGTCAGTAGAAAAGGAGAGCAAAGGGAAAGCAGCAAAGAAGCCAACCACGGCCACTTGCCCTGAAACGGGGCTAGGCTGGGAATAAGGGAAGCCCTTAAATTGGGTGAGAGAGTGAAGCTTTGGTATTAGATGGGACTGGACTTTTTAAGACTTATTTTGAAAGTGACAATAGAGGGAAGTAACTGCTATAGATTGTTTTTGTTCCTCCCAACATTCACATGTTGAAATCCTAACCCCCAGTGTAATGGTGTTTGGAAGTGAGGCCTCTGTGAGATGACTGGGTTGTGAGGGTTGAGTCCCCATGAGTAGGAGTAGTGCCCTCATGAAAGGGACCCAGGAGAGCTCCCTCACCCCTTCTGCCATGTGAGGACACCACAAGAACCAGCTGCTGGCATCTTGATCTTGGACTTCCCAGCCTCCAGAACTGTGAGAAATAAATTCTATGATTTATAAGTTGTCCAGTCTGTTATTCTGTTATGGACACCTGATTGGACTAAGACAGTGACCAAGAAATCTACCAAAGCTGAACCATTGCCCAGGGTGGACGGAGGACAGACAGTGGTGAAACTACATAAAGTCATGGGTGAGTGGCTTTTTCTGCTTGCTTCCCATAGAGTCACACCCACCAGGGAACTGGAGAGGAGGAGTCAGCCTGGAAGCTCATGGTCAGGCTCCAGAGCAGGCACCAATGGAGATAAACCCCTTCGGGTGATGGGAGCCAGAGGAGCAGGGCTGGTGGTCAGCACTAGGAGTAGATGATGATGTGAGAGGCAGAGAGTGCCTGGCAGAGCAACACACATTAGCTGGACAGCACATGAGCAAGCCACTACGTGGAGCAAGAAATGCTTCTGCCAATGTCTTCACCTGCCCCCCAACAAGCCCCAGTTCAGCAGGGGAAGTAAACATACACTTACAGGACTACAATTCACATGGGTGCCATCTGTGGCATGTGCCAGAAGTTTGGTGCAACTTGTTTTAAGAATTCTGGGCCAGTTGCGGTGGCTCACGCCTGTAATTCCAGCACTTTGGGAGGCCAGGGCAGGCAGATTGCTTGAACCCAGGAGTTTGAGACCAGCCTGGGCAACATGGTGAAACCCTGTCTCTACAGAAAAAAGAAAAATACAAAACTTAGCCAGTCGTGGTGGCACACACGTGTAGTCCCAGACACTCAGGAGACTGAAATGGAAGGATCGCTTAAGCCCAGGAGGTCAAGGCTGCAATGAGCTGTGATTGTGCCACTGCACTCCAGCCTGGGTGATGGAGTGAAATCCTGTCTCTTAAAAAAAAAAAAAAAAAAGAATTTTGAAGAGAGAAGAGTTCACCTTCAGGTGAGATGATTGATTGGGGGTGTCTGAGTTGGGCTTTGAAAGACAGGAGGCTGAATGTGTTAAAGAAGTGTGCAGAGAAGGAAGGCAGGTGTGCTGAGCGTGGGGCAATGCCTCTGTAGCACTGCAGGACCAGCGGCCTCTCAGAGACTCCAGACAGGACAGCATACCATCTGCGGCCCTCTGAAGCCCCAGGTGTGAACCTTCACTGCAGCCAGTCTGAGCTCTGACTCCAGCTCTGCCGCAAGGTGGCCCCTGATCTGGGGCCGCAGGTGGAGATTTTGGACATAGCTGGCAGCCTGCCCTACCAGGTTTATCCTGTCTCTATTCTGTTTGGCTCCAGAGCCAGCATATGCACAGATACACATGCACACACATGCACAGGCATGTGTACCATCATGTGCACACATACACTACAGGCAGTACTCATTCTAGCTACCAAGGTCTTTGGAGAAAAGCAAAGCCCAGCACAAGCAAATATGTTTTACATCCCAAGCCCTCACTGGGCCAAACAAGGAGGCCAAAGATGGGGAAGAGAAGAGCCTGGGCACATCCCACCCACCCAAGAAAGTTTTGGCTGAGAATGCTGGCACAACTCCCGCCTGGCAGCCAAACTGGCCCTCTCACCCAAACAGATGAGAATCACAATTCCTCGTTCCCACCCAATGACTGTCTTCCCACAAAGAGGAGGCCACTGCAATCTCAGGAGCACTTGAAACCACAGGGCTCATTAGCCTGGAGGTACATCATGTCCTGCCATGGTCATCTTGTTCCTTCATCTGTCCACCCTGTGGAAGGAAGCCCTTTCCCTTAATAAGAATGAAATCTATAGTCTTCCAAATCAGCCCCAGGATGGGAAGTCTCCCGACGTGGAGGGGCAGCTGATCAGATGGCCGTGCTCTCCCTGAGAGTGGCCTTCCCTTGGGTTTGCTGCCTTTGCATCCCATTCCCACCAGCCTGACCCTAGGGGAGTATTGTTCTCCCATCTACTCTGGTCCAGGTCTAAACAAAAATACCTGGATTATCTGGAATGACCCCGGTACACACTCTGGGTTACCTGGACAATGATCTTGCTGGAACCAAAGGCCCCAAATTTCCCTAGGGTTTGTCGGGGAATGGGGGAAGGTAGTCTGTAGCTGAGTTCTCCTGCCCATGGGACTGAGTGTCCTCCCTCTGCAGGAAGACTGCAGAACCACATGGGTCCCAAGGCTCCAGGTGCTGGGAACTGGTGTTCCCAGACAACTCTGGTAAATGCCAGCCTGTCTTATACTAAGTGGTCTAATGACTGCCCCCTTTGACAAGATCCCTTTCTTGCTCACCCTGTAAGGAGGAAGATCTTATCCTCCTCTGGGGATGAAAACCCTCACCAAATCAGCCCACCTCTGCATGGATGTAGTGGAGAATGACTGGCAATTTGTCATTTCCCCTTCTTCCATAGAGCGGGTCCTTAGCCAATGCATCTGTCTTTACCCCAAGATATGTGTCAATGGAACACAAGACTTTAGTCATCAGATAACAGAAGATCACAAATTCAGCACAGGTAAGTGGCTGGCATGGGACAGAGAGTGATGGGATGGGGCATGTTTATAACTACTGTTCTTTGGTCATGCATCATGAGTAGAGATCATGGGTTTCTCTGTTTGAATCTATCCCCAAGCACCACAGGGAGTAGATATGCGGTGATGTCATGATGTCACCTTAATAAATGTGTGAAATGCAGTTGTTTCCTCTACACTAGCAGCCCCTCTCAATGCAGTCTAAGCATGTAAGAATGATGGAGGGCTAGAGCTAAATGAGGCACCAGGGGAAGACTCAAAGGTGTTCCTTGTCCTTAAGGAGCTGATATTCTGAAGGGAGAGTCAGATACATAATTAGCCAACCAGATTACAATGGGTTAAGTGCCCAGATCAAGTTTTATGTGTCATATGTTTTGGGCTCCCAGAAAATGAGCAGTTCATTCCAGCTGGGGAAGGGGGCAAAGAAGGTTTCTCACATTACAGATGAGGAAACTGTTTGGTCTGTATTAGTCTGTTTTCATACTACCCAAGACTGGGTAATTTATAAAAAAACTACCCAAGACTGGGTAATTTATAAAGGAAAGAGGTTTAATTGACTCATAGTTCAGCATGGCTGGAGAGGCCTCAAGAAACTTACAATCATGGCAGAAAGTGAAGGGGAAGCAAGGCACCTTCTTCACAAGGCGGCAGGAAGGAGAAGTGCCAAGCAAAGGGTAAAGCCATCAGATCTCATGAGAACTCTCACTATCATGAAAACGGCATGGGAGAAACGGCACCCATGATTCAATTACCTCCACTTGGTCTGTCCTTGACACTTGGAAATTACAGGGATTATAATTCAAGATGAGATTTGGATGGGGACACAAAGCCTAACTGTATCAAGGGTCAAAGTGATAAGACTCGCTTAAGGTCAGTGGTAAACCCAAGAGAGACTCCATGACTCCAGACACTGAGCTTGTGCTCTGTCTCTTCAGGGTTTGGGTTGTCCAGGGGGCTACCTCCACTCTTGGATAAACCTGATGCTCAGCATCCCAGGAGAAGATGCTCCTGGTCCCTAGGCTGAGTCTCTGGAATGGGACAGGGCAACAAACACCCTCTCTGTACTAGGGTACCTGGGCAGTGTGGCAAGAGTCAGGGAGGAGGGCAAGGAGGCCACCTGGTCTGGTCCCCTGGCTGACAGGAAGTGATGCCTCCTGGGCTCATTCAGCAGCTGTTGCTTGCTTGGCATGGTTTAGACAAACAGGCAGATGTCCTCAGAGTGACCTCCCTGACTCAGAGAGTTTGGGAACTGAGGTATTCACTCCCTGGGGTTGGGGGGCTGGCCAAGGACAGGGCATGAGCTGCTGACTCATTCTCACTGCCTCTCTGTTCTGATACTTGAAAAGTTGGGAAAGAATTGGGAAATAAAGGAGCTCTCTGAAAAGGGTGAGTTTCAGGACTGCAAAATAACATGTTCTCTTTCCTCCAAGCCATCTGCTCCTTGCCGTTTCTAACATGCCAACAGATCTTGGAGGGTTTCATGCATTCAGGACACAGTGGTCCTTACAAGGTCCCTGGATGACTGAGCAGACTGAACGGGGAGAGAGATGATTCTATGAGATGCCAGAGACAGACACAGTCAAGTGGAAAGGCTGCCTCAAACATTTTCATGGTGACCTAAGAAGGATAAACCAGCAAGGAGAGAACAATAGCAGAAAACAGAAGGAAACCAAGTTTATTGAACAATAGAGCTTGAAGGACATTAGATATTGCGTGGGCTCACCCTGTCTCCAGGGCTGGCTTTATGGGCATGTGACCCATTTAGTCACACAGGGCCCCACATTTGGGAGAACCCTACTGTTGGTTTAAAGCTCTGCTGTCGCCATCTTGAAATTCAGAATTTATTTTTAACAAAAAGCCCATATGTTTATCATACACTGGGCCCTGCAAATTATGTAGCCAGCCCTGCACATGGCCTTATAGATTCAAAAAAAAAAAAAAAAAAGGAGGCCAGAAAGGGAAAATGGCTGCTCAGAATCACACTGCTCCTTTGCTCTAGAACCAGACATTGAGTCTAACTCTACTGGCAGTCTCTGTTTAGGGCAAGAATTTCTGATTCTGGCCTTGCCTGCTCCAGGTAGGCCTCTGCAGAAGCTGTGTGGACCACAGCAGCCCAGGTGTCCAAAATGGAAAGCATGCCTTCTTTCCCTGATCATCTCCCTCTTCTCCTCTAGCCAACCTTGTCTATATAAATGCAATACCATCCTGTCATCTCAAACTAGGGACTCATGGTTGGACTCCATTGTTGTACACGGGCTTGATCTTGGACTCCCAGCCCTGAGTTACTTTGAGCAAGTTCCTTCATCTTGTTAAGCCTCCATTCTCTAACATAGGAAGTAGAAATAATAATGCCATGAATCCTTTGGGTTTATTGGAAAGATTAAGTGAGATGATGCAAAACAAACATTTAGTATATGGCATCCAACCCATAGCTAGTGCTCAATAAAGTGTTGTGTTTAATTTTATTCTACAGCTCCCCTTGTCCTGCCCTAAGATTGTGGCTGGAGAAATCCGGGCCTTTGTCCTTGAAGCTGCTGTCTCATACTGTGCCATTCAAACTATGGAGCAGCAGGATCAGCCTTGCTTGGCAACTCATTAGAAATGCAGAATCTCAGGCCCCAGCCCTGCTGAATCAGAATCTGCACTTTTATCAGATTCCCAGGTGATTCATATGGGCATTAAGGTTTGTGACACTTAACACTGTGTCACACAGTGACTTTGTGTAACACAAAATCACTGACACACTGTGATTTTTAGTGCACCCAGCTGGCCTTTCTTACCCTGCCCTAGGGATATGAGTAACTTCTTAATTCCAGCCATAATCATTCTTACAAAGGTAGAACCCAAGCCTACCATGATGGGTTTGACCGAAGTCTAAGTCCCTTCCTGAAGGCTTATGATATGGCTAAAGGGAACCTGGTGAAGGGTGGCATTAGTGTGAAAGGTGTACTGAAAGGTGAATGAGTAAGAATCTGGAAACCGGTCAGAGACTTCTGCAATGATCCAACCAAGATGTGAAGGGCCTGAACCAGGCCTGGGGCCAAGAAAACAGGGAGAAGGGGGTGAGTTATGGAGCTTTATCCAACACAGAATTCAGCAGACTGAACTACCAGGTAGAGTTACAGGGGATACAGAAGATGGAGTAAAGCAGCTCTGAGATTCCTCTGAAATAACAGGATCATATTGCATGTATATAGACAAGGTTGGCCAGATGGTGGAGAAGGGGGAGACGATAAGAGACAGAAGACATGCTTCCCTTTGTGGGTGTGTGTGCTGGCAGGAAAAGACTTTCAGTAAGAAGGGTGGGCTTCCTCTGGCATTTACTTCATAGTGAGTGTTACAGAGACATGAAGTAAGTGCACTAGAGCTAAAAGGCTGTGGGTTCAAATCTTGGCTCTTCCACCTAGGAAACATAGCTTGTCACTGAGCAAGTTGATCAACCTCTCTGTACTTCAGTTTCTACATTTGTAAAATAACCCATCTCAGAGTGTTGCAGTGAGGGTTACATGAATTAATATATGTGAAGTGTCTAGAACCATGCCTGGTACATAGTAAACACTCAATAAATATTATCCATTATTATGGCTGTTTGTCTATCTTCCCAGTGAAATTCTGAGGTCCTTGGGGAGAGGGACCTCAACTGAAAGAGTCTTTATGTCATCTAGCACTTAGCACAAAGCAGGTACACAAATATGGTCCATGGAGACTTATGTTGTTCACTAAAGGTAGCCAGGTGGGCCCGCGTGGTATCTGTGTACACATACATACAGATGTCGTATCCCTTTACAAATGTTCGTCTCTTCCCTGTTCCCTTTTCCTAATCGCAGCTTAATAACTTCTACATAATGAGAATCTGTGGTCATTTTTTTCTCAGTCTAAAAGGATCTATGGGCTACCCTGATAACCCAGCCTGCCTCTTGGGTAAATCCACTCTCCCCAAAGGGTGGCACTGAGTGAGAGGAAACTTGTCCTCTGAAGTTTCTTTCATTCATTTGACAAAGATGACCTGTGTGCTCATCAATAATGGCAATCACTCCATCTTCCATTTCTTGAGAGCAGGCACCAAGTCTCTGCCTAGCTCTAGTGCTCTGGTCTTTTCAGGGGAAAGAAGAAAATAGCCGATTGTAATATAGTAACAACAGAAGTAGACACAGGGTTCTGGGAGGCTCAGAGGAGGGAGAGGCACCCCAGTCTGACAACACAGAACTGGCTCCTTCTGTGAGAGGATAAAGCAAAACGGTGGCCCTGAGTGAACCCCAGTCCTGCTCCCAGCACTGTACACTTCTTGTCTTTCACTATCTATCACACTGCACTTGGAACCCAACAGAATAAAGACTGGAAACAAAAAGGCAGAGGGCAGAGGCCAAGGCCCGGACGAACATGCAAAATGAGCTCCAAGCCAGGCATGAGTCTAAGTCAGGAAGTGACTTGGATCCATTGCTCTAGAAGCAGAGCTTGAGATAGGGACTGAGTGCACCTGATTTATCGAGGGAGCGTTCTTCAGGGAGGGAGGGAGGAAACAAGTCAGAGAAGGAGAAAGAGCAGAGCCACGATACAATCTCAGGTAAGGTCTTGTCCTCCTGACCTTCAGGGGTCAGATGAATAAACTTAGCCCTGGCCAGGCAGCTTCTGCCGTCACTTCAACCAAGAATGTGGCAGCTGGGAGCTGTCAGCAGCCAACAGTCTCAGGTGCACTGGCCTCGGAAAGGGGACCTGAGTGGGGCCTCAACATGGGCAGGTGCAGGCAGATAAGAGTCAGAAGTGCCAGCATCAGATCCACGTTCCCCTGAGATAACTTTGGTCTATCTGTGACTTCTGAAAGGGCATTCTTGTGAACAAAGATGAGCTAGCAGGCTCCTTGCAGAACCTCAGCGTGAAACCACATGCATGGGCAGGGGTCCACATGGGGTGGATCCACCCCTCTTAGTCTTGTCCTGTGGTGCTGCTGAGCCGTGTCTCCCCCATTCTGTGTGTGCATCAGGTATGTGTCCACAAAACACAACTTTGGGGGATAGAAACAAGTTGATCTGCCCAAAACTATTTGGCACCCCAAGTATCTGGGGTCATGGTTTATACACCAACATCCACCAGTTATCAGCCACAAATTCAAGTATGTAAGAAAAGGCCAGTCCCTCCCACCCACCAAGGCAGCCTGGAGGAGCAGGAGTGGAATTCAAGGGGGATCCAGGAATTTAGCTCCCAAGCAACTGCTAGATGTTAAAGATTGAGCGAAAGTGTTCAGGGAAGCTGTAGGATCTTCTCTTGTAATGAGTTTGTGTGTGCAAGCATGTGTGTATGCATGTATACGTGTATACATGTGCATGTATGCTTATGCATGAGCATGCATGTATATGTGTGTGTGCGTATGTGCGCATGTGTGTACATGTGCTCACAGCCTTCCCTTTGCAGTTTGGAGTCACTTTGGTGGAAAGCAGTACTTTTTAATTTTAGGAAATTAGCTATAAGGGAGAAAGCAGGGAAGTAAAATGTAGTATTTAAAAACTCTGTCCTAGGAGTTTTGTTGCCCCTACCCAGCCTCAAATAAAGCATCAGTCGGTTTTGTTTGTTTTTTTCTGGCAATTTATATAAACAGCATCCCAGAGTTGTGTGTGAGATAATAACTTAGCCCACCCCTAGTCTCCCACTCCCTCTCTTCTAACCCTAGGTGTCTGGTCACACACCCATCCCTGCTTCTCAGGGTGTACTGCTGTTCAGGTGATTTGACCCATGCCACTCCTAGATCTGTACCAGGGCCCTAGGTTATAGCTGGGCCTTTGGACACTCAAGGGATGGGAAGCCACTGGCCCTTCAAAGAAGGAAGAAGGCAAGAAGTCACCACCCAGAATGGAGATTTTTTTTTTTTTTTTTTTTTTTTTTTTTTTTAGATGGAGTCTTGTTCTGTTTCCCAGGCTGGATTGCAGTGGCGCGATCTTGGCTCACTGCAAGCTCTGCCCCCCAGATTCACACCATTTTCCTGCCTCAGCCTCCCAAGTAGCTGGGACTACAGGCGCCTGCCACCGCGCCTAGCTTATTTTTTTGTATTTCTAGTAGAGACAGGGTTTCACCATCTCACAGAGGAGGAAGCCAGAGTCAGTGAGTTGGGTCACTTGTCCTGAGTTACAGCACTGGGAAGTAGCAAAGCTACTTGAGATCGGAGTCCAGATATGCTGGATATTCTGTTTGCCCCTCGAGATGCAATTGCCACTCTCTTCCCCTGGGAGGCTTATTATGGACCACATCATGGGCCCCTTGCCTCTGGCTCCTGTTGGATTCACCCACTGGGAGGCATGAGCAGGAGTTGTGAATAGGGAAGGGTAAGAACACACTATTGATTTCCCAGCTTCTTCCCTGGCAGGCGCCCTGGCTGCCTGACTGGCAGCACAAAAGATCAACCTTAATCTCCCTGGGTTGGAGAACTTCTCCCTCCTCTACCCTCCCTCAAGTGTAAGGATGGAAACAGCTCCTTGCTAGTGCTCACATGGGTCCTGACCATCCCTTACAGCTTTCCTTGACCCCACCCACCACTGTGTACATAGCTCCCATGTTAAGGTCACCAACTTTCTCCCGTTGGGATACTGACAATAGACCAGGTCTGTCTGGAGCCAAAGTGCACGTTTTCCCATCACATGTTACACACAAATGTGTATTGTTCACAGCCAGCCTCAGCCACTCCAGCTCCTGTGCACATACACACATCCCATGACAGGCACTTCCACGTTCCACCCCTCAGCTCTGTAGAGGTCAGAATATACTTGAAAGAGCCCTGGAGGGAGAGTGAAGCAAGGTCTTGCTGTGTGACCTTGGCCAAGTCCCTCCAGCTCCCCAGCTCTCTTGACTTCAGTTTCCTCATCTGAAAGATGAGGAGCTGGATTAGAGGCTTTCAAAGGTCAGCTATCCCAGGAGAAGGAGAACAGTGTATACCAGTAGATATTAAATTTACATCTGCACTTTACACACATCTGCACACCAGTGTGTGCGGTATCTGTACAGAGAGAAAAGGGAGCCCTTTTGCAAGCCAAGCGCTGGGACCTTTTATTCCTATGTATTTAGAACCTTCGCTGTTTGCACTTGGCCAGCTTTGGATGGCAAAACAGTCTATTCTCTGTGGAAATTCTGACTTATTTTTCCAGCTGGTCTGCCAGTTGCCAAGAAATGTCATCTGAATACCATTATTTAATCGAAGATTAGCCCACGCCTGTGACATAGGCTGTAACTATTATCTTCTTTGATTTTTTTACATAAGCACACATTTTCTTCACAGATTAGACCTTGCATTAGCAGAGGTAAATGCTGCCTCCTTCTTGGCCAAATAGCCCAGAAAGTCATGAAGTGATCCAGTGGGATTGAGGCTGTCTACATCTGTGTGCGTGTGCGAATGTCCGTGAGTATGTGCTAGGACGCATATGTGACTGGCAGGATATGCTATGAGTATGAGTGAAGAAGCTACCTTTGAAGTCATTTCGTGCAGGGATCCAGAAAGAGGACTTTCTTTGGTCATTGGACATATCAACTTGGCCTCCCAATTTATCAGCTGATGTTCAGCATTTGTTTTCAAATTTGAGCACGTGTCAAACAAAATCCAGCCGGGCCTGCCGGGAGGTTTTAGGATGGACCCGACAATATCTGTAACCCAATCACATCACAGATTTCCTGGGTAAAGCAAGAGAAGAGGGCAGGGAGGTCATGAGTTCAAGCTGTAACTGTTGGCTTGGGCGTTGGAAAACTCTAGACTGCTTGAACTTAGAAGGCTACTACTTAGCCCTGGAAAGCCTCCAGCCTCTTTAAGCTCTATGTGGCATCCAAGTTCGTCTCTCATTTACTGCTTTCAGAGCTTTCTAGGACAATTTTCTCACTGGCCTTTGTTTAGGCAGTTGAGGTGATAACATTTTATTTTGTTTTGTTTAGATTTTTATCAGGTTGCTCCCAACGGAGCAGGGCCCCAACCCAGCCTCAGAGTGGAGCTCATTACAAGTCGGGGCTTGCTCCCTCATTCTTGAAGGCCCTTCGGATTCTTTCTTATTTTCCAGGCTCTTGGCCTCTGCCTGGTCCAAGGGCCAAGCTACAGCCAAACATCTAACACTACCACTCCCAAATTACTGGCTAAGTGTTCGTCTGCCAGAAAAGAGGAGCGGAGCTCAGGAACAAAAACTTGGGCCTGGGGGCAACTTGACTCTTCTCATACACTGAGAGGGCAAGAAAGCTCACGGGCTTCATTTTTAAGAGCCAAGGAAATTGAGAAACTGGACCAAACAACCAGAAATTCTCAGATAGAACTTATTTGTACCCCCTCCACTTTCATCCCCCAACCTCGTTGTCTTTCCAGAGGCAGTCTGTGGACATGTCAACAACGCAGGAGCAAAGAGAACTGTGCCCAAGGGGACGGTCGTGCCCTTGCCCCAGCACTTTGCTGGGGGCCTGGTCTGTTGTAAGCACACAAACATAGTTTTTGAAATAATGAATGAACGAATGAATGGGTGGGTGACTGTGTGAATGTGGATAGTTCCCAGAATAAATCCTCAAGAAAATCTTCTTTGGAAAGGGTGAAGTGTGGAGAAGCCCGTGACCTCTGTTCGTTACATTATAACAGGTATCAATGTTTCCCACCCTATTGAGTGACCGAGCCTTCAAATCAAATTAGAAACTCCTTTCAGGCTCCTCGGGGTGGGTAGATGAGAGTTGAAGGAGGAGGAGAGGGAAATAGGAAAGAACTGACCAAGGTGAAGGCCAGACCTTCATGCCCACATGAGCTCTATGTACATTTCAGTCCTTTTCCCAGACTGCTCAGTGCTTCCCTACCCAGGCACTCCCTCAGGGAGCAAGGGAAGATGACTACATGGAGAAGATAACCAGGAGCCTGAACAGGCTTTTTTTTTTTTTTTTCGAATTGCTAAGTGTAGAGTGACTCATAGGAAGTCCAGACAAAGATGACGATGGAAAAGGAGTCTAGCAGATCAAGGGAGGTGCTGAGGAAAAAGAAGCGGGGAACCTGAGGTTGGGAGAGAATGGGAAACATGTTTTGTAAGATTTCCAAGATTTTTGGGGGCTGTTGTTAAGGACTTTTTCATAAGACCTGTTACCCTGCTGGGGTTTACATCACTATTTGATCTAAGCCCCAACAGGACGACTACATCTGCTACTAAGCTGTGTTGTAAATGTCTTTAATTTTTATATTTCATCTGAAGGGAGTTGTTAAAGTGAGTTTACAGGGTGATGGCTCTTTGAATAAAAGCCATCAATACTGGAGCAGAGCTCTGTATGACACTTAATTTTCGCTCTAATAAGCCCTCCTAAAACATTACAAGATTTAGGAGGGATTTTTTTTCCTTTCTTCTTTTTCTCTTTAACTTCCTTTCCCTCCTTGCATTATTTCTCTCCTCTCCAGCTCTCACTCTCTCCTCTCTTGCTTTCCTTAAAGGACATATTTGAAGAGAACATTTTTGCTCAGATGACACCACTTCTCTTTTTACCGCCAGCCAGATGTGCTCTTGACTTCTCAACAGGAGAAAGGCTTCTTTGAAGTTTTTCAAAGACTTTGCTTTTATTTAGAATTTTTTTCCCTTTTCCCTCTCTCTCCCTGGTGTTTAACTGGTTGGGAAGCCCCAGGAGGGGTTTTCACATGGGCCTCTTTTCTTTTCCTGGGGCATGAAAGGAATGGGATCAGAGGCACAATGTTCCCAGAGAGCCTTCTATTTTCTGCCCCAATAACTCCGACTATTTTCTGGTAGAGCCGCTGTCCCAGGAGCAAAAAGAAGATGGCTTTGGGTTTTCCCTGGAAACACATCTATTAAATGAACAGAATGGTTCTGGTAGTGGTGCAGGGGTGAAGAGTACCCCCATCCCGTCCCCGGACATCTCCCTACCCTTCCTAAGGAGGGTAAAAAGAGGTCTTAACTTTCCTGGCCATGCTGCTGTGATAGTTGCTTAACTGCTCTTGCATGGCACTGAAATTTGATTAAAACAAAGATCAGTAATGGGAATTCAGGGGACATGTCAGAAAAAGAGAGATTGGTACCCCGAAGTGAGAGCAGGAGCCCCTCTGAAAGCAATGAGAAAGCTTTACTTTATCTTTGCATCCCTCATAGCACCACAGCCTGGCATCCTGCTCAATATGCTTGGACCACTTTGTGATTTTTTCAGGAGGACTGGAAAAGTGCTAATGCTTTAGGAGGCGGCAGTGACAGAAGGCTGGAAGACTTGTCTGAAGAACAGGTGAGTCTTTAGCATGACATGCTACGGCAGAGGATTTGGAGTCTCAAGTTTCCATCAAAGTGCCAGCTGTGTACTGAGTAGCTCTGTCTCTCCCCAGGTGAATAAATATAACTTCCAGAAAGGCAACATCCCTGCCATTGTGTTCCCAGGGCCCAGAAGAGCGCCAGGGACTCCATGGGCACATGGAAAATGTACATGGCCTCCATGCATGTGTCTGTTTGACAACAGCCATGATTACTTTGGAGGAAATGATGCTGCAGATTCAGGAGGGAGGGTTTCTGTCTCAGAGTACTTTCAAAGAAAATAGGAACTGGGGGCCACCAAAGACTTCTTATGCCACAAAAATATTTGTGTTTTCTAAAAAATCTCTAAGGGTTTTTGAGGAAAATAAATACATTTGGAATTGAGGGGTTTTTGTTTTATGCAAAAATAAATTGATTAAAACCCAGGAGTGTGTGCGTACATGTGGGTGAGAGCACTGTTTGTTTGTCTTATGTGACGTGTGTTCACTACTATAGATAATCATAGTCAGCCTCATTTGACTGACTCCTAAAGACAAAAACCCTAAGTCAGAACCAATCAGGTTCATATATACCACAACCCACAAAAGCCTGAAATCACATCACCAACCTTGGGAGTGATTGGTGTGTTACAAAAACCATTCTCCAGTCTCTTCCTTCTACTAATTTCTTAGCAGCTTCCGTGTTCTTAGGGCAAAGTGGGTATGTGACTTCTGACACGTGGGTACGGTTACACTGGGGCCATGTGATTAGTTCAAGCCAACAGACCATGAGTGGTGTTGGTCACTTCTGGGTCAAGTCAGTTAAAAGTCTTTGTGTGTATCTTCCATCTCTCTCCCTGTACTTTAGCATCCCATAAGGCCATGTGTTTCAAATGGTGCTGCTAAAAGACCACAGAGCCTCTTTCAACCTGAGTCCCTGAGCATGATGTGGGGCCTCCTGCTAACCTGTCTTGGATGTAAAACATGAGCAACTAAATTTTTGTCATGATAAATACTGAGATTTCAAGATTAATTTGTTATCACAGCATGACCCAGCACATCTGGTTAATGCACCTTTAATAGTCTGGCCAAGCTGTCAAACCAACAAAGGCTCTCCTTCCCAAATGTCTTTCACATCTATTCCCCTTCATTTCAATGGCCAAGATTCCAGTTTGGACCCCTACTTCTCAATTGTATGATTATGCTAACATTCCATCAGCCCACCTACTCTAGTCCTTCCCCCATGTAGAAAGGTCATTTTCCGATTCCACACCATCAAGCATGACTTAATATCATGTCACTCCCTTGCCTAAACTGGCTCCCAATAGGCTACAAAATAAAGTCTAAACACTGAAGCCAACCCTACAAATCCCTCCGTGATGAAAACTGAACACTGTCTTTCCAACTTCTTTTCTCAGATTCCTGAATTAAATGATTCCCTGTCCATGATCCCTCACTGCACATTCTCACCTCTCTCCATTGCCACTTACTCCTCCCAGAAGGCTCGACTCTCCTCATGCCACATCCCAGCTGTTCCTGACATCAGGCTACAGGGCCAAGTTCTCCATGACAAGTTCTGTCTTTGTAGAACAGAATGTAGAAGAGATCTTGACCTTATGAGAAGTCCCACAGCCCTCGTCCTTTCTTGTGTCAATTAACCCCTTCCACAGAGCATTTTTTTGGGTGTGTTTCACTGAGCAATTCTAGGACATCTTTAACCGCATCACTCTCATCACATTCATAGGAGCTAGCCCAGTGCCATACGTAATAGCTCAATAAACTTCTGCTGAAAGAATACATGAAGAATAAGCCAGTATCTCAGGCACCTAGCAGATTGAAGCTTACTATTCGATTGCATATATTAGCCTATTGCATCTTTAAGCTGCTATTTTGTGAATATGGTTTGGAAACCATTCCCAGGGTGTTTGTACAACTCTAGCTCTGAAAATTCTGATTCTATAGCTCTAAAGTGGGTCTCATGAATCCGCATTTTAACACTAACAGAAGGAGATTCTGATGCGTGAGATCTGTAAGCCGCATTTTGACAAACACTGGGGTGGTGTGAGTACGTGATGGTGAATGCTCTTAGTGTATGAGGGAAATGTATTGGTAGTTTGGGTCGCTGGTGAACAATCCTTTCCAGAAATGGCAAGTTCGTTTTATCTCACTTGTCAACACCAACGCATTGGTAGGGGAGCTCCAGAGGACTGTTTTAAGGAGGTCTCTGGGGCCACATCTGGACTGCACAGGGAGAAGCCCTATGATGGATTGATGATGTCTGCCATAGGATGAGAGGGAAATGTGGGGCCTGCGTGCCAGGTGTCTGCCATCACTGCCAGCCCCTTGGTCTGGAGGGAGACACAGGACCAATACTCAGAGATGAACATCAAAGGATCATCTGAGTCCTAATTCAGCCTGCATCCAGAACTAACTTCAACTTCCTCAGGTGACTGTGGCAAGAGTAAATAAGATCAAGATGTCCAGTAAAAGGCATTCCTTTCGAAGAAGCCACAAAGGTGTCATAGTGGACAGTTGCTGTTTTCATCGGCAGCCTCCATCTTCCCCCTTCAGTAGTACCTTGAGTTTCAGCAATTTATCCCTCTTCCATTCTCTTCTACTCTGGTTCCAAGCGGGCACAGGTGGGAATGACCACATCCCCAGTTCCGGGGTGGGTCCTGAATGGCTAAACTCAAGCAGCTTATCCTATCTCCCCACTGACAGCAGCAGAAGAGAGAGATGCCAAGGACTTGTAGGAGCTGCAGGAGGACCTTCTGCCTTCTGCATGAGGAGAGGCAAGAGGGTGTGAAATCTGACCAGTAAGAGTGATTTTGTAACCAGCTGATGAGAAACTGCAGCTGCTGAGGGGCCACTCTGAGCAGTCTGGGGATGAAGTCAACACCACAAAAGGCAGACGAGCGAAATGGAGAGAAGCCAGCATCTGGGGTATCCTTTGAGGCACTGGACCAAGTCTGACCTGACGTCTGTCTGACCACTGGACTCTTCAGTTATGTGAACCAATACATTTTCTTCATTGTCTAACTGGTTGTTTTAGTCATTTTCCATAACTCAAGTCCTAACTACAGTTCTTTGAGGTGAAAATGGAGATTCAGGGGCCTTTGGTGTCAACATATGCCAGAAACAACAGACTCAGACTCTACGCCCAGCCCAGAGTCCATATGTGTCCTAACTATGGGCACACGACGTAGCTTTGTGCCTCTGCTGCCGTTACCCTAGTATGAGACTTTCAGTTCAGGAGGAGAGGAAGCAGAAAAGACTCAGTCCCACATGATGGTTGGCTCTGGGCTGCTAGCTTGGAGCTCTGCTTTCAGCATTTGGACCTCACTGGGGCACTGGGCAATGATGCCTGAGCTTTAATTAGTTACACTGGTAAAGGTCTTTGAAGGTGAAAATCGCTGAACATCAGTATTTTGATTCTTTTGAACTTAGGAGCATGTTATTACACATATAAAATAAAAAATCAATAGCCACTGAATTATCTAGAGTAAAAGTGGCTGGTTCACATATCAGCATATAGATATACAATTACTTTCATGTGATTGAATTTATATTTATATACTTTAACAGATCCTATTGTAGTGCTTTCATGATTAGAATATTTTATTAGTCACCTGTTTTTCTACAATCTCCACTAAAAAGGAAGAATTTATTTCTACCCAGTCATTTACTTGTCAGTTTGTGGTTTATTCAAAATCATATTTGCAGAAAACACTCTGAATGAAAAACCACCCTGGAACTTAAGGACACAGGCCTCTGTGGGGGTGCTTTCCTTCTTCTTCTTCCCAACATTGGTTATCATTTTTCTTCTAGATTAAAAGTGAAATTGATGGGAATTAGACTGTCTGCAAGTTGGAAAAGCAATCACTTAAATAATGACATTCAAATAGATCATTCAGTACCATGTAAATGTCAAGCGTGGGGTCATTTTTCAAAACAATGCCTTTGTTCAGCTGCATCAAATGCATAGACACACGGTGACCAGCCTCAGTGGACAGAGCCCCTCCTTCCTTCTTGCTCTTGGTCCATTGAGCGGCAATACCTCTCATTCAGACAGCCTTCTGCTCTGTGGTGATGTGTGTGCTTGAGAGAGTGAGCAAGAAAGAGAGAGAGAGAAGGGTGGGGGGTAGACAGACGTCTAAAGGTGGCAGGGGTGGAGTCAGCCCAAGAAAAAGTGCCTTCACCTCTTCTTTCTCTCAAAATGATACCATTAATATCTTCAGTTTGAGAAAACCAAACTTTTGTTACGATTAAGAAAAAACAAAAAGTGAGCCTCAAACACAAAGCAACTTCCATTGCTGCTCTCAGAATTTGGTCTTTAGGTCTTTAAGCACCCTCTTCTCTCTTCCTGTTTCCACCAGAATCACGCTGTCTGGTTTCCTACCTTATGAAGTATTATCGATCAGCTTGAAATGAAAGTGGGTTGCAAATGAATGTCTGCAGCATTGTCTCCCATCAGATGGTTGGGGCTGGAAAGCCACAGCTTTTAGGATGTTAAATATTTATAGTTATCATTTCAACCAAAATATGAACTTGCACAAAGATTATGATGCAGATTACTTTGAAAAAGTTTGCCTCATTTTCATGTCATTGGAGAAACTTCAGAAAAATAGGACCTGTATGGATGTATACTTTGAATGTAAGCTTTAAAATACTCACAGAAGAGAAATGAAGAAAACTGCAGCAAATGACTGAAAAGAACCAGCCCGTCTCCCAGAGGAGTGTTTGCCACATCCCTGAGAAATGAGTGGCTCATTTAGGTTATCCGATTTTCCAGTCTTAAATCTGGTGGACTTCAGCAGGCTCTCAACCCTACTCCCCAAACGTGGGGGAAAAAATTGCTCATCAAATATTATTCTAAAAGTCATTAGTATGGATCATTATTACAGACAGCAATTGCTTTAGTTTTGTTATCATTATTGCTGGCATTTTAAATGCCTGAAGGCTAAATATCTGAGATTCATTGTTAACTATGTATCTCTCAGCAATGACAGACTTGTGGCAGCTTGAAGATATTTTTGAACAAGGAATAATAGTACAGTAGAGAATGAAACTGAATCTCCTTTAGAATTCATTATCACAAGGAAGTGGCAATGAATTTAACTCCCAAGTCTTGGAAAACAGCACAAGATAACATTCTGTTTTCTTAGGAATCAAAATCAAATTCACAATGTAGTTTATCTAAAAGGTGACTTTAGGATCTCTGCTAAGGGACAGCATATCAGCGATGTCCCTGAGACATCACTTGGGTTCCAGGAGGAGTAGCACCACAGATCCTCACGCCACCAAGATGGTTTCTGCCAGAAAGAACCTTCAAAACCTCTGAGTCCAAGGTTAAATAATTACTTATTTCTACAACTTAATCTTTAACAAGAAAAGATTTATGTTAGCTAAGATGCAAATGTTATCATGAAATTAAATCACTCTTATATAAGTTTCAAAATATGAAACAAAGGGAAAATAAGACCAAGGAAGCAAGATAAAGAGGTAGTTTTGTTCCCTAAATGTCTGCAATTAGGAATTTAAGGTTGGACTACAGGTGGGTCATAAAGTTGGCTCTGAGCTTCCTAGCAGTCACTATAAAGAGAGAAACATGAAAGGTCATGAGATGTAGAGCTTGTAAAGTAAAAATAAGCCAGTTTTTCAGAGAAGCAACATAGCCATTATTGACACTGAGACAATAAAATAGCTCTCCTAAGCATCCTTGGGAATAATAAACGCCATGTTCTGCAGCATCCCTGATCAGGACAATGAGTTTCATAGTCTGTGTCTTATGAGATGATGAGGTCAAGTTTTTGATCCAGAACACACATGTGACTGGGTTTCCTAAGAAACTTTCAAATTCTATTTGTATGACTGGGTAGTTGAGTCAGACCTAGTCCTTCTGAGCATATTAGCCCATACACATTTACTCTTCTACAAAGCACACATGCAGTTGAACAGATAGAACTTGACTGAGTTCTCCAATAACAATAGTTTGAAAGTCAGGAATTTCTGTAGTATGGACACACACTGCCTTTCAAACTAGGTCCTCTGCAGAAAAGGGTGTCAAGCCCTCACCAAGAAGGCCATGTTTCCTGTGGGGACCTTAGTACCCCATTATCAATGGTTACGTTAATAAGGTAACTTTGCCTGACTCTTACTACGATAAAATTATTTTGTCATCAGCCGTACCTCTAAGGTCTTTTCCTTTTCCCGTCATGCAATGAAAGGGTTTTTCTAAGAATAAATGTGATCATTGAAATGCACCTATTATTTGTCTGCCAGCACTTTCCCTCCCTCTTGGATATTAGGCTACCCCTTTGGGGAAGTTGTTCCTTCTTCTTCATCCAATCATCCATTTATGGTTGGGGTCTAAAATTATAGCACTCTAGTCTCTTGCTACAGTTGATTTGTCTAGGGGTCACATATGATCCAAAATGGGCCAATCAGAATTCTTTCTAGGGCTTTTCAAACTGGAGCTAGAAAAAGCATTTCAGGCCCTCCTTGGTGATGAGGTTGTTCTATACAGTCCTGGAAGCCGCTAACAGCTGCATTCCCAGCTGGGTGAAGGCAGCCAGTCTGCCGAGAAGGAGGTGAAGTCAACACAAATGGAGGCAGAGACAATGGACACAAAAGTAGACCTGGCAGCATCATGTACCCAGGTTTCAAGGTGCCTCTCAGATCTTTTGTAATCCTCCTACTGCCAGTTGAAGTTGAGTTTCTGTCACTTGCAAAAAGAAGCTTTTTGCAAAGAGAAGACTTGTGCATGCTTCTACCATTTCTCAAAACTCTTTCACGAAAAGATCCCCAGGTTTGTGTAAACTCAAGTAAGCAGACTAACCTGAGGCTCCCGGGAATATTTCATATACATTCCCCAAGGCGGCCTGCTTGGTTAGGTGACAGTCTGTGTTCACATAGCTTATTCTCAAGGAGTGCACAGATAATTAAATGAAGAGCAGGGGAGATCCCAGGCTTGTGAACATCAGCTTGGGCCCCACACTCTCCCACTGCCAGCCCCAGGCTGTCTAGCACAGCTTTGCTGTGTCACACAACAGAATCACAGGGCTCCCTGACCTTGGAATATTTCTAGCAAGTGCTTAATCAGGGCGTTTGGCAGCCCATATGATTTAGAGACAGTTATATCTGAACCAGCCGTCAAACTAATGTTTTCATAGTCATTGTAAATTGGGACAGTCTCCCCTTAAGAATGGTATCTCTCCAACTTTGAGCTACAAAGTAAAAACGGGAGACCAGATTTTTGTGTTACATAACATGAGTTGTTTTGAATATGGAAATTCATGCTTTAGGAACCTGAACTGGAATCCTAGCAAACACATTTTAACTTGTGTAAATAGGGGTTAGTAACTACGAGCTGGATTTTTTCTTAAGAGACAAGATCTCACTGTTTACCCAATCTAATCTTGAATTCCTGGCCTCAAGCAATCCTCCTGCCTCAGCCTCCCAAACTGCTAGAATTACAGGCATGAGTCACCATGCCTGGTTAGGAAAAGCAGGATTTTTGCCAAAATCTACTACATTTAAACGATTCTAAAATGCTGTATAGAATGTGATTGACAGTGGAGGGGGTATTGTAACTGGCAGGATTTTTTCCTTCTTAGTGATACATAAGATGATGTAATATCCTAGAAGCAATGGCATGTTTTCTTTGATTGCATTAAACAAGAAAGATGTTTTAGTTATGGTGGTTTTTTCAAGGATGTATCGTATTTCAAGGACTACTCTGGGGAGGCTCAGGTGTGGGCCTGAAGTGCCCCAGCAGTTATTGGCAGAGCTGGCTTAGAACTTGGTGTTCTAGAATTCCATACAGTGTTCTGCTCTTTGCATCAGACTCCTAGCATTTCCAGATCAGAGGCACACACAACCAGAGCTCCCCATCGAACCCCAAACATATTTGCTTTCACCATTTCCAGGCATTCCCAATAAAACTGGTGTTAAGGGAAGAGAGCGAAGGAATAATTGACAAAATAAAGGAATTAGTCTCTGTATCCCAGAAATACCACATATTTGGTAACAATGTGGGGCATGTATACGTCCCCATCAGGTTCAAACCTCACTGTCCTCTTTCAGAGTCCTTTGCTGAACCCCAGGACAAGAAGTGAGATCGGTAAGTATCAGCCTATGGTGCACGTAGCTACTTGCTCCACTCTCTTTCTTACTGATTCTGTGTGCTTCACACAGAACAGTCCAGAAAGCCACTACCAATCCCATACAGCCTGTGAGATGAAATATTTTTGCTTGAAACACTTCAGCATAGTCTGATCCCTTAACCCTATATAATCTGGATGCAACCTCCACTTCCCACCTCATTGCCTGCCATTTCCCTATCCCATGCCATAGTCACATGGAACTACCAACCGTCTCCAGGTATATGCCTCATTTTCAGTCACCTTGTGCAAAAAACTCCTCCTCTTTTGCATGTTCACTTGCGCATTCACAGCCTCACTAAATACACATGTTTTCTCCATCAGAAGTAAGCCGTTTGGGCTCTAAACTCCCATAGCATTCACTCTGTTGTATTTATTTTGCACCAGATATCAATTTGTCCCACAATACTAGGCTGCAAATAACTTTCGGCTTCAATCTGCTTTCCCCCAAACAAAACTCTGCTAATGACCAGTAAGGGATGCATCTCTGGATAGATAGGCCTTGGAAGACATGGCATTGGTACAACGGTTTGGGGCAAGGAGTCTGGCAGCCAGCAGGACAAGCCTCAAATCCCACCTCGGCTACTTACCACATCTAAGACCCTGGGCAAGGAACCTGACTTACTTCTTATTGATGGTATTGTAACTGGCCGGATCATCATCTCAGTATCATCTTCTATAAAAAAGGGGATGATAATGGGACCTGTGTTAGAGATTCACTAAAATAATCTACAAAAAGTACTTAGCACAGTGCCTGGCATGTAGTAAAGCTCCACAGATGACATTTATTATGATTATTTTTGTAGTTTCCTGTGTCTCTATGTTGGGTCCTACAAGACTCTTAGGACTTAAATTATACGAAGGAAATAAGAAGTGGTCCATTTCCTCCAACTTTGGTGGTCGTCCTCGTGGTCCCTCTACTATAGGATGCCACAGCGGAGCAGGAGCCCTCTGCCACGGGCTGGGCTCTGCTACAGGGGCCAGACTCCCAGAGGCGCATCCCACAGGGCTCAGTGTAGCCACAGCCCTCTTCCCACTCCGAGCTCCCAGAGCATGGGAGGCCTAATCTGCAATCCAGAAACACAGAGGCTACCCTTCTAGAAGTCCTACCACCTGGCCCAGGAAGGAAAGCAAGGGGGAAGGCAGAGTTTCTGACCCTTAGACTATCAATCCTAGTTCCTCCCCTCTTGCCACCTCCCACACTTCCTGCCCAAGCTCCAGCCATACTTTCCCGTCATGGGCAAGCCCCGCTTCCGTCCTCGATGGCCCTATGTGGGGATCACACCCTAGTTAAAAGACTTAAGGATAGATGGGAGAAATTAGGTTCTCATCCTTTGAACCTCCTACAATAGCAAACATGAATATCTTGTTCAGTTACGCCGACACACTGGTGTGCCAGTTGGGATTAGTGTGCAGAAGAGAGAACTCTGCTACAAGACGATAAGCTCCTTGTGGGCCACATCTGTGTCGGATTCACCCCAGCTCTGCTTCTGTCTTGTGTGCAGAGTTCTTATTCTGAGAATTCGCAGGAGAAAATATCTGGGGGTACTAGGCACTCTATTTCCCCTTTCCCTGTGGCCTCTCCCCATCCCAAGCCACAGGGGACAAAATGCTGCCATTGCATGCTGCCAGTGACTATGGGCAGATTGGCTCCCTGGTCCTTCAGACCAACCTTAAATCCAAGGAACATCACCTGCTACCAGTCCCCCGCCCCTTCCTCACCTCAACTTAATGAGCAAATAAGGAAAGAAAATTAAAGCAAAAAAAAATTAAACAGCTTTAGCTAAGATCAATAGAATTCTATAAAGCTCTGGGCTGTGGTATTGAGTGAGCGCAGAGTAATCCCCTGCATATTGCATGTTAAGTTAACTTGTAAGGGAAATATGCTGCTTCTCGGCCTCGCACCTTCTCCTCCATGGTGAAGGAGGAAGCAGGGAACACAAATTAAAATAATGTTGATTTAGTTTTTAAAGGGAGTGCCCAGGAGCATTTTCTGCATGGCCAACTGAAAACTCCAGCCCAGGCTGCAGAACGCCTCTCTCTACACGATACAAAGAGAATATTTGATCCCCAGAGTTCAGCCCGCTGGTGGATTTTTATTTTGGTTTTGGTTTTTGTTTCTTTTACGCTTTCCTTTGGATCTCAAACTTTTAAATGCTAACTTGAAAATTCCTTTTTCAGCAAAGGGTCCCTGCTCCACTGCAATGCGATTGCAGGGAATCATTAGTCCTAACACATGGCAGTGTGTGATCTGGGCACACCGCATCAGGGAAGCAGGCGGGGAAGAACAGGCACGGCGTGGGTCCCTGTGTCCTGTCACTGGCTTGGCTTCCCCCAGGTGAGGGAGAACTCAGGGAACCAGGTCATCGGGTTTGCTCCTGGCAATTTAGCCACCTCTTCAGGTCCTGCAGACACCCACCTAAATTCCAACCAGGGAGCAAGGCATCAGAAACCATTCATGCCCACTGGACCAGTCCTTCTGAAAGACAGGCAGCCGAGAGGCAGCCAAGCCTGGTGCCAGGCAGCCAGAGCTTGAAGGAGGGGTGGTGGATTCAGGCAGACCTGTGGCCAAACCCCAGCCCCACCATTACAAGCTGCACAACTTTAACCAAGTTAGTTAATGTTTGAAGTCCCATCTTCAAAACAGGAATCATGGCCGGGCACGGTGGCTCAAGCCTGTAATCCCAGCACTTTGGGAGGCTGAGACGGGTGGATCACGAGGTCAGGAGATCGAGACCATCCTGGCTAACACAGTGAAACCCCGTCTCTACTAAAAAATACAAAAAACTAGCCGGGCGAGGTGGCGGATGCCTGTAGTCCCAGCTACTCGGGAGGCTGAGGCAGGAGAATGCCATGAACCTGGGAGGCGGAGCTTGCAGTGAGCTGAGATCCGGCCACTACACTCCAGCCCGGGCGACAGAGTGAGACTCCATCTCAAAAAAAATAAAATAAAATAAAAAACAAAACAGGAATCATAATACCTCTCTTGCAGAACAGCACTGGGGATTAAATGAGATACATCATGTGAAAAAAAAATACCTGGCCTAGAGTAAACGCTCAGTAAATGTTGGCTTCCTTTTAAAGGGTTGACCCTGTGCACCTGGAAATGGGCAATGGCACGGGGACTACACACCGAATTCTGAATTCATTTCCGAATCTCCAGCACTAAACACATTAAACAAGAAAAGCTGAGTGATGAATTAATGAATAGCCAGAACCATAGCTAATTCTTCATTGCTATCTTGCAAATAGTTTTTTCACATTATGAAATGAATTCATGCTTGATGTAGAGTTCTTAAGAAGTATTGATAATCAAAGAGAAGGAAATACAAATCATCCAGAATCTTGCCAACAAGAAACAGCTGCCATTATGGTTTCGGTATATAACCTTCTGGGTACTTGTCAGCATGTCTACGGAGATATTTTTTAAAGCAAAATGGAACCATTCTGAAACACTTTTTACATCACCTGTTTTGCTTATTTAACAATGGACCAGGAACATCTCTCCATGCCATTCAGTTTCCTTCTATGTGAGTTTTTAAGTGCTGAAAATATGGCACTGACTCAATATACACAAATTTATGTAAAAGGACTCTTTCCTGGATATCCAGGCTATTTTCAATGTGTTCTTTTTATGGCTGACTCTATAGACAACTATCTATAGGTGAACACTTTAGACCTCTATCTTTGTAACTCGGTCTGAATACACCCTAGAAATAAACCCCTACAAATGGAATTGCTCGGTCCAAGACTCTGGAAAAATTTAAGGCCCATCAGAAAGGGAGATGAAAATAATGACATTGTGCAAACAAAGCTCACACACAATGCTCACAGGTACCTGACCATCCTTCCAGAACAAACAGCCCCAGTCCCAGCCCAGGCAGGATGTTCAGAACTAGGGATGACCTTAGGAGCGGCCAGGACTGGCCACCCCACTAGGGAAGGGGGTGTAGTGAATAACAGGGCCAGAATTAGGCCAGGTGCCCTCACCTATGGCTATTTGACCCCAGGCAAGTATTTTAATGACAGTGAGGCTCCGAGAACTCTGTAAAAATAAGGATAATGGTATTTTTCCATCTGCTTTGGGCGGGGGGGGGGGGTTGTAAGGAGCTAATGAAAGGATATCTGTGAAAATGCTTTGCAAACAGCAAATGAAATTGGGGAGGAGCTGCTCTGGGGGCAGCTCAGGGAAATTGAACAGTTTTCCCAAACCTCCAGAGAAAATCTTCTCAGTGTGTGGCTTTGGGCTTTTGTTTGAAATGATGTGAATTCCCAGAACATCAGACACACCCACGGTCAAATGTAAGTACAAAACACACCCAAGCCAAGGGTGCTGGGAATCCTGGCCCCTCTCGATTCAGGGTTATTCACTCTGGGTCTGCCCGCCTTCCTTGCATGCTTCTTTCCTTCCTTCCTTCCACCCATGCAATCAGCTGCCCTGCAGAATGTAAATTACAAACATCTCCCAAAGCAACTACCTGGAACCCTCACCCTTTCCACTCAATGGCTTCTGATGGAAAGGAGGAAAAAAAAAAGGAAACACACACAGGCATCCTTGCTAATTTATTCAAGTATTTTAGGACACTGGGGATATTTCCTGATAGCAAACAACTTTACTCTTGGAGACCTTCAGCAAAGATGGTTAAGGCTGTGGTTTCCTTCCTGCAGCCTGAGCTTCAGTCTGGCACAGCGTTTGCTACCATAGCTCCTCCAGGGCAGATTCTTACAACAGGGAAGGTGGGAAGTGGGTCAAAAGAACCCAAGATCAACCAGTACAACTGTTCTCTCCTGGTCTGTCAGAACAGTAAGGCTCTGGAGTTTAATGTGCTTGGTTCTTCAGGAGTGTCTAAGGGAGAGGATACAATCGTGGCTTCTTAGTTTCTATTTCTGGTTGGACCAGTAAAGCCCCTTCCTCATCCTTTTCTGCTTATCACTAGAGACAGAAACTAAAAACCATGGCTTCAGGCTGCTAAAAAGCCTAAAACAAAACAGAACCACCACCACCACCAAATACGGCGGGTTGGACAAGCTTGCAAGGGATCTTAATTTGCCAACCCAGAGGTGGTTTCAGCTGCAGTGAGGGCACAGGGGAGCTGCTGACTGAGAAAATGCACTCATCCTCAAGAACACTTCCTGTATGTGGGGACAGGGAGAAGCTGTTGGGGGTGCAAAGCTGTGAGAGGCAGTGTCCACCCCAAGGAGTGCTTAAGAGTTTGTACCTTGTGGTCAGAAAAGGCTGGGCCTGAAGTCCAGCTTTGCCACTCTTGTATGCTGCACCTTGGGTAAGATCATTGACTTTGTTAAGCCTACATAAAATGGGAGTAGAGCAATTTACCTCTAGGAGGTTGGTACGGTTTGGCTCTGTGTCCCCACCAAAATCTCATCTTGTAGCTCCCGTAATTCCTATCAGTTGTGGGAGGGAGATCATTGAATCATGGGGGCAAGTCTTTCCTGTGCTATTCTCGTGATAGTGAATACGTCTCCTGAGATTTGATGGTTTTAAAAATAGGAGTTTCCCTGAACACGCTCTCTCTCATCTGCCACCATGTGAGATGTGCCTTTCACCTTCCACCATGATTGTGAGGCCTCTCCAGCCATGTGAAACTATAAGTGCATTAAACCTCTTTCTTTTGTAAATTGCCCAGGCTCGCGTATGTCTTTATCATCAGTGTGAAAATGGACTAATACAGAGCTGTTGTGAAGATAAAATAAGATGATGTCGATATAAATGAATATATTGCTGTGACAGACATTTTTCTCAACCATAAGTTTTCAGCCCACTCACTTTGCACCCCAACTCCTCCAGCAATGCTATCTTGGCTGAGCCCAGAGCATTATCAGTCACTTTTTAGACATTGGAAAAGTTTGATTCTCAGAAATCAATAAAGTCCAGATTCTCCCAACACTAAAACTTCAATTTCTCATCCAGTTCAAAGGCTCTGTCTTTCCCCAGCTCAGGCCTACCCCAGGCTCAGTAACCTGCAGTTGGGAAGGGGGGATTTTTCCTTACTCTCAGTCCCTCCTCCACTTCCTCTGGCTCCTCCAGGACTGGGCAGAAGGAGGGAGGCAAGGTCAAGGGTGGTCTTAGACAGTTCAGACTACTGTAACAAAACACCATAAACTTGTGCCTTATAAACAGAGAATTTATTTCTCACAGTCCTGGAGGTGGAGAAGTCCAAGATCAAGTCACCGGCAGATTTGGTGTCTGGTGAGAGCCTCTTCCTGGTTCATAGAGAGCTATATTCTCACCATAACCTCACACGGCAGAAAGGGTAAGGGAGCTCTCAGGGCCTCTTTAAAAAGGGCACTAATCTCATTTATGAAGGCTCCACCCTCAGGACCTAATTACCTCTCAAAGCCCCCATCTCCTAATACCATAGAACTGGGCATTAGGTTTCAACATATGAATTTAGGGGACAAAAACTTTTTTTTGTCTAAATGTCTAAAATGTTCTAAAATGGTCAATTGACTTCACTGCACTGTGAAGATCTGCATGGGGCCCTGTGTGTGGCAGATGGCCAAACCCTGACTGTCACCCACGGGCTCTTCAGTGCCTTCCTCTACCTCCATGGAAGCACCTCCTCCCCAATCCCACCTCTCCCATGTGACTGAGATTGCCCTTGGAAAGGCCATCCTCTTGGGCATAGCCTTATCAAGAGGCCTCTACGCTTAAGACTGCCCATCCATAATGTCCACTTAGCTGATGGAAAACAGCATCCTCACCCCTCCAACGCTGGCAGTGTGCAACATGCCCACCTCAGCCTTTCTCCTCATACTGCTAACCTTCTCCTTTGGACTTTTGCAGTTTCAGTGCCTCCATGTGCCAGAGGATGCAGATTAATTTTGGTCAGAATTCTCTCACCATGTCTACTCCCACAGCAGCTGTGGAAGTGTCTAGGTATTTCTTCAGTTCCACGATCATTCAGCTAAAGGGTGAGGTGGAGTGATGAGTGAAAGATCAGTCCCCCTTCTGGCTAATCACCCCAAACTTAGAGTTCTTCTGCTAGGAAATGTGTGTCCTTCTACCAGGTAGCCCATTCTTTTCAAAGAGATCTTTACTCACTCTGATAGTACTGAGGATGACAGCGCTGACACTTATAGGCCTTCACTATGAGCTAAACACTGTTCTAAGAATTCTAGATGTAGAATTGCCTGGGCCATATATAACAACTCATTTAATCCTCACAGCATCCCTATGAGGTGGATGCTATCATCATCCCACTTCACAGGTAAGTAAATGGAAGTACAGAGCTAAGTAATTTAGCCAAGATCTTGCAGCTAGTAGTAGCACAGAGGAAACTTGAACCCACATTCTCTGGCCTTAGCTTTTGAACCCTAATCACAAATTCCTATTTCCTCTGTGTCTTTCTCTTAAGTAGAAGTGAACAATGGACTAAAGCATCTGAAAATATGCTAGTTACTTTTTGGCATGTGCTGCAAATGTGTCTAGTACCCATCTTCAGAATGCAGGAGTATTTGTCGCTCTGTTCTCAGCTTTCAGTCAACCAAAATTCCATAGACAATAGTCAAAGTTCCATTTAGTATATTGTTAAATATATAAATCTCTTAGAACTTTGCTAACCATTCATCAACAATAAATGGAAGCTTCAAAGCTAGGGAGCTCATGGCTTGAAAGGGAGAAAAACAGCCAGGAAATAGAGCATCATAATATTACAGTATAGATGCTGTAGTGTAGAATTTTGTGTCATGAATTCTCACAAATATTTATTAGAAACCTATTACGGGCTGTTAGGGGCTGAAGATATAATGATCAATTTGGATGAGGTTCCCATCCTGTGGAAAGCCCCTGCAATTGGAAGGAAAAATATTCTCTAGAAAGAAGGAATTTCTGTTATCTATTGCTACATAAACGATCTCAAATTCAGAGGCTTAAGATGACAACCACCATTTATTGGCTCATAATTCTACAACTTGGACAGGGCTCAGAGGGGACCTCCTAGGGTCTCTTAGGTGGCTACTATCAGCTGGGAACTCAGCCAAGGAATATCCATGAAGGCATCACTGACATGTGTGGCAATTGGTGCCAGCTGAGAGCTGGTATGCATAGATTTTCCTCCAAGTGGCTTCTCTTCCTCCACTAGTCTCCACTGACCTCCTTATCAAATGGCAGCTGGTTTCCAAGAAGGAGGTCCCACTGCGCAAGTACTTATCAAGTCTCTACATTCTAATGTCTCACTGGCCAAGCAAGTCCCACGGCTGAGCCCAGAGTCCATATGGGAGGGGATCACTCTAAGAGAAACATGGTCCACTGGGGATCACTGATGGACAGTCTACCACAAGAAGCTTCACAGGATGTCTGACCCACTGGCTGCCTCTCCCAGGGCACTGGGTCAGGTATGTTCCTAGCACCCACCCTCCCTCCAAAAGCTCCATCCCAGGAGGTGGTTCTGGGAGGCAGGGCTCAAGTCAGAAGGGCAAGGGATAGGACTTGCTTTGGTCAAGTCAGAAATTTACCTTCTGTGTCATCACCTATGTGCCATCAATTTCAAGAGGCACCGAGCAGGTCCCCCATCTCAAAAAATAACCCCACTCTCTGCCACCTCACCTTTATCATTTCATCCTTTGCAGGGGGAACATTTATGTTGGATTTCAATAGAGGCATCCTTAGTTAATATGGATCAGAGCCCCACTGTAACTGATCTTGTCTGTAATGTACAATTATAGCAGAATGTGCACAAAATCTTGCTGGCCCAGAGGAGATCTTGAGGGCAGTTCACCAGGAGTTAGTCAAATCATTCACAGCAAAGTCTCAGGGCATGGGAAAGCATCCTCTCTGTGAGTTGGTAAGAACATGCTGGCTGCTGTGAAGGGAAATCCTCAGTAGAGTGCAAAAGAGCTAACAGAACCCTAGGGGTGCTCTCGTGGACCTGGGGTGGTCGTGTACTTTTAATTCAAAATTTCTCTTCTGCCTTTTGTCAACTCTTTCTTTACCCAAAGGGGCTTAGCTTTTGGAACTCAACAGCTAGGAAGAAGTTCCCCTTTTCTCTGTTTCTCCTATCACATTGTTTCCCCAAGGCTATGAATACAGGATGATTAGCCTAATTGAAGGGGGCAAAAAGCCAAAGAAATTATAATGATTGAGGGGCAGGGCTCTGTGGACATTTCCAAAAATTCTTATCCCATCACATAAGTATGCATAACCTAACCAAACAGTGAAACTAATATTGGTCTCATCCCATTGAGTGGGTTCCACCACAATTAACAAGCCCTTGTATTGTCTTTGTAAATTCGACAACCTCTCCAGGTATTTTTATAGACAGAGTGGGCTGAGCAGGAGCTACCTGACACCGGTAGTCAAGATGCTGGCATCCAGAATGGGAAAATGAGGTAAGTAACTCCCCTTACAAACAGACTTACTCCACTGGCAACTGTAGCTTTTGCAGAACGATAGGATATGACATGGTCAGAATGGCACTTGGGGAAGATTCATCTGGCAGCAACATACAGGCTGATTTAGAGGTGGCAGATCTAATAATAATACCCAGGAATTGTAATAGCATCGTGGGGGACCCTGTACTAGGCACTGGATGTGGTCACTCCCACTTCATCCTCACATAACTGTGAGCTAGGGTAGTATTAAAAATTAAAGTCAAAGACATCCAGACACTTGCCCAAGGGCTAAACCGCAAATAAGAAGCAGAGTCAAGATGACATTCAGATTCAGCTGGCTTTGAAGCCCCGGCTTGTGTCTGTTCAGAAGGTATGACAATTGCATGGCCAAGACATGATCAAGGCCAGAACTAAGGTGCGGAGGCAAATACGGCAAAGAAAACAGCAGACAGAAAGCCGTGTGTCAGAGAAGGCCTTGAGAGGACCCAGTGCAGACCCGAAGCTGCGGCAGACTGAGAGAGACATTCTCAATTCTTCCTGCCTGTGCCTGCAGCAGGCATTGAACTGGATTGGCTTTTGAGCCCAACGAGGAACAATGATGGAAGGCTTTATCGTTGTGTTTTGTTTCAGAAAACTGGTAATTCTTACACATTTCATAAGCCAGGAGCAGAGTAATTATCCACTTACTTAAAGCCATCTCCTCATTTGTGTATTTATTCCTTCAGGAAGTTGGTGGGGTGGGGCTGGGAAGGGTGGCAGAAATACGAAACAAAATCCTGGAAACATCGTTAATTATTATTTCCTAGAGCTAGTAGTGCCCTGTTATTACCTGCTGGACACTTGAGGCCAGGCCCAACTCATCCACCTTTTTTGGCTTCTACTGCTTAGCATATAGTGCCCTACACAAAGCAGACATTCAGCAGGTGCTTTGAGATAATGAGGCTGACAGTGTCACCCAGGAGACATCCCACTGCTGGGATCTGGGCCCTGTCCCAAGCCTGGCTTGTGGGTCCTTAAGCAAGTCACTTAAAGTCTTGGTGCCTCTGTGTATTCATCTGAAGGACAGGAATAATGATGGGACTTATCTCTCTGGGTTGTTAGTAAGATCAATGAGTTATGTGAAAGACTTAAAGCAGTGCATTCCAAAAAGATGAGCTGATATTAGTAGCAGTATTGAACGTTTGGGTCCCATTAGGATCTGCTACCTTGTCTCAGCCACAGGCCCCCAGGGCTGGTGACAGGGATGCCTGGATTATTAGATACAGGGCATTCATTGCCAAGCAGAAGCCTGAGCCCATTGTTCTGAGTAATTACGCTCAAAGTTCTGGGAACCTGCTTGTTTCTGTCCTTTTAGCACCGCCTCCTGTGCTGCTGCTTGGCTCTGTGCCTAGCCCGAGTCTGTGTTGGTTTCTGGAGTCTGCAACTTGTGGAAATGTCTATTTTAGCAGGGTGTCTCCTCTTGGCCTGGGAGGCCCTTGCTGAGCCCTGCTTTGTCCCCCTCAGGCATGTGGAGAAACTACTCTGGCTAACCTCTCCTGCCTACCAGGCCACAGAAGCCTCAGGAAAGTACTGACTCTCCAGGCAGGAAGAAAGGAAATCGTTTTATAGCTCCAACATTTTGGGGAAGGGGGCTCCTGGAAGCACCCTCACTTGCATCCCCAGTGGTCCCCTTCCACTGAAGCTTCTAATGCAAACTTCATCTTTCTCCCCCAAGTTGACACACTTTTCTAACTTCCTGGACTCAAGAGGGGATGAGCTTTCTTCCAAGCCCCTCTCCCCTATGGGTTTTCCCATCTCCCTCCCCACCTGACTCTGTAGGGAAGAAGAACTTTTGGTTTCTTGGGCTGACCGCTGGCCCATCAGCTTTCCTCCATGCCTCTCCTTTTGAATTTTCTGCCAAAGCTGACTTGAACTCCTACTTTTGAGAAAGCCATAGTCACAAGGTACAAGAAGTTTTATCCTCCAGCCTCTTGACCTCTGCCTACCAAATCCCTCCTGCCTGTCCTCCACTGGCCACCCTCACAACTTTCCCTGCAGTGCAGACGCTTCCTTCCTCTTCCTTCCTTCCTTCTATAACCGCCCAGTGGTTCACCTTGTCTGCTGCCTAAACAGAGCCGATTTATCAAGACAGGGCAATGGTAATTGAGAAAGAATAATTCTCACAGAGCTGGCTGTACAGGAGACTGGAGTTTTATTATTACTCAGTCTCGAAGAAAACTCTGGGATTGGGATTTTTAAGGACAATTTGGTGGGTAGAGGCCAGTGAGTCGGGAGTGCTGATTGGGTCTGAGATGAAATCATAGGGAGTCAAAGCTGTCTTCTTGCACTGAGCCAGTTCCTGGGTGGGGGCCTTATGACTCTATGAACCGGTTTATCCACCTGGGTTGTGCCAGCTGGTCCATCAAGTGCGGGGTCTGCAAAATATCTTAGGCACTGGTTTCAGGTTTTATAATAATGATGTTATTCCCCAAGAGCAATTTGGGGAGGGTAGAATCTTGTAGCCTCCAGCTGCATGACTCCTAAACCGTCATTTCTAATCTTGTGGCCAATCTGTTAGTCTTGCAAAGGCAGACTAGTCCCTACGCAGGAATGTTTGTTTTGGGAAAGGACTATTATGGTCTTTGTTTCAAAGATAAACTATACAATAAGTTTCTCCCAAAGTTAGTTTGGATTACCAATGCCCAGGAATGAACAAGGGCAGCTTGGAGGTTCAAAGAAGGATAGAGTTGATTAGGTCAGATCTTTTCCATCATCACCATTTTTAGTTATAATTTTGCAACAGTGATTTCACTAGCTCTTGAGAGAATTTTCTCCTGGGCTCTTCTTGGCCCACTGTCAGTCTTTCTTCTCTCCTGTCCTCTGTTCACTTCCATGTGATGCAAACATGCAGCACTCACACCCAGCTTGAAGAGTTTTGCCTTGACCCCACTGACCTATTTGGCCTGCATCCTACCACATTATTTCCTTTTCAGTTCCAAGCCTTTGGATCTAGAAGTGGGTATCTCTTGCCTCTCCCTCCTTCTCTCCCATTCTCTCCCTAAACCCTTCTCTCTAATTGCTGTTCACCTCATGGCTCTATTGAAGATGCTCTCCCAAAGGTCTTCAGAAAAACCTGAGCCTCCAAACCAAATGACCATTTCTTAATCCTTAACCTTCCAGACCTTTCAGAAGCAGATGCCTCCATTGGACACACACTCCTCCCCACACACCTCTCCTCCCTGGGCTTGCCTGGTGCCTCCCTTCCCCAACTGCTTTTTGTCTATGTTCTTCTTGAGCTGATTCCAAGACCAGGAATCTTTTCTTCAGGGATCACATGTTAAAACTCAATGATCTTCTCTAGGCCAGTGACTCTCCAATCTGGAGCTGCTTCCAGCACATTTCTACTTTGCATATGATAACCAGATCAAACCGACAAGTTTTGAACTCAATGAATTGGCACCAGCCCAGTCGGCTTTCCCTCCTAACATCTGCATTTCTCTCAGGGGCCCATGGATTTTTAGGAACTTCAACTTGCAATGCAGATTCACCAATGTCCTGTGCCTGCTCTGACTTCCAGGTCCTCAAGATTTATGGACTTATCCCCTAAGAATTTCTTTCCCTTTCCCTCTATCCTCATGGCCACCCATCCAAGGCTTCCACAGTTATTCCTGGAGGATCACAAACTGACTTCTTTTCTCCCTAGACTGCCTCCAAATGTGCCCCATTTAGATACAAATTCTGCCTTTGCTAGCTATGGGATTATTTCAAGCATTTAGATCTCATCTCCCCAAGATTATAAACAATTGGAGGACAGGGACAGAATCACCTTCCTTCAGCCATCCCAGCACAGTGTCATGTCCACTATAGACATACAACAATACTTTGGAAATACCCACACAATGAACTGGCATTAGCTAGGGCCTGAGACATGTCCTCTATCATGAGTGTTTCCTGCACAGTGATCATGACTGGTCTGCCCTATCCACGCCAATCACTCTCTCCTTATCCCTGGCAGCAATGGTTCCACCCCTCCCAGTCAACTTCCCAACTCTGACCTCTCCCGGATGACCTTGTCTTGGTTTCTGTACTCCCCAGTTTCTCTTAGCACCGATGTCGGGTGGGGGTACAGAGCTTGGTTGGCTTGAGGGAGTGTGCTCCCTTGGCACTATCTTGCCACTTGGTCTAAATATCTTTTGGTATAGTCTGTGGTCCTTTATTTAGATGCAGAATGTTTTGTTTTTGACACAGAGTTTCGCTCTTGCTGCCCAGGCTGGAGTGCAATGGTGCGATCTCAGCTCACCACAATCTCCACCTCCCGGGTTCAAGCGATTCTCCTGCCTCAGCCTCCCAAGCAGCTGGGATAACAGGCATGCACCCACCATGCCGGGCTATTTTTGTATTTTTAGCAGAGATGGGGTTTCTCCATGTTGGTCAGGCTGGTCTTGAACTCCCAACCTGAGGTGATCCGCCCCCCTTGGCCTCCCAAAGTGCTGGGATTACAGGTGTGAACCACCGTGCCTGGCAAAGATGTAAAAACTTTCTAAAGGCAGGGACTAGGCTGATTTTGCCAGCCCTGAATGGAGAGGTGTGTGTGTTAAGCCTGGTGAGCATCTGCAGGGCTCGCAAGCCAACACCGGTGCTGAGTATTCCCCAGGCAATCCAAAGCTCTCTACACAAAATACAAATATTTTACATTTTTCTGAATATGTCTTTTTTTAACAGAAAAAAAAAATCTCTTTCGTAAGAAAAAAGTCAAAGTTGCAAAGTTCTTAGTTTTGCTACCATTAGCTAAAAAAAGACCGATTAAAGACAAATGCGCCCATGAGTCAACTGGGAGGTGATTAAGCAGTCACGCTCCATGCCCTCAGGGAGGTCATTACCTTGAAGAATGCAGCAGCCTCTGCAACTCCTACTAATGGTATATATTGACTGCATCTGTTTTCAAAATCCTTTCCCTTAAGGACCAGGCACACTCCCTCAAGCCCACCAAGCTCTGCATCACCCACCCAACACTGGAGATCAAGGCTATGACCTCTGGGCCACACAGAAGGCCTGACATCAGGATCCTACTTGACCCCACAGTGGTGGACAATGAGACCCAATCTGAAGGGAGGAAGCATTCACAGAGGGTGAAAACATAGGTTTTAGTGGCTTCAAAGGAGGCCATAGACTGCAGACAAAGAGCCCAGCAGGTGCCATCCACAGTAGATGATTGAGAGAACCCCTGTGCTTCACAAGCCACAGGCAGTGTGGCTGGATGTGACTCCTGCTCTGACAACAGGGTTGGCGGCTGAAGGACTTTAGGGAAATTATTTGTCCACGAGTCTCAGTTTCCTCATCTAAAAAATATTCACCTTGCAGGGCTGTTGCATGGATGAGATCATGTCCAACAGGATTTGAGTGATTGCTTTGTGCCAGGCACAATTCCAAGTATTTACATCTATGAAGTCATTTAATCCTCTCAACAAACCTCTGAGACAAGTATTCTTATTATCCCCATTTTACACTGGAAGAAACTGAGAAGCAAACTGGTAAGTTGCCCCAGGTCATCCAGCTAATAGCTGGTAATTGACCCATAAAACCATAATCAGAGTCAAGCCACCACTCCAAAAGTTTTGAGTCAAAAGAAGAGCCCAGTTTGGAGGGAATGACAGCAGCTGGATATCTGCGAGGCGCCCGCAGTCTACAAAGAGTGCACAGTCCGGCAAAGACCACCCCTTGAACAGTCAACAAATGTCGCTGCTTTTCCTTCCTCTTAATATGTGTGTGTGTGTTTAGGTGTGTGTGGGTGTGTGTGAGCATGTGCATTTATGTGGGCATGTTTGTGTGTGTGATTGAGTGTGTTTGGAAGCATGTGTTCACGTGTGCATGTGAGAGTGTGTGTAATGAGAATGATGGGGTGACACTCTCTGATCATCTTTGGTTTGTCTGTATCTCCTGCCCTGTGTCCCTCTGCTGTCAGATGCACACAGGTGACCAGAGCCTTAAGAAAAACTGCTCGATCCCTGACTCCCCATCTCACTGCCACCCCATTTCTTTGCCTCCTAACTAGCTCCATGTTACCTGTTTTAGGCTTTGGCAGCTCCGGTTATGTAAAAAATCACCTGTGGATGCAGATTCTTTGCAAAATCTGCTGTCAGAATCATTTTGACCAACCAGACTTTTAAGAAGTATTGGGAAGCGAAGAGTTGGAGGTAATAGACTCTGGTAAAGACCTAACTTTAGTAATAAAATAGACATTTTTACCCAACCAGTAAACATTTTGGAAGTGCTTATTATGTGCTAAGATTCAAAGCTGTCAGGGCTGTCGCAGCTCTCCAGCGGCTCACAGCCCAGGGGGAGGACTGACAGGAAAGAGCCGCAGGGAGGCAGAGATAAAATCAGAGCTGGGGACACAAATGGAGAGATGCAGAAGCTCGCTCACCCCACCAAAGCAGCCCTGGAATTGCTAACACCTGGTGCAAGCACCTGCTTCTGCAGCCGCCCTGCTAGAAATAATCCCACAGAGACCTCACTTACCTGAGCCTTCTAGAAGTTTTCCACTTGAGCTTTCACAGGATTGACCAAACTTGTTACTTTGAATCTCTAATGCCAATGCAGAGAGTGAAAAGCCTGACATCCAACCTTTTACTCATGTCTTCCCCCATCAGAGTGCTGGAATCTGTACCAGGTTTGTTATTCTAGCACACAGAGTATGAGACACAGTAGTAAATGGTCCCTGAGGTTTCCTTCTGCTCAGGGCAACTGTAAGGGCTGGGGGACCAGGATCATCTTTCTCCCCTGGGATCAGTTTGACAATGATGAGTTGAGAAGTCAAAGGTCCCTTCACGCTGGAGGAGCTGGGAGTGCACAGGGCAGGGGGTCTTTTGTACTTTATTTCCTCCTGCCTTTTTTTGTTTTTTGAGACAGGCTGTCACTCTACTCCCCAGGCTGGAGTGCAGTGACACAATCACAGCTCACGGCAGCCTCAACCTCCCAGGCTCAAGTGATCCTACCACCTCAGCCTCCAAGTAACTGGGACTACAGGCACGCACCACCACACCTGGCTAATATTTCCTCTTGCCTTTTTAATACCCCACCAAAGGTTTGTTTCCTATGCCAGCACACTCAGTCAGCAGGCACCAACTTTGCAGACTGTTGAGTGAGGCTTTGATTTGCAGATTTAGGAGATTGAAAACTTGGGTCCTTCTCAGGATAGATCAAAATTGAATTCCCTCTGGACACAGGGCTGAGCCTAGCATGGACGAATTTCCTTCAACAAATGGTGCTGAGAGAGGCGGGTTAGGTGGAAGACAGAAGATATCCTAGAACTCCTGCCTGCAGGTGTCCCCTGTCCCCACCCTCTCACCACCTCCACTCCATAACCAACGGCACTTCATTCCCAACAAAATATGAACCAAGAAAGAGTGTTGGACACACACAGTAATGAAAATCCATGATTCAACTGTGCGTTCATAATTATTTCATAAATAAATGGCTTCTGGAGAGACGCATCTGTCTCTTGCCACCGAGTGCGTGCCTTTCATTAATGTATCCCGGTCTACATGGAGCTGGCCCGAGAGCTCCACTCACGTCCTCCTCCTCCTCTCCATCACTGTCCACCAGGAGGTTTTTGTGGTTCAGAAAGAGCTGCAAGCCCCACACTTCTCCACAAGACTGATGGCTCGTCAATAACATTAGCCAGCATTACGGGCCGCGTCGGGCTAGGCAGAATCAATACGGCCAAGTAAAAAGTCTAATAAGTTGACATGGCCATCCTCGGCAGGGCTCACATTACAAGAAATGAGTTTTCTTAAGGAATCAGCATCAGGGCTGCTTAGATGCCCGCACCCAGATGTCCTAAGATTTACCGACTTTTAGTTCAGTTGGTTGGAACAGGATCAGCCGGGAAAAGTAAAATGGTGACTGGGGTTAACTACAAAATAAAGAGGGCACTTGGGGGCACTCTGCTGATAGTGAGTGAGGGGCGTGCTTGGGGGACCCTTCCTGTGATATGTGACAGTCTTCTCCACGAGCAGGCCACTCCTCACTGCTGACCACACCTTTCCCATCCCCAGAAGTAAGCCCCTGGTGAATAATGGGTGACAGCTCCTTCTCCAGGGAGGCTGCTCAGCACCCTGGATGGCCACAGTCCCCTCAGAGGCTTCATGGAGGCCCCCTCCTCTCCTTCTGTCACCCAGAGTCACCATAGCTGGAGCAGTGGGCAAGATGCAGCAGAGAGTTCACTTTTACTAACTTGGCTGCTCAGCTCTTCTCATCCATCCGATTGTCCGAGGGAAACCCTGTGCAGTCATGCAAGGTGAAAGCATTAGCAAGAGCCTTTGCATAGGCTCAGCCACTTTAGAGCCAATGCACCAGAGCCAGGATCCTCACATGTTTCCATCTTCCTTTTCAAGGGGAAGCCCAAGGGAACAAAGCCTTCAAGAGAATCCAAGCAGTCACTGGAGAGCTCTCACCTAGTTCATCTTACCTCTCATGAGCTCAGACGAGTCTTTCGACCCCAAGTTCACAAGCATAGATCAAGGACCCAATGAACAATGTGGACAATTCAAAGTAGTAAGAGATGGTCTCTGTCCTCAAATTGCTGGTAGAGGAAGGGGAGACCACAGGCAAGTGCAAAAAACGCCATTATATCAAGCAGGCTGTTGATGGGGTCCTTCGGTTATTCAGACACACAAGTGTACTGATGTCCTACTGTGTGCCTGGCATTTCGAGGTGCTGGAGTATAGCAGTGACTAAAATAGACCAAGCTGTGGCACTCCGGGAGCTTACACTCTTGTGAGGGTAGGTAGCCAACAATGAACAACTAAGCAAGTGGCATATTGTTTCAGGAAAATTATGAAGGAAAATAGGGCAGGTGAGGGAGATGGAAGAGGAGTTGCTGCTTTGAACAGGGATGGTCGTCAAAGGCAAATTTGAGCAAAAATGTGGACCTAAGCAGAGGAGACAAAGGACAAAGTGCAATGTCTTCTGGCAGGCAGACATATTACTGGTGTGTTCAAGGAAGAGCCAGAGGCCAACATTACTGGGGCTAGAGCAGGAGAGAAAGGCAGAAACAGCACTGGGAGACAGCCAGGGCCTGTAGCCTTGAGAACCTTGCAGACCAGAAGGAAGGTAGATTTCATTCTGCACATGGCAAGAGACCTTCAGAGGGTTCTGAGTCGCTGAATGACATGCACAGGCTTTTGTTTTATCAGGAGCCCTCTAGCTGCTCTATGGATAACAGGACAGGAGAGTAGTAGGCAGGGACGAGGGGCTGAGAGACATGGATTCAGCCTTAGAGAGAATGCTAAAAAGTAGTAGAGTCCTGGGTGCATTTGGAGGTAGAGCCAAAAAATGTGTTTCTAGAGTGGATGAGGACGCAAAGGAGGTAAGTCAAGGACGAGACCAATGTTTTTCACCTGAGCAACTGAATGAATGCCGACTCCGTTTCCTCAGATGGGGAGAGGGTTGGGCAGGTGAAACCGGGCGACCATTTAGGACACATTGCGCTTGAGACGCCTATTAGTATCCAAGCAAAGACTAGAGGAGGGGGTTAACTATTCAAGCCTAAAGTTCAGGGAGAGTTGTAGGCTGAGGAGATAAGTTGGGAAGACATCTGCATATTGATCTCATGGTGTTTAATGTCATGTTCTTGAATGCGATCACATAGGGAGCGAGTGTAGAAAGAGCAGAGAAAAAAATCAGGACTCTGCTTTTCAATCCACCAGCACTAAGAGGATGGAAAGATATGGAGGACCCAGCAGAGAAGATGGAGGGCGGTCAATGAGGTGGTGAGGGTTTGAACCAATCTCAGCGAGATCACTCAGGAGGGTAATTCATTCTACCTGGAGGTGGCAGGAGATGACTATAAACCCTGAAGGGCGAGACAACTAACAGTTGGAGGCGGGTGGGAGGAGTGAAGGTTGCCAGGGAAAGTGAGAATGGGGGAGTCAGGGCAGAAAGAACAACAGGAAGAGAGAGTGTGGGGGAAATGGCTGGATCTGTCTGAGAAATGTCAGGATGTCCAGATAGGCTGACACAGGGAGTGCATGGGGGGTAGAGCAGGGGGCAAGAGAACAGCCATGAATAGCAGTCGGAGCCAGATCCTGAGAGAATGTGAATGACTGGATGTGATGGGGAAGTGATGGCAAGTTGCATCAAAACCATTCATCAGCCATCACAGAACACAGAAACCACAGCATCTCCCAGTCTACTTAACAGATACCATGAGATCTCTGAACTAAGGTGCCCTCTACCCTGTGGCGAATAACACCCACCATCCCCATCCTTGCCATTTAACTAGGACCACAATGGGAGATGCTTATGTGATTCCATTACATCTAAGCTCTTGAAAACATAAGAAAAAATTAAACTGCGAACTGTATAGACCAATTCTAATTTCTCTATTTGCACATGTCCCTTCAACAAAACTGAGCTAAAGCCTCTTTTTAAAATCTGATGCATTTGCCTGATTTATTCGATGAAACAAGGATGAACATATTGTTTTTTCTTTCCCTCAAATATCTACATTGATTTTGTTGTACATTCATCTTGTGTTGTATTTTGAAGACCCAGTGATTGTCAGTTCTGCAATAGCTTTGGCCAAAAGTAATAATGTTCTGATGCTTGAAAAGACCTTGTTGCTTCCTGTGGGGGAAACGAAGGCTTATGGAACAATGTCCCTGGGGACTTAAAAATCCATCAGGGATCAGGAGACAGCACACATAAAATAAGGTGGTACATGCACCACAGGCAGTAAATGCTCTAGAAAGAGGAGCCTCGAGGAAGGAGAAGTCACCAGAGCAGGGTGGCTGGGAAAGGAAAGCAAGAAAACCCAGAGGACCAGCACTGGAGAGGCGGCGTGAAGGGGAAGTAGTGGTCACACCACGTGCTGAGTGCTGGGCCAGTCAGGAGGCCGGGGAAGTGCTTTACACAGAGTATTTTTTTTTAACCCTAGAACAACTCCATGAGGTAAATATTATTTACCTTCATTTTACAAAAAGGTAGAAACAGGCCAGGCATGGTGGCTTACAGCTGTAATCCTAGCACTCTGGGAGGCCAAGGTGGGTGGTTCCCTTGAGGTCAAGAGTTTGAGATCAGTCTGGCCAACATGGTGAAAACCCATCTCTACTAAAAATACAAAAAATTAGCTGGGCATGGTGGCGCATCCCTGTAATCCCAGCTACTCAGGAGGCTGAGGAATGAGAATCACTTGCACCAGGGAGGTGGAAGTTGCAGTGAGCCAGGATCACACCACTGTACTCCAGCCTGGGCAACAGAATAAGACTTTGTCACAAAAAAAGAAAAAAGCAACACAGGCTCAGGAAAGTTAAGTTTTTGCCAATGGAAGTGTAGCTGTACGAGGGAGAGGCAGACACCCACTGCAGACACCCACTGCTCCCCAAACCTTAATCATTTACTCCCCTAGCTTACCCTAGAGAAGAACTGGCTGGAGCAAGCTGACACAGGAATGAGAAGGAAGGGACAAATAACTTGAAAGGACCATCAAGGTTGGAGGCCTTGGGCCCTGTAGGCATCAGGTTAAGCTTTGACACAGAATGTGGCCGCTCTTCCATTACAAAGAGTGGCACAGACTACAGTCTAAGAATAAACCCCAGGCAGAACTTCAGCAGACCAAAAATATGCTGACCCCCACAAAACAGGGCCATCAATGACCCATACAGGACCTTCACACTTCAAATTAATACACCTCCCTATAGGAGAAACACAACACTTCCCTATCCTCAAGTCTATTTCCATCAGAAGATGTTCAGACAACTTTATTTCTGTTAGAATGAGACATTTTATTGTCAGGGACCAGAAAATTATGGTAATCAATATATACCTCCATTATGCCTACGGTATGAATGGCACCTCTTACATATGATACCCTTATTCAGAGCACAAAACACTGCTGAAAGCAATCATACATAACGCAAACAAATGGAAAAATATTCCATGCTCATGGATTGGAAGAATCAGTATCATGAAAATGACCATACCGCCCAAAGCAATCTACAGATTCAATGCAATTCCTATCAAAATACCAACATTATTTTTCACAGAATTAGAAAGTAAAAATAAATAAATGGTATCTAATTAAACTAAAAATTTTCTACATAGCAGAATAAACTAATTGTCAGAGTAAAGAGACAACCTACAGAATGGGAGAAAATACTTGCAAATTTTGCATCCAACCAAGCACTAATATCCACAATCTATAAAGAATTCAAACAAATCAGCAAGGAAAAAAACAACTAATCCCATTTAAAAGTGGGCAAAGGACATGAATAGACATTTCTCAAAGGGTGATATACAAATGTTCAACAAACATATTTTTAAAATGCTCAATATCACTAATCATCAGAGAAATGCAAATGAAAAGCACAATGAGATACTACCTTACCCCAACCAGAATGGTCATTATTAAAAAGCCAGAAAACAATAGGTATTGGCATGGATGTGGTGGAAAAGGAATGCTTCTACACTGCTGTAGGAATGTAAGTAGTACAACCTCTATGGGAGACAGTATAGAGATTTCTCAAAGAACCCAAAGTAGATTTACCATTCAATCCAGCAATCCCACCACTGCGCATCTACTCCAAGGAAAAGAAGTCATTCTATCAAAAAGACACCTTTACACATGTTTACTGCAGCGCAATTCAGTTACAAAGATATGAAACTAAGTGTACATCAACCAATGAATGGATAAAAAAAACGTGGTATACACCCACACACGCATGCACACACACAAAAACACACCATGGATTACTATTCAGCCATAAAAAAGAATGAAATAATGTCTTTTGCAGAAACTTACATGAAACTGAAGATCATTATTCTAAGTGAAATAACTCAGGAATAAAAAAATCAGATACCACATGTTCTCACTTATAAGTGGAAGCTAAGCTATAGGTACACAAAGGCATACAGAGTGATACAATGAACACTGAAGACTCAGAGTTGGGGAGACTGGGAGGGAGGTAAGGAATGGAAAACACCACCTCTTCTGTACAAGATAACACTACTCGGGTGACAGTTGCACTAAAATCCTAGACGTCACCACTATCCAAGTCACCATGTAACCAAAACCACTTGTACCCCCCAAAACTACTGAAATAAATCGTATATATATAATATAACCAATGTATATATAACCTATATATACAACTTATATATTATATATCAGTTCACATAATTATTGTTTAATCTTGTAGAAATTTTAACCAATAAGAAAGGCACATAACAGTAAGAAATATAATTATTAGAAACAAAGGGCTAGAATAATCATTACTTCCAGATGTCAAAATTATAAAACCAGATAAGAAAATTAATTTAAAAATTATTATAACTAAAGTAGTTAAAACGACCAAATACTTAAAAACAATTTTCCTATATACCAAACATAATACATTGAACATACAATACAGTATAATGGAAAAGAAGACTTTTTTTTTTTTTTTTTTTTTTTTTGAGACGGAGTCTGGCTCTGTCGCCCAGGCTGGAGTGCGGTGGCCGGATCTCAGCTCACTGCAAGCTCCGCCTCCCAGGTTTACGCCATTCTCCTGCCTCAGCCTCCCGAGTAGCTGGGACTACAGGCGCCCGCCTCGTCGCCCGGCTAGTTTTTTGTATTCTTTAGTAGAGACGGGGTTTCACCATATTCGCCAGGGTGGTCTCGATCTCCTGACCTTGTGATCCGCCCGTCTCGGCCTCCCAAAGTGCTAGGATTACAGGCTTGAGCCACCGCGCCCGGCCCTTTTTTTTTATTTTTTGAGACGGAGTCTCTCTCTCTGTGGCCCAGGCTGGAGTGCAGTGGCCGGATCTCAGCTCACTGCAAGCTCCGCCTCCCAGGTTCATGCCATTCTCCTGCCTCAGCCTCCCGAGTAGCTGGGACTACAGGCGCCCTCCACCTCGCCCGGCTAGTTTTTTCTATTTTTTTTAGTAGAGACGGGGTTTCACCGTGTAGACCAGGATGGTCTCGATCTCCTGACCTCGTGATCTGCCCATCTCGGCCTCCCAAAGTGCTGGAATTACAGGCGTGAGCCACCGCGCCCGGCTGGAAAAGAAGACTTTATAAAAGTAACAAGAAAAAATAACAAGAGGCCAGGTGCAGTGGCTTACGCCTGTAATCCCAACACTTTGGGAGGCTGAGAGAGGTGGATCACCTGAGGTCAGGAGTTTGAGATCAGCCTGGCCACCATGGTGAAATCCTGTCTCCGCTAAAAATAAAAAATTAGCCCGGCATGGTGGCGCAGGCCTGTAGTCCCAGCTACTCCGGAGGCTGAGGCAGGAGAATTGCTTGAAACCGGGAGGCAGAGGTTACAGTGACCCGAGATCACACTACTGCTCTCTAGCCTGGGCAACAGAGTGAGAATCCATCTCAGATAACAACAACAACAACAATAATCATAATCATAATAACTAAGAAAAACTGTTGCAATAAACATGAAGAACCCATATTTTTAAAAAAAACAGAACTCTACTACAAGTCATAATGGAAGATCTTTTAAATAGAGAAAGATAGCTCCTTTCTGGATAGAACTTTCTGATATCCTTTCTGGATAGACTAAATACTGTAAAAAAGTTAATTCTTCCAAATAAACATCTCAGGCTGGTTGTAATTTCACCAGAAACCACAAATGGGATCCCAGAATTTATTGGGAAGAATGGATAGGTGAGAACAACTAATACTTTTTGAGCAATGGTGGATCCTTGCTATCAGATATCAAAATTTGTTTGAAGTGAGACCTGTACAAAAGATAATGAACAGATAAACAGAATAGTCGTCCCTTAGACCTTGTGTGTAGAAGATGTTAATATGTGATAAAGACAGCATCACTTACTAGTCCTGCAAATAAGCAAAAACATGAAAACTAAAACCTTTTTTTTTGAGACAGAGTCTCGCTCTATCGCTCAGACTGGAGTGCAGTGGGGCAACGGTGGCTCACTGCAAGCTCCGCCTCCCGGGTTCAAGTGATTCCCCCGCCTAAGCCTTCTGAGTAGCTGGGACTACAGGCGCCCGCCACCACGCCCGGCTAATTTTTTTTGTGTATTTTTAATAGACACGGGGTTTCACTATGTTGGCCAGGATGGTCTCAATCTCCTGACCTCGTGATCCACCTGCCTCGGCCTCCCAAAGTGCTGGGATTACAGGTGTGAGCCACCGTGCCCGGCCATTAAAACCTATTTTTATGAATCAGATTTGTAAAGATTCATAGTATCTAATGTTGATGAAACTATGAGGAAACAACATCACTGGTAGAGAAAGCAAAATGGTATATCCTTCACGGGGGACCACTGTAAATATGTGTGAAAACACACACATTGGACCCGTCAATTATTATTGAAGAATTGATTCTAAGAAAATAATTGATAAATAGTAATATTCACATGCATGGCTGTTCACTGCTGATTGCTAATATTAACAAAGAAACTTGAGATATCTAAACTTTATAAATACAGGGGTGGTTAAATTATGAAATATTCAATGGAATACGGTGCCACTGCTTTTTAAAAATAAGTTAAATTTCTTGTTTTCTTTTTATTTCTAAAAAAACAAAACAAAACTGGATACGTGTGCAGAACATGCAGGTTTGTTACACAGGTATACGTATGCCACGGTGGTTTGCTGCACCTACTGACACAACCTCTAAGTTGCCTCCCCTCACACCCCCCATTTCTCAACAGGCTGTGGCTTGTGTGTTGTTCCCCTCCCTGTGTTCACACATTCTCAATGTTCAACTCCCACTTATGAGTGAGAATATGCAGTGTTTGGTTTTCTGTTCCTGTGTTAGTTTGCTGAGGATGATGGCTTCCAGCTTCATCCGTGTCCCTGCAAAGGACATGATCTCATTCCTTTTTATGGCTGCATAGTATTCCATGGTGTATATGTACCTCATTTTCTTTATCCAGTCTATCATTGATGGGCATTTGGGTTGGTTCCATGTCTCTGCTATTGTAAACAGTGCTGCAATGAACATACATGTGCATGTGTCTTTATAGTAGAATGATTTATATTCCTTTGGGTACATACCCAATAATGGGATTGCTGGGTCAAATAGTATTTCTGGTTCTAGATCCTTGAGGTTTCACCGTATTGTCTTCCACAATGGTTGAACTAATTTACATTCCCACAAACAGTGTAAAAGCATTGCTGTTTCTCCACGGCCTCACCAGCATCTATTGTTTCCTGACTTTTTAATAATCACCATTCTGATTCGTGTGAGATAGTATCTCATTGTGGTTTCGATTTGCATTTCTCTGATGATCAGTGACATTGAGCTTTGTTTTCATGTTTGTTGGCTGCATAAATGTCTTCTTACAAAAAGTGCCTGTTCATATCCTTAACCCATTTTTTGATGGGGTTGGTTTTTCTTGTACATATGTTTAAGTTCCTCGTAAATTCTGGATATTAGACTTTTGTCAGATGGATAGATTGCAAAACTTTTCTATTCTGTAGGTTGGCTGTTCACTCTGATGATGGTTTCTGTTGCTGTGCAGAAGCTCTTTAAATAGATCCCATTTGTCAATTTTGGCTATTGTTGCAATTTCATTCGGTGTTTTTGTCATGAAGTCTTTGCCCATGCCTATGTCCTGAAGGGTATTGCCTAGGTTTTCTTCTAGGCTTTTTATGGTTTTGGTTTTTACATTTAAGTCTTTAATCCATCTTGAGCTAATTTTGGTATAAGGTGTAAGGAAGGGATCCAGTTTCAGTTTTCTGCATGGCTAGCCAGTTTTCCCAACACCATTTATTAGATAGGGAATCCTTTCCCCATTGCTTGTTTTTGTCAGGTTTGTCAAAGATTGGATGGTTGTAGATGTGTGGTGTTATTTCTGAGGTCTCTGTTCCGCTCCATTGGTCTATATGTCTGTTTTGGTACCAGTACCATGCTGTTTTGGTTACTGTAGTCTTATAGTACAGTTTGAAGCCAGAGAGTGTGATGTCTCCAGCTTTGCTCTTTTTACTTAGGATTGTCCTGGCTATATGGGGTCTTCTTTGATTCCATATGAAATTTAAAATAGTTTTCTTCTAATTCTGTGAAGAAAGTCAATGGTCATTTGATGAGAATAGCATTCGATTTACAAGTTACTTTGGGCAGTGTGATCATTTTTACGATACTGATTCTTCTTACCCATGAGGATGAAATGTTTTTCTATTTGTTTGTGTCCTCTCTTGTCTCCTTGAGCAGTGGTTTGTAGTTCTCCTTGAAGAGGTCCTTCACATCCCTTGTAAACTGTAGGCCCAGGTATTTTATTCTCTTTGTAGCAATTGTGAATGGGAGTTCTTTCATGATTTGGCCCTCTGCTTGCCTATTGTTGGTGTAAAAGAATGCTTGTGATTTTTGCATTTGGGCTTTTCTTGCTTGGTAGGTTAATTAATTACGCCCTCAATTTCAGAGCTTGTTATTGGTCTATTCAGGGATTCAACTTCCTCCTGGTTTAGCCATGGTAGGGTGTATGCATCCAGGAATCTATCTATTTCTTCTAGATTTCCTAGTTTATTTGTGTAGACGTGTTTATACTATTCTCTGATGGTATTTTGTATTTCTGTGGGGTTAGTGGTGATATCGCTTTTATAATTTTTTTTTGTTTTCTATTTGATTCCTCTCTCCCTTATTAGTCTAGCTAGTGGTCTATTATGTGAATTTAAAAAAAAAACAGCTCCTGGATTTGTTGATTTTTTGCAGGGTTTTTTGTGTCTCTGTCTCCTTCAATTCTCCTTTGACCTTAGTTATTCCTTGTCTTCTGCTAGCTTTTAGATTAATTTGCTCTTGCCTCCCTTGCTCTTTTAATTGTGATGTTAGGGTGTCAATTTGAGATCTTTCTAGCTTTCTAATACGGACATTTAGTGCTATGGATTTCCCTCAAAAATAAGTTAAATTTCTATGCATTAACATAGGAAATATTATTAATATAGAATTATGTAAAAATACAGTTTTTATGGAAATCTGCATGGTACAGTACCATTTCTATTTTGATTTCAGTTTTTAATTTATAATAATTGTACATATTCATGTGGTACATAAATATTTCAATACACATAGTGTATAGTGATGAGATCAGAATAATTAGCATATGCATCATCTCAACCATTTATTTCTTTGTGTTAAGAATGTTCAACATTCTCTCTAGCTAACTGAGACTACCTATTATTGTTAACTCTTCATCCTAGAGTGGTATACAACGCTAGAACTTATTGCTTCTATCTACCTGTAATTTTGTATCCTTTAACAAATCTCTCCCTATCCTTCCCAGCCTCTAGTGCATTCCACTCTACTTTTAACTTTAATCTTCTATGAGATCAACTTTTTTGAACATATGGTGTTGAACTTTCTTCTGTTCCTGGCATATTTCACTTAGCATAATATCCTACAGTTCCATACATGTTGCCATGAATGACAGGATTTCATTTTTTATAATGTCTGAATAGTATTCTACTACGTAAATATACAATGTTTTCTTTATCCATTTATCTGTTATTGGACACCCAGGTGGATTCCATATCTTGGCTATTGTGAATAGTGTTGCAATAAATATGAAGGTACAGATGTTTCTTCGATATAATTATTTCCTTTTCTTTGGATAAATGCCCATTAGTGGGATTGCCAGATCAGATGGAAGGTCTAACTGAAGTTTTTTTTAGGAATCTCCATACTGTTCTCCATAATGGTTGTATTAGTTTACATTTCCACCAACAGCATATAAGTTCCTTTTTCTCTGCATCTTTACCAACACTTGTTACATTGTGTCTTTTTGATAATAGCCATCCTAACTGGGGTGAGATACCTCATTGTAGTTTTGATTTGCATTTCCCTGATGTTTACTTATGCTGAACAGTTTTTCATGTTTATTGGCTTTTTTCATGTTTATTGGCTTTATACATCTTCTTTTGAGAAATGACTTTTCAGATCATTTGATCACTTTTTAACAGGACTATCTTTTTCCTGTGGAGATGTTTGAGTTCCTATATATTCTGAATATTAATCCCCTGCCACATGAGCAATTTGAACCTTATTTTCCTCCCATTTAATAGGTTGTCTTTTCATTTTGCTGATTATTTCCTTTTCTGTGCAGAAGTGCTTTTGCTTAATGTAATCTAATTTGTATATTTTTGCTCTTGTTGCCTATTCCTTTGAGGACTTATTTATAAAATCTTTTCCCAAAGTCCTGGAGCATGTCCCCTATATTTTTTACTAGCAGTGTTATGGTTCTGGGTATTACTTTAAGTCTTTGATCCATTTTGAATTGATTTTTATATAGGATGAAGGATAGGCATCTAGTTTCATATTTTCTGCATGTGCATATTCAGTTTCCCCAGAATCATTTATTGAAAAGGCTGTCCTTTCCCCAGTGAGTGTTCTTGGCACCTTTGTCAAAAATCAATTGGCTGTAGATAATGTGGATTAATTTACGAGTTTTCTTTTCTGTTCCATTGGTCTACGTGTCTGTTTTTATGCCAGTACTGTGCCGTTTTGGTTACTACAGCTTCGTAGTACATTTTAAGCTCTGGTTGTTCAATATCTCCAATTTTGTCCTTTTTTCTCAGTACTGCTTTGGCTATTTGGGGTCTTGTGATTCTATGCAAATTTTAGGACTTTTTTTGTATTTCTGTGAAGAATGTCATTTGTATTCTGACAGGAATTGCATTCAATCTGTAGACCGCTTTGGGTAGCATTGTCATTTTAACAATATTAATTCTTCTGATCTATGAGCATGGGACGTCTTTTCATTTGTTTGTATCCTATTCAACTTCTTCCATCAATGTTTGATAGTTTTCCTTGTAGAGATCTTTCAGTTATTTGGTTAAATCTGTTCCTATTTTATTTTTTGTAGCAATTGCAAATGGGTGTCTTCAAGACAATCCAGGGATTCTGTGAGGTCCTGCCTTTTCCAGTTACGTCTCTGTATGAGATTGAATTTTCAACTACAGCATCACACAGGTCTGAACACAAAAGCAGATATGAGAATCCTGCTGTCTTCTACCGATCCAGACTTTAAAGAGATTTGTAAATATGTAAAACAATATCTCATTAGTATTTTTTGTTAGAAAACATGTTTGTTTCCCATAAAACAATGTTATTATGCTGGCACAGAGTTTGTTACTGTTATTTTTTGAGAGAAATATTTTTTTGAATTCTAAGTGTTAACTTTTATGTATAAAACATTGATAGATTTAATCCACATAAACAAAAATTATTTGGTGTCTTCAATAAAATTGAAGAGTGCAAAGAGGTCCAGACACCAAAATGTTCAACTTAGAATCAGGGGTCAGCAAACTATGGCCCTTGGGCAAAATCCAGCCCACCACTTTTTTTTTGAAATCAAGTATTGGGGTTTTTAAAACATTGCTGTGCTTATGCATTAATATATTGCCTACGGCTGCCTTTGCACTAGTGGTGATGAGTAGTGGTGACAAATCCTATATGGCCATAAAGCCTAAAATATTTACTATCTGGCCCTTTAACAAAATAATTGCCAACCTTGACTTAGGCCATCATGATTCATCACTTGGGGATCGGTTCAAGAGATGAATCTGATGAAGTCTGGTTTTTTCCATCCTGGAAAGAAAAATCAAAATAAATTTTAATCTACTTTCTATATAGATCGGTATCCATTCAGAAAAGAAAAATCAGGGTTCTATTAGCTGTGAACAAGACAGACCTAACAACCTCTGTCCCCATGAAACTTATTTTCCTGTTGGGAGTAGAGGGTAGAGGTATAGATGCAAACAATCAATAAGTCATTGCTGTGTTCCCAGCAGCCAGGACAGTGCCCAGCACAGAACATACTCAGAAGACGCTGTTCGATTCTTGTCATGAGGAGATTAGTAATCTGAGTTTTCTCTCAGCTTTACTGGGCAGAATTTTCTAACATGTTTCTGATTCTAGTTCCCACTTCTGCAAGTAACAATCTCCATGGATTTTTACAGTCTCTCTGTAACGCTGATCAATTATGAGGAAACTCCTGCCAGGCATTCTTCCAGAAGGATTTCTGCAGCATTAACCTCTAATGAAACAATCTTTGCAGCACCAGGGTGGGACTATTTCCCCACTTCCATGTTGAAATTGACAGAATGAATTGTGTCTTAGAGACTCTCAAATACTAATGTCCCCTTTGACTATCTAAGCTGTTGAGCATATTTTAAATGGCTACTCTGCTTAAACCACACTGGCCCAGGGGAGTCTAACCTCTGCCCAGTGTTGATAGTCAAAATATTTAGCAACCAATATGGCCTAGCATGGAAGCCAGCTCCAACAACCCTATGACCATACTAAAGCCCCCAAGCCGAAAATAAGCCCTGCCTCCATGGTCTACGGGGAATGGCTTCCTGAATTCCTCTTTTGGGGTGTTGAATAAGGTTTCTCATATTATGAAACCACTATTTTCCAGATTCTTTGCAGTCCACTAAAAGAGAAAAGCCGTTCTTCTGGAGATTATGCTATCCGGAAATGTCCTGTGGCCATGTCCTGACAAGACCTTTGGAGAAGGCATCAAAGCAGCATGTGCTCGTCTTCCCTGCCTGACCCAGCTAGAAGGCATGCGGAGGAAGAATACACATGGCCCAGAGAGATACACATGGCCAGCAGGAGGCAGGGGGATCTTAACGCAGCTCTAGCTCTTATGACCCCAGGTGAGTGTTACATTTAGGTTTGGTTAGACTATCGTCCCCAGGTTATTCGATAAAACACTAGTTTAAGTGTTGCTGTGAAGGTATTTTGTCAATGTGATTAAAATCTATAATCAGTATAAGTAAGGAAGATTATCCTAGAATATCTGAGTGAGCTTGATTCAATCAGTTGAAAGGGTTTAGGGACAGAACTAAGACTTCCTTGAAGAAGAAACTCCACCTGTGGGCACCTGAGATTTCCAGCCTGATCTTTCTGTCCTGCAGGTTTCAGATTCGTCTAGCTAGCTTCCTACAACGGTATAAGCCTATTTCTTGCAATACATTCTGATCTGTATTCTACACATATCTGTATCTACATCCATATATCTGTCTAGCTATCTAGATATCTATGATTTGAATGTGAAATGATGGTCAAGAGAGGAAGTGTTCCAGGCGAGGATTTGCTGGTGCCTGCCCATTCCAGGGAACCTCTTCTCCTCATGGGACTTTCGGAACTGGCTCTCCATTCACTAAGGAAAATGCATACTCTGTTGTCCATGAGCTTCCTGCATCATCATAGCCACGGTGATGCCAAAAAGCAACAAGTGTAGACAAGCAGGGAACATAAGAATGAGCAATTTCATTCTTTTTTTTTTCATTCAGCCAATATTTCCTGTGTGCTACTCTGAGTCAGGCACTGTGCTCCATCAAGCAAACAGCAGTGAATAAAGGAAATGGGCTTCCTGCCCTCTTGAAGCTTGTCATCTAGTGGAAGAGGGAGGCCTGTCAATGAGTCATTCAGCGAGAATACATGGGGCTTTCATGGTGTCCCAGCAGGCTGCTGAGGAAGCACATAGGAGGGGCACCCACCTCAAGCAGGAGGGCTCAGGGAAGGAAGGCGTCACTTAAGACACAACAGCCAAGTCAAGCCCTGAAGTCAGCCAGGTAAGGCTCACCGAGGGGTGCAGGGAGGAAATGCTAAGCACAAGGAAGAGTACACGTAACCCACAGGTGGGCACCACGAACATGAAATCACCCAGGAACTTAAAGAAGACCAATATGACGAAGTGCAAAGTGTAGAGATTAGAAAAGATCAGTCACCCCTTTTATACACACTGGTAAGGAGCTTTTCACTTGCTCCTAAATGGAACCCCCTTGACATGTTTTTTAAAGCAGGGGAGTGACAAGGTAAAATCTATTTTTTAAGTGTCAGCATGACAAAGACAACAACATGGTCAGAGAAGGCAATCGGGCCTGAGGAAGAAGACCTGACACAGGCTTTAGCTGCTCCAGGCCAACGGCTTCCCCTCCCACTAGGGCAGCTGAGGGACCCAGGGCAGTGTCTGTCTGCTGTTAAAGACCATTCCTCAGTGTGCCTCTCTCATCAGCCCTGCCATAGCCATCTTCTTCAACCTGAAGTTCAAGGGTCTTTTTGGCTTTTGTTAAGACAACAGAAAGACACCAGGAAGGGAGGAGAGGGAAGTCAGCATTTATCAAGCACAGTTTGTTTTCCAGTTGGTAGGGTTAAGGTTTTGTATGTCTTCCTTTCACTTAAGCCTCACTCTAACTCAGCGACTATCTAACGTCCATCTCTCCAGGCATAGCCCAATTGCTCAAGGAGACAGACAGACTGGTCAACTGGTAGAGTGTCTGCCCCAAACCGCGCTCTTCACCTTCCTACAACACACCAGAAACCCCTGCAGCTCCTCTCCTGCCACGTCTAGGGTGGACCAGGTAAGGGCCCTCACAGCTAGGGTGTGGGAGCCAAGGCAGGCTCGCTTCCTACACAGTCACAGCAGCCATTGTGGTGACACCAACACACATGCAGGCTTAGCTCAGGCCAGATCCTCACTGCTGAGGAGGAGTTGCCATTATCATCCCTGATATGGAGGCGGGGAACCCGAAATGCTGAAAACAGTGTGTGCTTAGGAAGCCACAGAGCTGGAAGTAGAGCCCCAGCAGCCTGATCCAGAGCCCTCGCTCTTCACCACCACCCTGCCCTGCTCCAGGGAGCACAATGGAGGTCCTGGAGCCTCTTTCCACCTGTTGGGTCTTGCTGAGAGGTACGAATTGATCTTGAATGAAAGCCATGGACTCCTCAACTTTCTCTTGTAAGATTCCTAAATTTTAGGTGCCCTTACTTGGTTTGGTATAGCTAAAACTCTGATAGATTTCATTGTCCTTCATGATTTTACCAACCTCCTTGGTTTTAGCAATTGGAGTTTAAGAGTTACTATAGAAAACATTCTGTATTTTAACGCACAATATGATTGCTGACCATTTATGTACAATGTATGGACTTCAAAGGAACAGAGTAGGAGTGAGCAAATGACTGAATTATCCAAGTATTTCTTCCACAATCCCTTTTTGGTGTGGGATCATTTACCTGGTGCATGTGAACATCTGTGTGAGCAGCCAGGGGAGCCGGAACACTCAGCCTAGCATAAGCCTTTGTGTCCAGGGTCAGGTCCTAAGAGTGACAACCATCTCTAAGTCATATTCTTCCAAGGAAGAGTCAGTGGCACCACAAAGGGGCTGGGTAGCTCACCCATTTGGAAGCTCACCCAGGCACCACAAAGGGGCTGGGTAGCTTCCATTTGGAAGCTCACCCAGAGGCGGGGGCCTCATTGGTCCACTCCTGTCTTTCTGAAGGCCCACAGTTGAACCTCGGGCCGCCCCCTCTGGGATGGCTTGGTGTTAATTATGATGCAATCCCCTGGCCATGCAGCCTCAGCAACAATTTCGGGAGTCAGGGTCCATGTGCAAGGCCATTAACACTAAACATGTTTTAATCCATAATTGTGCGAGATTTATTTAATTTAGGGGCTTTATTTATAGTTCGATCGGAATTGTAATGTATTTTCAGTCCTCCGCACTGTGATCTGTCAATTTTTACGGCGTCTTTTAATTGTGTTCTTCCAGGCCAGGTGCAAGCAGTTTTCCAAAGCAGGCTGATCAGAGAAGGCATCCAATTATGTGTGGGGGAGGGGAAGTAGCCTCACACAGACGTGACCCTGTGCCACCACAAAAGCAGGGACACTGACGCTGGGTCCTGGGTCTTCTGAGAGCCACCACTCACTGACTGCAGGCACGGTGACCCTCCACCGCCAGCCTAGACTCCCATTCCCTGCTCTGGCAGAGCTTGTGTGCTAGAATGAGCTTCCAAAAATCCCTCCACTCAGTTTGTTCCTTTGTTCATTCCTTTGTCCATTTAACAAACATTTACTGAGCACCTACACTGTGGTAGACTCTGTGTTCAGAATAATAAAAAGATGAATAAGATGATGTCTCAGGCTTCAAGCAGCTTATGGTGCCATAGGGGAAGACAAATAAGAAATGATAGAATTTGCTAGAATTTGCTAAGCATCTACCTAGATGCAGGAAAGCAAGTTCTTTAATACTGCAATTTGATCCAAACACCAACAGGTCTCTTGCCATCCAAACTGAACAGCTCCTGATGGTGAGGAATACTTCACTTAGTTAAACATGAGTATGTCTTAGTCTTGTTTGAGTCTTAGCAATTTTCAAACACCATGGGAGTACTTTTGCCACCCTTTATGCATCTTTAAGAATTTTATCTGTTTTTCTAAGTTATTTTTCTCCAAATCATATATCGCCACAAGCTATCAGTATTGGAGTACAGCACCAGAAATCGAAGTAAAAGAAGATGAAGGAACTGAAATGAGGTTCCCCCAGGTGGGAACACACCCTGCAGAAAGGCTAATTCCAACAAAGCTGGAGAATAATGTACCCCCAAGTCTGCACTAACACCGAGGCACTCAGCAAAGTCATGGGCCTTGTCCGTGTGATTCATCGAGGTATGCTGGAACCTAGAACAATGGCTGGCATGCACAAGTGATCAACAAATGTTGAATGAATAAATATTGGATGGGGATTAAAAAAAATAGAGACAATGCTTTACTTGTTTAAAAAATGAACGGGTTTTGTCAGGAAACAAGGGAAGAAATCCATATTAACTGAGTGCCTACTGTGGTCCAGGCATAGGGCTAAGTGATGTAGTTCTAATTCATTAAATCCTCACAACAGGGAGGTGAAGTATTGTCATTCTCACCTAACAGGACACTGAGGCTCAGGGAGCTTGTGTAGCTTGCTTAGGGTTACCAAATATAAGAGCTATAAGAAGGAAGGTGAAGGACACCCCTGGCTAAGAGGGTCTACTTTCCTGCAGGCTTGCGTAAGGCATAATGCATCCTAATTCAGGAAAAGCTAATCGTGGCCAAACATTACTCCAGAAGGAATTTTCAAAATTGTTAATGTGTAACTATCAAAATGCTTTCCTTTTATGGGTTTATAGAAGAATAGCTTCAGGGCTGAAGCAGTGATAGCCAGTAACATTGACTATGAAGGAGCTCTATGGAGGCTAATTTACAGAATCATGGCTGTGCTTTTGTTACTCTTCATGTATCTTTAGGCATTTTCCTGTGTTTCCAAATGAAGCCCTGCTCCTCCTGTTCCTCTTCCCGTTCCTCCTTCTCACCAGTTACTTAGGAACGGCTCATGCAATGGAATCTGAGGCCTGTTGGTCATTTACAAATCTTCATGGCAGTGGGCTCAAGTCAATGGTGAGAGAGCCATGGGCTCTGATGTGAAGATGACCAAAGTTCAAGAAGCCTACATTCCTCAACATGAGTCCTAACTGAGGCCAAAGCCGGGGGACCCCCTGCCCCACAGCCACAAGACCTTCCACCACCCAGAGTTCCTGTAGCTGAATAAAATATCAATCCTTTGGGAAATAAGGAGAAATATAGCACCTGCTTGGAAGAAACTGCAGAAGACAAGAACATTCAGTGCCATTCACCAAGCATTTATTGAGGACCCCTGAGCTCCTAGCCCTGAGTAGGATAGAAGATTAGAAAAGACAGCAACTAAGACAAGGTTGCTCTCAAGAATATTACCAAAAGTGTTGCTAACACTGCTAGCCCTTTAAAGCCAACTGGGAAAAGCACAATCAGGCAGCCAGCCTGGCAAACTGGAGAAAGACCCATTTAGACATTAGAGAGATCACAGTTCAAATCCCCACACCTCCCATTAATACCTAACTGACTTGGAGGGAAATACCTAACTTCTCTGAGCCCAAGTCTTCTCCTCAGTGTAACTGAGCTGAAGCGTTCCGAGATTAAGGGGTGCCTTTGAAAGAAGAGGATTTGGGTGAGAGGAGGCAATGCTGAGGGAGCCTTGCTGGCAAAAGCAGCAATGTGGCAGAGGGCCTGATTCAAAGGACGCAAGTCACTATTTCCTGGAAGGTCGCACGTGGAGGCAGGTGAAGCCTAGTCTCCAGAGATTCTCATCTCTAGACTCTAGAGATGCTAGAGAACCTCCCAGTTACTCTAGAGAGTCAGGGAGCCTTTATTTTCTTAGATCCATAGGGATTGGTGAGAAGAGTCATGGAACAAATGAAGGGCTAGTAGCGGATAAGGCTGTACAGGTAGGTTGGAGTAAATTGACAAGTCGAGTGCTGTCCTAAGGCAGTAAACTTTATCTTTGAAGAGATGGAGGTTTGAAGACAGGAAGCTGGGGCCTTAGGAGGTTCACACTGGTGGCTGGGGGTCTGGGAGAACAGTTAAGAGGCTGTAGTAATGGGTCCAGTGAGAACCCACAGGAGTGGGAGGGAAGGAGGAGAGGTTTGTCAAATGAAGGGATACAGGTGAGCATTGTTATTAATGGGATCTGGTGGGGAGAGAAGATGGCTTTAGCACTGGAGAGTTCACTGAACTCAGAAATCCGAGGCAGACAAGCAGGACTGGCAGGAAGAGGGTCGGCCTAGATTTATAGCTGCCAAAACGAAAATGCTAGAAGGACGCTTGTGTGCAGGGGATATCCTGCTGGCAGAGGGAAAGAGGTGCAGGGCACAAGGAGAAGCTGATGGCCAGATGTAGATGTGGGAACCAGTTTCATAAGAGGGCTGAAAATGTGGCATTGGATACAAATCCCCAAGGGACAAAGGGCAGGGAGAAGAGGGCCAAGGCAATATCCCAGAAGACCACTGAGAAATAAGGACTTCGGATGGAGACCAAGAAAGAGAAATCTCAAAGGAGTGAAGAAAGGCAAGTTTCAAGAATGGTGCTGTCCACGGCCAGAAACTGCAGCTGTCACGGGGTATGGAGGAGAGAGCATGTGAGTAGGTGACAGTGAGGACACAGGTGACTTCTGTGAGAGTGACACAGTAATAGGTGAAGAACTGACATTGTGAGGGTTAAAGGTAAATTCTTGAAACTGCTGAGGAAGAAGCGGGAGAAGAGAGGGAGGGACTGCGCCTTCTAGAAGATCTGCAAGAGAGAAGAGGAAGGCCAGGCAGTGGTAGCTTGCAGAGGAAGTTTTCTTGAAGATTTGGGGTTTTCTACAGACACACAGGGCCGGGAGCAGGGGAATGAAAGAGATGGAAGATGTGAGAGAGAAAGGATTAATAGAAGACAAGAGGACAGGCCCAGCAACCCTCAACAGGACCTGCAAACGCAGAACTCCTTCCAAGTCTGACTTCTGGCACTGGAGAACATCAGCCAGCGAGCAACGCTGACACAGCCCATGCCTGCTGTCCTCACACCCAACACAAGGACTAAGTATCGGCTTCATTGTCAGTGAGATTTCCTACAGAGAATTTCACACCGACACGGTCAGTTGTGGATTCCATCAAAGGCTGTTTCAAACTCTGCTGTCTCAAAAGAGAGAGTGAAAACAGGTGACTAGGTCCTCACGACACACCTGAAAGTGGGTTTAGTTGTGACAGATGTTGTGCCTGAGGCAAGGCCCTAAGTGTCAGATTTCCTGGGAGGTTAAGGTCACATGTTGCGTGCATGCATAGGAACCTTGCTTCTCCGCAGCCTGGGCTTTTCTGATGCGAGAAAGGACAGGGCTGCCGAGCTCCTTTTAAACAGTGGGTTCTTTTATTGAGATTTACATTGCCAGCATTGTCATGTGTGTGTGCACGTGTGTGCACACATGTGTGCGTGTGCCCACATGTGTGTATTCTAATGATCTCCAGAATCTGACCTTGCACTGTTCTTTTTACATTTTTATGTATTTTAAACTTTATGTATCATGATTATACAAGTACCACATAAATACATTCTTTTTAATATTTATTTATTTATTTATTTATTTAGAGACAGGGTGTCATTCTGTCACCCAGGCTGGAGCTCTGTGACATGATCACACAGCAGCCTCAGACTCCCAGGCTCAAGCAATCCTCCTGCCTCAGCCTCCCAAGTAGCTGGGACTACAGGTATGTGCCACCACACCCGACTAAACATGAATACATTCTCATGGTTAAAATTTTTCAAACAAAATAGGTTTTGTCTCCAGTTCCCTATCTAATCCCATCCCTACCCAAGGAAAATGTACATACACATTCAAATATGTAATGATATTTTGTGGGAAGTTTTCCATAAAAAAATTAGATACTGATCTTTGTCTTGCTTTTTAAACTTAGCTACAGGTCTTAGAGATCTTTCCGTATCAGTATATTCAAATCTACCAACATTATTTTGAAATGATGCATAACTTGCTCTATAGTATGGATGAAGCATGGTTCATTTAATCACCACCCCTCCCCATGATGAAAATACAGGTTGCTCCAATTTACAAGAAAATCAACCCCTTTAAAAATGGGACAAAGGACATGAACAGACATATCTCAAAATAAGACATATATGCAGCCAACAAAGATATGAAAAGATGCTCAACATCACTGATCATTAGAAAAATGCAAATCCAAACCACAATGAGAAGCCATCTCTCACCAGTCAGAATAGCTATACTAAACAGTCAAAAAACAGGCGCTGGAAAGGTTGCGGAGAAAAAGGAGCACTTTTACATGGTTGGTGGCAATGTAAATTATTTCAACCATTGTGGACGACAGTATGGCGATTCCTCAAAGATCTAGAGGCAGAAATCCCATTTGACCCAGAAATCCCATTAGTGGGTATATACCCAAAGAAATATAAATCATTCTATTATAAAGATACATACACACATATGTTCACTGCAGCACTATTCACAATAACATAGGAGCATATCACGTTCTTGAGGATGGGACCACTTCTCACAACTGCAACCGAAATGGCAGCTGGAATTGGTAGCTGAGTCATCGTGCGCATTGAGATTGCAGTGAAAATGGTGTGACCCCTATCATGTGTCAGAGGTTGCACGAACTACCTCCCAGTCACTCAGGGGTATCTTTGGGAAGTTTTTATTTACCCAGGGACCTCTAACTCAAGCCCCTGCTTCCACTGTGTTGATGCTTCTTAGGGATCATTTCACCACCTCAACTGCGCAGTCCCTTTCCTTGTAGCACTGTTCACACAGGGACTCTCGGTAAGGCAGATTTAAAGTAAATCCTTTTTAACAACATCTTAAGTTTTTTAGTGCTGTTGGTAGTGGGCCTCCTTGCCTATCACTGCTGCTGGGAATTTCTCATCCCCTCCTGTCTCCCAGTCAGTTGCTCAATACTCTCCCCTTCCCACCTTTCCCTCTGTATCTTTCCATACAAAGTGGCTTCTCCATCCCCTCTTTTTCATGTGTTCTGTATAGATGATGCCCTTTACTCTTCTTCCCACACACACAAAAAAAGGCTTGGGAAATTATTTACTAAACAAAAACTTTCCTATCCTTGAGAGGAGCTCCGATGCCAGTGATTAAGGTAACGTTTTTTCACCTCTTCAACAGATAACTACATTATTCTGTGATGCCAGCATGGTACACACACCCCAGGTCACATTGTAGGTACTCAAAAGATATGTATAGATTGACCAGGCAGTGGACAAATGACATCACCCATTGAAAAGAGTCAACTGATGGACTGATTTAAGAGTGGCAGAAAGGAAATGTGTGGAATTTCATAGGTATATCCCATCCTAAGAAGAAAAACGACCATTTTAGATTTCTTTTTAAAATAGGAATTGCTTCTCTTGGACTAAAGTAACAAGAGGCTGGATCTCCAAATTATCTCCATGCCCTGGGTTAGCCAACACCTGGTACCACTGCCAAGTTCTGTCCTGCCTTTTCTGAAAAGCCTCTAAGGTAATTTCTCTTTGGAATTCATTGGTTGACCTGCTTCTTAATGTAAGGATTCTTTTTAGTCTGTGAACCAAGTCTTAAAAACTGAACATCATGAGCTGATGTGAATGAAATTGTGGAACCTTAAAACTTTCAAGAAAGCCAGGAAATTGTGCTGAACTTAACTTCCTTAGAAGAAGAAAAATAATTTTATAGAAAACAGCCACAACTATGTTATTTTTATTGTTTAAGAAATAGTATATTCCTTATTTTCATTACACTTAAAATATGTAACTAATTTTTTGAGAAATAAAACCACCTAAAAACTTACTTGCTATTTGCGCACACGCTCACACACACACATTTTACAATGTTTTATTGTCTCAACTTGCCTTGAGTGTTTTTTACAAACCATTCTTTCCCAGTGGAAGCCTCCCCGATCAACTTTAACATTCAGTGATTTTTTAAAGATCAATATAAATAATCTCTCTAACATACACACAACAGAGATTGTGAAGAATTTGCTGATTTTGCCTCAAGGGTTCTTTTACCCGCGCAAACTTTGTACCCTTGTAGTGCTGTGAGGACCGTAGGGCAGCCCCTGGGAAAGCCACAGGGAAACTGAGAAGTTAAGGAAGGTGACTCTTTTAACATTCTATATTTAGATGAATTTTCTATATGAAAATTAATTTTTTAATTTTTTTTTTTTTTTTTTTTTTTTTTTACTTTTTGGCCAAGCATCTGAACTCTCTGTGTTTGGGAATTCTCCATCATATGTGTTTTGGTGAGAGCATGTATCAGTCAGATTACATTATACCCTGGTAACAAATAACCCCTGCAAATCTTAGTGGCTTGCAAAGGTTTCATTCTTGCTAATGTTGCATGCCCCTCATGGGCTCATTGTGGCTCTGTTCCATGTCATCTTCCACTTTGGGAATTCAGGTTGATGCAACAGCCCAATCTAGAACATTGCTGTTCTTGAGGCAGAAGTAGATGGCAGAGCACACATTGGCTCTTAGCGCTTCCACTAGCATACCATCTGCAGATTTTCTGCTAATATGCTACTGACCAAAACAAGCAACACCATCAAGCCTGATGTCAAAAGGGCAGGGAAGCATAATCCTTTCCCCTGGGAGGGAAAATGAGTATCTGGGGGCAAAATTACGGTTCTTGGAGGCAGAACCCTCCTTTCCACTATGGGCCCGAAAAGACTAGACTAGCAGAGATAGCCTAGGATTGACCAATCAGATCCACCCGCTTGGACTCTGAATGGAGAGTTGGCATTACAAAAAAAGCAGAATCAGTGGAGAAGTCATTGTGGGCCTACATGGCAGCAGTGCTGGCTGTGGTATACAACACACAGTGCCAATGACAGCAGCCAGGTCCTCACTGGGTTAGTTCTGTGATGTCATTTTGGCTGTCATTTGCCTGTTTTTCAGTCTGTCTTGTTCCTGTTTGCTTCCCTTGCTTAGTAATCCAGCCTTCTTAGCATTTCTGTAAACCACCAGTACTATCTATCTTTTCTGTATAAGCAAGTCAGGGTTGTTTTCTGTTGCTTTCAACTAAGAACCTGATTCATACAGCAAGGCTTCCAGCCAACCCAAACCTTTCCTCAACTCAGTTTCTGATCACCAGATGATTATTGCCCTGGGCTTGTTATCACTACACAAATTAAGAACATATCTGCCCAATTTACACTAAAAGCTATTGGAGACGAAAACCTGGGAGGTTCCCAATCCAGCATGGAGTCCGTGCCCTCATAGATTGAGAGGTACTGGGTATTTTTTTAAAGACAATAAATGTGAGAAGGGCCTTGTTAGTAGGTGGAGGCCTTAGTAATCTTGAATCAGGAAGGGTAAGATTACAGCAAGGTTTCATTAGGGTAACTATATGTTCTGATTTGCTCAGGACAGTTCCTGATTTCTACTATTTTGGAACTGTTAATGCTAGTCAATTAATTTTAGTGCCCCCTTTCACCTTAGACAATAAATTATACATATAATATATAAATAATAATATATAATAAATTATATATATACATACATACACACACACACACACACACACACACACACATATATATATATATATATATATATAACCCTGACTGGTCTACTTCAATCTGTCACTTGCCATGTTGCACATATTTTTATTTATTTCTCAACTGTATTGGAAACTTTTAAATTTCATCCTGAGCCACACCTGTAGGAAATCAGCAGGTGTCCTTATTAATTATTAAGGGTGTAAGATTCGTAAATGGGGGAAGTATGAAAGGTGAAAAGATCAGGATTTCTTTCAGATAAACAGATCCCAGAACAGTCATGCTTATTTATAGGTGTTGCGGGGCTTAAATGAGGAAATGTGTGTAAAGTGCTTAACATAGAACCATGTGCATAGTACAGACTCACAAATAATGCCCTTCCCTTCACAATTTCATTACTGTGAATATTCTGCAGTTCCTATGTCCACCAGGTAGCTGGCCATCTCTGGGCACTTCTGCGTCCTTTGGATATTTGTAGGAGAAACACGATTGTCCCTAACTATGGGGCTGGATTGAGAGTTAGAATTTAGTTGAGTCACATAGTAGCATTCCTCACATTTCTCTATCATGATTAAGTCTTTTATCACACACACACACATACACACACACAGATACTTTTCTACTACGGCCCTTCCTCCCAGTCCAACACAAGATTCATTCTTTCAGACACGTAACTTCGTAATAAAGTTCCCACACAGTCTCATCAGAGCAGCTGGAGGGGCCAGCACCATTATCTACCTCTCTTGGTACACATAGCCTGTGTCTCAGTCTCAGTCCATTTTGTGCTTCTATAAAAGAATACCACAGACTTGATAATTTATAAAGAACAAAAAATTATTTCTTACGTTCTGGAGACTGAGATGTCCACAATCGAGGCCCCAGCGGCTTCGGTGTAAGGTGAGAGCCGCTGTTTCCAGGATGGTGCATTCATACTGCATTGCCTGGAGGGAAGGAACGGCGTCCACCACCACGACTAAAGGTGGAAGGGCAAGAGAGCCAAATGCTTCACGAAGCCTCTTTTATAAGGGCTTTAATCACATTCATTTGTGAAGCCTCCTTTATAAGGACTTTTTATGACCTAATTACATCTGATAGGCCCCACCTGTTAATACTGTTACATTGGCCATTAGGTTTCAACACCTGAATTTTAGAGGGCACGTATTCAAAACCATAGCAGTCTCTCTCTCTAACTCTCTCTGTCTCTCTTGCTCTCACTATCTCTCTTTTTCTCTTTGAACCTGCTCTATTTTCCTCTCACATGCAACTGGCCAATCCACTTTATATCTCACAATCCAAATCCTGGACAGAGCCAGGTGAAACAGCTAATTGTTATCTTTGCACTAGGCCTCCCCAAAGGCCTCACCTGCCAGCCTATGAATGGGCTGCCCTTGAGTCAGGTGCCCACGCTTGGTCAGCCTCTGACCACTGTTTTGCAAAAGTCAATCTAACATAGCTTCCCTGTGTAGGGGCTGAGGGTGAAGCAGTTTTAACTAGCAAGGGAAGCTGGGCTCGGCAGACACTGTGATGCATAGCTCATATGTTTGCACTAAAATATTGAAAAATACCCTAATTACTAAATTCAATGAATGCTTGGCAATTTTTGCCTCACCTGACCTCTCTGGAGTGTTTTATATGGTCGGCCGCCCGCTCTTTGATACTTCTAACTTCTTTACTCTCACTTAACTTCTTTCCTTTCCTTTCACTAGTCTAGTTCTCACTTTACCACTCTTGTCAATCTCTGTTGCTGGTTTCTCTTCCCCACTCACCTTTTACTTTGAAGAAGCAGCTAGCCCATGACATTACCAACACAGACATAACATCTAAGATGTTCTTCATACCGAAGCTCTTGTTCCCCAGTGGTTCTTCAACCTGTATGTGTGTGAAAGCAACCTGGAGGGTGTAGACAGAGACTCAGAGGTTCCCCGCAATTACAGGGCTCTGAAGAGCTCTAGTGCCATGGTCAGGAGTCAGGAGCTACTCACTATTCTAGAGGGAAAGACCTTTGGTTGTTAATATCACAGAAATTCCTCCTCTATCCCTGTCCATCACAAATTTTTGAAGTGTTCTCCATATCTACCAACATATGACAACATATGACATATCTACCAACACGAAAGCTGTTCACTTCAGACCAATCTTTTTTGTAGTCACTGGCTGTACTTCCTGTCATAATGTCTTGTGCCACTCATCCGACTTTCAGGCTCTCTTGCTGGAAACAAGCCAAAGAATATTTAAACCTTAAGCAGAATTTAAGTCCATGGGTTTTTCTATCAGCTTGTATTTTAAATCTCATCATTTTTATATGAACTTCCCTCTTTTAAGGACATTCCTATAGAAACCAAAAAGTAAGAAATGCATCGTTTAGAGCTGGTGGGGTGAGAGGACGCGGGAGGCAGATCTCATTCCCTTCGAAATCAGACTGCCGGGGGACCTAACTATACTTCCTGTTCTTTTTTTTTTTTTAGAATTAATATACAGTAGAATTGACTTTTTCTCTGTGTATAGTTCTATGAAATTTACTACATATATAGATTTGAGTTACCACTACCACAAACAAGATACAGTAATGTTTTATTGCCTCAAAAACTCCCTCCTGCTATCTCTCTACAATCATACCCTACCTCCCCCCCAAGACTGGGCCACCACTTACGTGTCCTCTACCACTATGGTCGTGCCTTCCAGAGAACATCATAGAAATGGAAGCATACAGAGTATAGCCTTCTATCATAGTTGTCTTATGTATTATGTCCACACATATTGAACATGCCATCAGACAATATTGTATTTTTTGCTTTCAAACCTTCAAAAAATAACAGGATAAAAATATTATATTTGCCCACGTATTTATCATTTCCATTGCTCTCTTTTTTTTCTTAAGGCTCCAACTTTTCTTCTGGTATCATTTCTCTTTTTTCTGAAGAATTTTCTGTAGCAGCTCTTTTGGAAGATGTATGCTGGAAAATAATGAGAATTTCTTCACCTGAGAATGTCTTTAATTCAGGTTAATTCTTGAAGAATATTTTTCCTGGATTTAGAATTTGAGTTGACTGTTATTTTATTTTAGTACTTTGAAAATATTGTTCCACTTTCTTCTGGCTTTCTTGGTTTCTGATGCAAAAACACCATCATTCCAATGTCCCCCGGTAAGTAAGGCATCATTTCTCTTGGGTTCTTTTCTGTTTGAGATTTGGTTCCTTATCTGTAGAATTCAGCAGTTTCTTTGTGAGTGTGCGTTTTCTTAGCTTTATCCAGTTCAGGTTCACTGAGTCTCTTGAATCCATAGGTTTGTGTCTCTTGCTAAATAAGTTTTTGGCCATTATTTTTTCAAATATTTTTCTTCACTGAACTGTTTCTCCTCTACGTCTGAAACTTTAATAACAGACATGTTAGGCATTTTGTTGTTGTTCTGTGGTTCCCTGAGGCTCTGTTCGATGGTGTTCTCTCTATTGTTCAGATTGGATAACTGTTATTTTCCTGTCTTCAAGTTCACTGGATTTCCTCTATCATCTCCATTCTGCTATTGAACTATCCAGTGACTTTTTAATTTTAATGACCTTGTTTTTCAGGCCGAAAATTTCCATTTGGTTTTTTATATCTTCTATTTCCTCGTTAAGGCTTTCTAGCATTTCATTTGTTTCAAAAGTACCTGCCCTTATTGTTGGAGGATTTAAATCATCCTTGCTCTTAAGTGTTTTTCTGATAATTCCAATACCTTCATCATCTCTGTATTGGCATCTGTTATTGTCGTCCCTCATGTAAAAGGAGATTTTCCTGGTTCTTCATAGACTGAAAAAATTTAGATTGTGTCCTGGACATTCTGAATATCGTGTTGTATTAGTTATCTGTTGCTGCATTACAAATTACTCCAAAACTCAGTTGCTTGAAACAGCATTTATTGTCATATTGTTTCTTTAGTTTGGACCTAGTTGAGTCCTCTGTGATGGGGTCTCTCAAAGGGACAAGCAATATGCTGACTGAGGATCTGTGATCTTATCTGAAGGCCCAATGCAGCTAAACTGGTGGTCATTGGCAGCATTTAGTTACTTGCTGGCTGTTGAACTGAGGACCTCAGTTCCTCTCTGGCTGTTGACTAGAGGCCACCATCAGTTCTTTTTGACATGAGCCTCTCTCACATGGCAGCTTGCTTCATCAAAGTGTGTCAGCCAAGAGGGCAATAAGTTAGAGTACTGAGGATGGAGTACAGAGTATAGAGACAGAATACAGAGTGTGGATAGAGTACAGGACATAGAGGCAGAATACAGAGTGTGGATAGAGTACAGGACATAGAGGCAGAATACAGAGTATGGAGACATTGCACATTAGCAAGACAGAAGCTAGAGTGTTTTATAACCCAATCAGGGAAGGGATAGCTCAAGATTTGTACCATAGTCTCCCACAGTTAAGGGGAGGATGTATGAAAACCAGTGTCTGGGAATCATCAGGGGATATCTTAGAAGTCTGCCTGCTGGTGGAAGCAACCCAAGCGTCCATCGATGGATGGATGAATAAACAAAATGTGGCACACACACACAATGGAATCATATTCAACCTTAAAAAGGAAGGAAATTCTGACATATGCTATACAACATGGATGAACCTTGACGACATGATGCGGAGTGAAATAAGCCAGACACAGAAGGACAAACAGTGGATGATTCCACTTATATGAGGTAACTAGAGTCATCAAATTCATAGAGATGGAAAGAACGGCAAGGGAAATGAGGAATGGGGAGTGCGAGTTGAATGGGTACAGGGTTTCAGTTGGGGAACACACAAAAGTTCTTGAGATGGATGGTGGCGATGGTTGCACACCAGTGTGGATGTACTTTATGCCACAGAACCGTACACTTAAACATTATTCAAATGGTAAATTTTATACTTTGTGTATTTAACACCACAATTTTTAGAAAAGAAGTCTGCCTACCACACATGTTATGAGATTCTGGGTCTTGTTAAAATCTTATGGAGAATGTTGATATTATTTTTAGGAGGCATTTGACCTAACTGGGTTTAGGCTGCAAGTTCCAACCAGCCTTCTGAGGGTGATAGTTCCAGCATCAGTTCAGTGTCCAAAATCATTGCAGCACTGTTTGGATCTGTCCCATGTGCGCACCACCCACCCAGTAGCCAGTTTGGGACATAGTTGGCCATCTATCCCATAACACACTTCTCAAAGTCTGTGCTGTGCGGGGTCAGCCCTGTGCATGCACTCCTCAGGGGTAAACTCAGGAAATGCTCACTTTAAGGGGTCACTTTCCCAAGGACCTCCCTCTCCATGTCTCCCTGGAACTTTTCAGCCTGGCGTTTTCAGTCCTCTGGTTGGAAGGCTGGTGCTCTGCCCTACACCTGCTGTCATTGTGCTCACTTCCAGGGCCAAGTGGTGGGAGGACAGATGCAGATAAAAAGCAAAAGTGAACTTGCCACCTTCTTGGGACAATGGCTTCTCCACTAAGGCAGGAGGATTCCCTCCCGCAGAGTTTTCACCCCTGACGGTTCCTGCTGCCACTGCTGCTTATGTGCGTTTGAGGTAGGCACAAGAAAACAGGGAAAAAAGGAAAGAGGAATAGGAAATTTCTCCCTCTCTCTCTGAGCATTTGCTGTTTTCTTCCCTACTCCTTGACTGGAGGAGGGTTTCTTCTAGAGACCTCTCTGGTCACCATGATGCCCACTTCTGGGTTGTGGATTTGATGAGTTTGGCCCAGGGCCTCCTGGAGGGGAACAAATGGCAAAGTGCTGCTATTTCGGTGGGACTTTGGAACCTGGTCTTCCTCCTCGGTGCTTCTGCTTACTGTTTACTTTTCAGAGCCCTCAAACGACTGACCCATGCATCTGTCTGGGTTTTAAGCTGCGTTCAGTGAGAGAGATGGGGTGTGCTTACCCCATTTTAAGGCTGGCTCTGACTTTGGCATTTAACAAAGGACTCCATCCACCCTCTCACCCCCATTCCCCAATCACTCACCCAGTTATGCTATTAATATGAATTGAATGCCTACTATGTACCACAAACTATAAGGGCAAGAGAAACATTGCATCTTGAAGGTATTTAGAACACAATCCCAGATGAGACACAACTTCCTAGACTTCACCTATATTTCACCTTCCTGGATTTCACGACTTACTGGCTTCCCACACCCCTCCCCTCCCCATTTATGCTCACAGTAGATATAAGAAAAGTGAGTGGGTTTTGTGTTTTGCTGTTTCCTTGAGAAGGCAAGTACATACATAAGCCTGAAACCATCCTTACTTCCAAGCTCTGTGGGTGAGGCCGAGAGCTTTGGAAAGAGTGATATTTTCAAACACGCAGGTTTGTGGTTTTTGAAAGAACAGAAAGCATAAAAGCATAACATCTTGTAGGATTACTTTCGGCTGAAGACCAATTGATGTGACATCTGAAAATAATCAAATAAGTGTCTTGTTTTGAGCCTGCAAATAGCTTTGTGAAATTTTGGGAGGAAATTCTCCACTTACAGAAAAAAAATAAGAAAAATTGAAATTGAGATCCTGGGGTAAGAACAAAGAAGGGGAATTCTGAGAGTGCTTTGAATTGTTAATAGCCTTTATATTTGTAAAAATGAATCTCTCTAAAAAGGTGGAAGTGGCTAATAATCTTAAATCACCTCACATGGCACATGCCCCAAACCCTGATAACCTCCAAATTCAATTGCTTACAACCATTTTTGGAGCATTCCAAAAACTAGAAGTTGCTACACAATGCACGGAACTCTGGATTTAAAATTTCTGAAGCCCTTGATTTTTTTTTTTTTTCCTATAAGCTCTTACATTTGGAAAGAAGTCACGGTGTAGTCTAACCCCGGAAGATCAAAATATATTGAACTTTTTTTGTAAAGATGGTAACAGCCAAGAAAACAAAACTTGAAGTGAACACGATGATGAAGAGAGTAAAGAAAGGTAAAGACAATGCTGAAGGTGGCATTCATAAAAGTCCCAGCGCTGAGGGGAGAGGCCGCGCTTGAAGAAGAAAATGTCTGCTGGCCAAGGTAAGACAAATTAAGACAGGTTGGTGAGGATACTCTGAGGCAAAGAAAATTCAGTGTTATCAAAAACCCGAGCTCAAGTTAGGAGAGACTGCAGTAAAGAGAAGCTTCCCTCTTGCTTCCATGGTTGAAGGGTGACTAGAGTTCCTGCACTATTTCATTAATATACAAGTCGAGTGTTGCTAATATCCAGTGGGGATGACAGACAGTTTTAGTTTGTGAATTTCTGGTTTCTAATGATGCATTTGAGTTTTATTTTTTACAGCTGTCCTTGTCTTAATCCTTTACTTTTTTTCTCCCTGGGGTTTAATGTTTCTAGTTACATATCAGCATTTTAAGCAGCATGTCACCCGTCAGGCAGTGCATGGCTTCAGATGGTTATGGCATTTGGGTCACCACTAGTTCTCTGGAAGGACAAGCGCTCCTGTGAACAGCACAGCAAACTCCCTCGTATGATTGGAACACGGCAGCGCAGGTTCAGGACACACGCTAGAAATACAACCAAATGCCTTTTGCAAACAGCAGCTCAATGAGGATTCCTGCCACGAGGCAAAATGCTTGGAAAGTTACTATGTGCTGGCATCACTGGGTTTGGGGTCAGCATGCTGAAACCGGGACTCATTATGTTCCTACCATGCCAACTTGGTGCAATTAGCCTAACATGATAATTTCCTGAAGCCATATGTTGATCTTTAGGGGAGGGAAAGCTTCATACGCCTGATGGCTCTAAGCTCTGACTGGCATGTCCCAGCTTCCAGCAAATTTCTGTAAATCAGGATAACACACAGCAATCAAAGATGAGGTCGGATGGCCAGCCTGGACAGAGAGAAAACTTAGAGCAGGGTTATGTACTTGTTGCAGAGAGTGGGGCTTTTTCTTTTCTTTCCAAGGAGGGTTTCAGAGAAAGGTCGTAGGAGTAGCACTGTGTGTAATGCTGTTCCTCCCCACCCCGCCCCCGCCCAAATCAAATCAATAGAAAGACCTAGAACACAATAAGTTATGTTCCAGGGCTGCATGGCCTGTATTCCCATTGGAGACCTATCAATGTGAACTAGCACTGTTGGGAAATCTCCTCAGCTACCCCTGTTAATCAATACCTCTGTTCATTATACAGCTTTGATGAATATGGGTAATGATTGGGTGCCCAAGAGTCATGTGACGAAAAATAACTGCTCCTTACTGAGGATCAATAGATTTTTCCCCCAGTATTACTTCAGGCAATTCAATATTCTCTGCTGCCCCTCCCCAAGCCCCCACCAGTGTGATCCTCTTTCGTCTTCATTGATAGATCAGCTCCGGCCTCAGAGCAGCTTTATTAAATTAGTAGCACTTAATCTACTGTCATATTGTCAACTGACATGGGGCAAACTAGCAGGCAGCAAGCCTTCCAGTGGCTGAGGAGAGCAAGTTGCCACAACCCAGGCAGTTTTGATTAGCTTTGTGCCAAGAGCTGTCTTCATGGGCGCCTCTTCACTAAACAGGAGTATTTCTATCATTTAATAGCATTTAAAACAACTTTTTTTGTTCCTAAGGAGAAGGAGGAGCTATTTGAGGGAGAATTCTTGCCAATCACAGACTTATTATGACAGATGAAAAGATCATAATTATACTTGGATTCCCTGCAGAAGTGCCTTAACACATCCGTGACATCTAATAACCACATGCCTCAATGGAGGCTGACTTTTCCAAAGTTGCTTAACCTTTCATTTCTTTGCCGTCACACCAAAACCCATCTATGGGTGCTCAGAGAAATCAAGGAGGGAGACTCCATCAAGGCTAGGTGGCTGACATCCCTGATGCTTTGGGAGAGACACTCAGTCAGTGATAGCTGAGCCTGGGTAGCTCCTTACTGGGGGTCTGAGGGGTACAGGCAGCCTGTCCAGAGGCCTGGGGCCAGGGCATTGCTCTACAGTCCAGGTAGCTTAGGTGCCTTCGTTAGAGGCCAGGGAAAACTGGACAGGTGGGTAGGACAAGCTGGGGAGATTTGAGCAGATATGGCCCTGCAGATGGAGAACAGAAAATACTAAATTGAAGGGGAGATTTCAGCAAAAGTTATAGTCTTGTTTAGTCTAATTTTTAACTTGGATTGGTTTAAGAAGTGGGGGTGATATTAAACACTGCTGAGTCAAAAGCATCTTTTTAAATCATTTCAACTTTTATCTTAGATATAGGGTGTACATGTGCAGGTTTGTTAGATGGGTGTATTGTGTGACACTGAGGTTTGGGGTACGAATGGTCCCATCACCCAGGTGGTGAGCACAGCACCCAGTAGGCAGCCTCCTCTCCCCAGTGTTTACTGTTCCCACCTTTATGCCCGAGTGTGCCCAACGTTTAGCTCCCAAAATGCACCTTCTCTACGCTTCATCCCATAGTCCCCGTGCAGGACGACAGGAGGAAGAAATGTGGTTGATTATGACATCTTTCCATCTGCCAGTTTTATTTCTAGATTATAACAAGGACAATTTGTGGAAAGCTGCTGCCAAGAGGCTATAAACTGAAAGACAAGCATTCAGTCTGAAAAAATATGAAGTCATTATCCTGGTGGCTGCTGCCCACCAATTTGAAAGGGTTGGGAAGAAAATTTATTTTTGAAAAGCTCAGGTGCAAAGACACCTAAGGTCTTCCTTTAGTTTTCTTTTCCTCAAAAGAGCAGGGGCAAAGGCTTTGGGAAAAGGACTTCTGGAAAGTCACAGAAAAGGCATCCTTGAAGGGATAGCTATGGGGAGCAAGACGGAGGGCAGTGTCTGCTGTGCTCCATTGGGAGTGGCCAGGACCTCTGCAGCTCTGACCCAGCTTCGCCATCTGAGCAAAACATGAGCTTGGTCTTCCTGAGGTATCTATTAAATAATATAGTGGTTCAGTCCAAATAGGAGCTTGGCTCTGAGTTCGCCAACAAGTGTGCTTAAATAAGGTGAATTACACTGTGAGCTTAAGGGCTGTTACGTGTTATTTTGCAAAGATCTACTGGAGTGTGTGGAGGTTTCTTGAAATCAAAAAGGTAAGAAAAGATCAGTGACTGATAAATCTTTAATATAAAAATTGTACAAGAATTTTGATACAAATTACAAGAGGTATTTGGACAAAATATGAATAAAATTCCATTTACATCCCCAAACCCTTATGCATTTTATGCAAAAGACATACTGTAGGCAGTTATAGTACAGAAAATACAACCAAAGCAATAGCAAATTAAAAAATTTAATTACCTTAGACTACCAATAAAAACAAAAAGCAAAACAGAACCAAACAAAAATAAAACCCTTGTTCAAGGTACATACAGTATTTAGGAAGCTACCAACGTCACAATGATTAGATTAGGGTGATGCACACTGTCCCATCCCTTGGTGCAGTTACCTTTTGTAGTACAGACTTTGGTTCTGTGGCAGGCTTATTGGAAGAGACTGGTTTTATGCAGATGAGAATATAAACAAACAAAAAGGAATAAACAGCTAAACTCTGGGAGAGGGAGAGGACATGTCTTGGTGAAAATTCCTTTTCTTCAAGATATTTCAATTCCCTTTGGCCACTTTTGCTGTCAAATATGCAGGCTGAGTCTAATACTTTTGTTACTGGAGACACACCAATGGGTCTGGAGCGAGTAAGAAAGGTGTGTGTTCTCCCAGCTGTGTGAGGGATCTTGCTAGTTCTAAAAGGCCTATTCCATCACCAGCAGGAGAGAACAGAGAACTTGCTTTCCCAGATTCCCAACCTGCCCCTTCCCCTCACCTTTGGGGAGACAGAAAAGCAGCAAGGACTTCATGGAAGAAGCCAGGCAGGGTGTGAGGGGAGCGGGGAAATGGGCATTTGCCTCACTTGGAAATCACCCACTGGTGTGTCAGTCATCCTCATACTGCTGAGTGGGCTACACATGAAAAGCCCAGGTCGTCTCAAGCCCAAGTCTTCTCCCCATTTCTCGACCGTCCTCACCCCTCTGACCTTTATGTACCCATGTTTAGCTCTCCTGCATTCTTTATACTGGCACTGGCAGGAAAATAGTAAGATTCTCTGCAGAGAAGCTGAACCAAAGTTTGCACAGGAAAGCGAATGCACCATATACTAGAAATCTTAGTCTTATCAGGTTAAGATATAACACTAGAACATCTCGTTCACTTAATTCACGTTATGTAAACCCTGGACGGGTAGAACACATATTTCCAAAGCGAAAGCTATTAAAACCAGAATGAGGAAGGCGTGTTCTACCTTCTTGTTCAAACACGATGTTTTTTATTTTAGGGGGGTTAGTGAGATCCAAAGAGCAAAGGGTGGGATTGAGAAAGACAATGGAAAAGTCAGAGGAGATTAAGATACACAATGAGAGGAATGGATTACTCTGTACAAAAACATGCAAAAACACTCCAGATTGGGTACTAGATTAAAAAAATAAAAAGTCAGCCTTGGTTGATACATCTCAAGTGAACCTATTAACTCAGCACATTGTCTGGGAGTTCAAGAGCATCATACCTCATGAATCAATGCTTCTCACAGTGGCCACAGCACTGATTCACAGATGGGGTAGGGGATGCTTTGTCTCCTAGCATGGAAAAGGCAGGCAGTGAGGCTCCCACTGAAACAGTGCCGGGTCAGTTCACCTTGCAGGGACTGGAGCTTTCTCCCTTTTTTTGAGAACAATATCCAGGGCCAGATGAATGGAGCTCTCTCACACACCCAGGGTCTCCCCAGAGTCACCTCTCAATCCTTGCATTCCATGACAGAAGTGGGCAGAGCCAGTTAATAATTGATGGATTTGCCATCTTAGCTGTGCATTATCTCAACATCACATTTGGCAACAGGAAGCCTTATAAAATCTTGGTATAGCACTTACATACTCTCTTTTCAAGAAATATACTTTTAATATTATCTATTTCTCTCCATTTTTCTTAAAATACCTCTTTCTGCTCTTCCTTCCCTTCAAAGATTCTTTTTTTAAAAAAAGTGAAACAAAGCATTAAAAAAACTATTAACAAATGTCCTTAAGCATCCCTGTTATTTTCGAGTTAAGGGGAGAAAGCTAATATCGGCGAGCAGAACTTGTGCAATTTTGGCAACTGGGTTTTCAATTAAGATTCTATTAAGATGTCCGATAAACGATTGTAATACATACATACTGAGGAACTTAAGTATCATGTCAACTAACTGCCTTTGCTCTAACCCAAGAGTACTTGCTCAAAGTGCTTTGTTCCCAGTCCTCAGACTGGTTCATGAAATTATTTAGCGCAGATTTGTCAACATAGACCTGTTACATTGTCTCTCTCTAAATCTGCTGCTTTTCTCTCCTTGCTAAAGTTCACATGGAAGATGATACCGATAGCTGATGTGTCTTACCTGGCTGACTAATATCTTACTGAAATGTGACTGTTTGTAATGGGGCCAACCATCTTCTCTGAGACGTGCTGTGGGAAGGCTGGAAGGAAGCATGGCATCCCCTAGTTCAGAAAGAAGACGCTCGATAGATCTTGCACTTCATTTAGTCACTTTCCAACCATCATTTGAGTATTTCAATATACAAAAATAGCAGCCAATCCTGACACATTGTTTGGGCTCAACACATTTTGGAATATAACATTTTCATGTATTCTTCCTTTGTACCTTTGGTCCCCATCACTTGGTTTTCTAAAGCTCCCTGTACTTCTACTTACCAAAGTTCTTCGAAGTGGAGAATTTACCTTTTACCCATAGGGTGGTCCTTGTTTTAATGATTAAAGTCAAAAGCCTGGTGCCATCTTTTTTAGATTGTCAGTCCAGTTTGACAAAATAAGAGTTAATCTATCATGTTACACTATGGATTTGGAGGGGTCACTGAAAGATACATTTGTACATCTAGATCCATGGTTTGATGCGAAGGACAAGAAAAAAAAATTACCACTGTGCATAACCAGTTTACAACATGTACTTTTTGAAGGGGAAGAAAAATATTTGAATCTTTTCCCTACAAATTAGGGGGCAATATAATCTTACTTATGCCACTGACTTGCAGGAAAATTTGCTCTAATTATAGGGCCACATCCATTAGTCTCAAAATGGAACTGCAATACTTAAGTTTTCAAAGAAGCAAAGGCTGCTGTCACAGACAGTGTCTCTCTACTGACCCTTTATTTAAGAAGTCATCTTGTTACTGTCCACTTAATAGCTGGAGAGGGCACTGAGAGGCAGCCTTGGGCTTCCCAAAGACACTGTAGGTGTGTATGTGCTTGTATGTTAGGAGGGGAGTACAACAGGGAAGAAGAGAGGAGAGAGGGAGAGGGGGAGAGAGAGAGAGACTGATTGTGGATGTGTGTGTACATCAGGGAACTCGATGGGAAAGCCTAGCCCTTGTAGTCAATTTCTCCTTCACAAGGGGATAAACAGGCAATTACGCATCCGTTTATATTTGATGGCCAAGTGCTGAACTGGAAAGCACACTATTAGTTTGTGTCCCTTCAGGGCCAGGGCAATAAGTAGCCAGGAGAGCTGGGCTGAAGCAGAGAGGGTGTTGTCTGCTGTTAGTGTGACAGTCTTGTCAGCAGCGTTCACATTACTGGAAGGTAATAAAGTGACAAGTACGTTATTAGAAAGATATGAGGTGAAATTGAACTGAAGCTTCTTGCTGCTCAGCCCTGGCTTTTTTCTTTCCTCTTTTGTAATGGTCCACTATTTGTTACAAACTGAGCCTTGTCTTCATACCCCATATAAAAAAGATTTTTTTTTTCTTGCAGTAAAGGTCAAATGAATTTACAACAACACTTTAGAGGAGAAGAATAGTTTTATGACAACTATAGTATGCTGCTCCAAAAATATATATAGCATTATAATGAACAATAATGCTGATCCAATTCAGTGTACATGTAAAAATGCTTATTTTTTTTTAAACCTTCTGTTATTAAGCATTTGGATTTTTCAACAAATGCCAAAAAGACAGTATGTGACATACAGTTACTGCCGAATGACCACAGAAAATCATTTTGCGCAAGATGTGGGAAGGATGAGGATGATGAAACTACACAAGGACGGACGGGTATGTGGGCAACAGTGATGACAGATAACTCACTGGTCAGTAGTACAGCTGCATTGACATAGTACTGTTTGAAAATGACCATTTATGGTGAGCAACACTCCAGCCACAGGAAATATGCGACCGTGTGGGACAGATCAAACATGACCTTAGTACTAGCACAAGCAAGACTACCACACATGGTTTATCTCTGAGGGAAAATATGAAAAGAGAAGTTACTTATTTATCTCATAGAACAGTAAATGAGCTCCCATTTTGACCAAGGTCTTTAGCCTAGTATTAATTACAATCATGGCTTTGCTGTGTTGCTACAGTGGCAAGCACCAGTAATGATCAAGAAAGGAATGATCCATGCTGGTGCCATTTGCACCTACTCCTCCATTAGGATGAAAACGAGGTGTTACCACTGGCCTTTTCTATAGCCTCGCTGACCCCTGGCATCTTTTGGTTCTCAGGGGATTCCAGCAAGACTTCCCACTCAAAAACAAAGCAAAAGCAACCAAAACCCCACAACAGTTGGCTCTTCCTGACCCCAAAGGAACTTCAGCTATTCCATGCAGCTGTCCTTGCTTTCCTAACCCCTTCCTCAGAGCCGACTCACCTGGTCATGGGAACTCTGCAGGTCACTAGCATCAATACGCTCTCACCCACTGCGAGGCAGAGCTATGCCAGTCTTTTCCCTCGAGCCGACATTGCCAGTGCATTCATGATTTCCTTTTCTAGCTACCCCCAAACCAGGGCAGGAACCAACCCTCTACTTAGTTGTGATGAAAACACCATGATCCCTCCAGTATTTTTGGTACCTTTTATTTCCCATCTTAGATCCATCCCAAAAAAATAAACAATGAGAGGGAAAAGCAAAACCACCTAATTTAAATATTCCAAGTGTGGAAGAAGATAAGTGATTTTAAAGAATGAAATTTGTCTGCCATAATTTTTAAAAAGCAGCTCTTAAGAAAAGGGTGTGACCACAGGATGAAAGAAAGTTTCTTCTGGATGATTTCTTGATGATAGCAGATGTAGCGTGTCTTATGACAGTTGAATTTTATTTACTCTGTTAGTCAATCTAACCCAGTGCTAACAGACCAGATACAAGTTAGGACTGCTCAGGTCAAGCTGTCAGCAGTTAGCAGCATGTCCATCTCAATCTGGTGACTAGTTTCTTTATGTTTTAATTGTCAACAGCCCTCATTCTCATTTGCTTGGCACACATCTGGGGTGTGTACAGAGAAAGGGGAAAAAAAGGTCACATTGTATGTGGTGGGAACCTAGTGCATAGTTTCTCCTGAGTAAAATGAGGAGAATGCCTCTGAAACAGCCCATTCTTGATATATTCAAAGATTTTTTTTTTTTTCTTCCTTAGAGCAATGTATACTAATGGGGCTGTTAACCAGGTAAGTGCCTTTCTCCTCCTACTGGAAGGGCCTGAAAATTCATGACCAAAGAAATAACACTATGAGGACAGTGGCACCATTGTGCCAAAAAGGTTTTAAAACATGTTTGCCATGTTGAAAAGGAAAACGTTAACACCTTTAAAACTTTAAAAGGCATCAGGCTGAACAGGGCAGCTGGACTAAGATTTGGAATGAGTTACACTGGGTTGACTTATTTAAATACAATTAATATCAGAACAAAGAATGCCAAGGATTTTTATCACACTTTTAAACCAGATTACTTATTATCTACCCTTTTTCTTTGCTTCCATAGCATGCAGATATTCCCAAAAGTGGACTAAAACCTGATATTTACAAAAACATAGTTTTAAATGATCAAGACAGTAAGTTTCAACATCAGCTAGAGAACATGCACAGTCACAGCGCCTAATTTTGTCCCTGTGATAAACTCTGGCTAAAACCAATCACACGGGAAAAAGCTTGTTGGATAAACATCTAAATCACTATTAATTTTCAGCCAGCATAGAATGAATGTGGCTTAAGAGAAACTGTTTAACAACAAAAAACTCCTATGAAAAAATAAATGAGTAGGAATGGGCAAGATGAAAAGCTCAATGACTAAAATGCTCATCTCTTTATCCTTCCTGCTTGCAAATAAGCCGTGGGATCACCATCTTAACTAGAATTCTACCGTGGGATCACCATCTTAACTAGAATTCTACCGTGGGATCACCATCTTAACTAGAATTCTAGTTAAGTCAAAACACAACACTCAGGCGCACACTCAAGAACAAGCAATACTTTGGGAACAGAAGAATTGTACATTTTATGATTTTCCATTGCATGTACTACATCCGTCCACTCCCCCGTCCCTTTTAAGCAAATAGGCTTTATATTGGAAAATGTTATTTACTCATTTAGAAGGCCACCGTAACGACTGGGCACTTGAGGCACAAAAGTAGTAGCAAATAGGGGAGATACTTGAAAAGTGTCAGCTGTCCAGGACTTACTGCCATTTCTCTGACAAAAAACAGGTGAACACATCCATGTTTCCAAGCAAGGGAAACTCTACTTCTAGAATCTCATTACTTCTGGATTTTTTTCTAACTGGCTATACACATTAGCTTGGTTTGCAGCAAGTAACAAACATTTGTTCTAAGCCTGGTTCATTTGCTGATGTGACCTGCTGATAGCTATGTAATTCACTCACGAGGGCTATCTGACCTTTTATTTGACATTAAATTAAACAGACTAAACATTGCTGTTGTACAAGATGAGTTCTAGTAACTCAACTGAATGTAACTTTTCAAAGTTGCAGAAATAAGTGTGTATTTATTTTCATAAAACTACATGTAGTCTATGCACACTGCAAAAGCCAGAGTTTCTATGTTTTGTTGGGATATTAAAAATATTTTCCCACCCTTTTGGAATCTAATCATTTGGTAATGGGGCAACAGCACAATACAGAGAACGCTGAGAGGACCAAAATGTTTGCAAACAAACTTTCATTATTCTTGTTCAATCTTTCACAAACATACTGTACAGAGTCTTATATGGTATAAAACAAAGGAAAACATCTGTCTATTCAATTTAACACAACACCAAAATAAAGCAATTAAGTCTTTGGGGAATTCAAAGGTACAAGAAAACGAAAATGGTTATTACTAATTTCCTCAACTTTTTACCATAAACACTTGTCATTTAACATAGTGTTTTGATATAGTTTCTTTTGTACTGCAAATACTTTTGGTCTTTCCTCCCTGTAGAACAAATGAAGAATTAAAATGAACCCCATAGCATCCTCCGAAGGAGGTGAAAAGATAAAGCTCCTAGACATAGCTAGCTTATCTTTAAGAATCTATTGTTTCTGAAATTTTCACAAATAAAAATACTGAATCCCCAACTAATGATGCTTATTTTGGGAAACAATAAATACTGTGAGGTACAATAAATCCTACAGGAATAATAACAACAGAAACATATTAACAGTTTCCTTTGGCAAATTTAACGGAAGTGAATGCTGATGTGAACATAGAAAAAATAATTACAAAAACATGAAAAATGGAAATGACATAAAACTTAAAACAAAGGGATATTTCTAACTTTTAGACTGATAAGAGAAATGTCTGAGGCCATTCAATGCAAAAAAGAAATACATTCTCTATAAATTATTGTGTACTGTTCGACAAAATATTCCTTGTTTATCTCTTCCTTTCCTCTCCACTTAAAAAAAAAAGGGGGAAAAAAAAAAAAAAGACAACAAAACAGTCTGCAATGCACACCCTAATGGTTTTGGCTGCAGACTGAACTTGAGTAAATATCATCATTTAGTCAGTATGTTGTGGTAGCTGAGGCTGCCGATGTGGTTAACCAGCTCAGGCAACATGTGTAAACATCGGAAACAAAACAAAACAAAAAAGGTTTGGAGAATAGTCTCTCCCCTCTTTCTCACTCTCAATTGCTTGGTTTCAGGCTTGCTTTCATTTCTCTCTGACAAATCGTGTGGGGAAACACAAAACACTAAACATTGAGAGATCCTAGTTTAAAATCCCCTTCTTCTGGCTTTTCAGAAACGAGTGTTGCTCAATTCAAGTTTAGCACATGTTTTCAAAGCTTCCAAGTACTGCTGCTGTTAAATGCCTTTTGATTTCGTCTACCAAACAGGCCTGAATTACAGTATGACTGCAGAATTTGCAACAAATTAGACAGCCATACAAGAGACCGACCCAGTTCAGAGGATTTCTTTTTAAAGGATAAGGGTTAGGGCCCTGGAAATGAGTGTTCAACTCTTTTACTGTATTCATCTTTGTTCCGTAGCGGGTAATTTGGGCTTTTGTATCCTGAAATATTATCCTGCCTCTGAAGAATAAATGCCTTGGCTGTTTCACACCACATAATTTTGTTTTCCTTTTATGTAACTTAACGTATAAGCAAGAAGGATGCAATGTTGATTCTAATAACATTCGGCACTTGAAAGAATCACCAAGTGTTTTTTTAAAAAGCGGTTTTCTGGTGGCCGACAAATTGGCCTGTGGTTATGTTGAGTGACTAATTGTATTTTCTTTTCTGGAAACTTGTGCAAAGTTGGCAGTTTTGTGTTAACACTAATACTTTGTTTGGCATTTGTGCCCTATACTGACCAGACCATTTTTATACAAGTGAATTTTTTTTTAAAAAAGACACTTACCGAAGTATGGCAATAGTTTAAGGATAAAAAAGAAGCATGGTTATTACACATCCCCTTGTAGTGTATGAAAAAAAGTGCATGACAGGATTTATGTACTAGTATAGGACATTTTAAAAAATCAGATCTGTGCTGTAAAGCATGCCAGCACCTCTTTATCACTATATCTAACAGGTAGTAAAAACAAGACCATGTTTTAAAAAAAAAAAAAATGTGCATTAATGCTAACATAAATGAATAGAGCTAGCCAGCAAACTATTTTTTCCTGCATATCTAACAGCTGGATGTAACTGTAAAAATTAAACAAAAAAGTTAAACAACCATCAATACAATTGTTTTACATCAATGGCCCCTCAAGGCTAAATATTTACAGGTGAATCTGCCATGCTTTAATTGAAGATTCTTTCGAAACCTTAAAAGTTCACAGAAGACAACTATAAGAAGTTCCTTTTTGTTTCTTTTTTCTTTTTTTTTTCCCTTTTATTTTTGCAGGCAACAGTCATGGGTACAACAAATTGTCTCTTTGGGGAAGACCAAGAATTATTCTGTCAAAACTGGGGCTAGTTGCACACTGTGTGTGTGTGTGTGTGTGTGTGTGTGTGTGTGTGTGTTCAAAGGGGTACTCTGTTTTCACCCTTAAATCAAAGATCCTACTCCTTTCCCAAAACTTTTATAAAGGGAAGTGAAAAAAATTCAAAAGCACCTAGTGTTTATCTTATTTATCTCAAGGAAATACGTGTGTGTGTATGGAGCCACAGAGCATACATAAATGCATGCACACACACACACACACCCCAAGTACATAAGCGCACACTGACTATGGCAGTTCAAACACGTAGGCCATCTGGTGAGAGCTGGCATTTGTAGTGTCCATTCTGAGACTAATCTACTGAAGTGAAGGGAATGTTTTTGTGGAGATTAGGGTTCTGACTGTGCCGATTTCGGCTTCGTACAGAGGAAAACATCATATTGCAACCTGGGACTTTGCACTTGTGCATTTCTCGCAAATGCACGGTTTTGTAGTGCACTCTCAGGGTCCCTTTGTTGCTGTACATTTTGTGGCAAATGTTGCACATGATCCCACCATTGCTCCCAGACAAGCTGCTGAACATAAGAGATCCTGAAACTTCAGCCCCTAGGCTGCCAGGGAGGGCAGGGGCCTCGGCCTTGTGTGCCGACTCCCCACTGTCACTCGCCCCGTCAATGTCATCGAGAAGAATCCCCTCGTCGCTGCCTGCGTCGGATTCTCTGGAGGAATGGATGCTGCTGCTGGACTGGAGGCTGGAGGTGGTGCTCAAGTCAAGGACCATGTAGTCCTCTGCCATGCCTCTCCCATACCCGTTCAGGTGGGAGTCTTCAGTCCCTGCGGGAGAGGAGGCGTCTTCCCTGACATCGAGCCCCATGGGGTGCTGGGCACCATAGATCTTCACCAAAAATTCATCGCGGAGGTCCTTGCTAAGGGAGGGCTGCGATGAGTCCAGGCCCATGTCATCGAGTTCTTTGGTCAACAGTTTACGATGCAGGTTTATGTTGGCACTGTGTCTAGGAAAACAAGAGGGAAGGGGGGGTAGGTGGATAGGGGTTGGGGAGGGGTGAGAAAAAGGAAAGCATTTTAAAATTGATTCAGCTTTCACTAGGTATCAACTAAGCACATTCACTGCTAATCACACCATTATAAAAGCAAGCATTCTCCTATATCCTCAGGATCTGGGAGTTTAGTGGTGATGGTGGGAGGTGCCATCAGGGGAACTTTCCATTAACATAATTTTTATAAGAGTAAAATCTGTCAATGGTAGGATGAATGCAAACCCATGCACCTTTTTCTCAATGATTACTGTTAGTTTTACTATGTAGCAGCATCAGCTGCAGAGAATTTCATGGCAGAGATTTTATGATATATATTAAATAGAATAAAAGAATAGAAACTTTCTGCTTCTCTAAATGGAACAGTCTAAATTTACCTAAAAACAAGAAAAAATAAACATCTTTTCTATACAGCACACACTGTATTTTGAGGTATAGGAAAAATTCATTTTTTCAAAAAGTAGTCAGGCTGGGCGCGGTGGCTCACGCCTGTAATCCCAGCACTTTGGGAGGCCGAGACGGGCGGATCATGAGGTCAGGAGATCGAGACCATCCTGGCTAACACGATGAAACCCTGTCTCTACTAAAAATACAAAAAATTAGCCGGGCGTGGCGGTGGGCGCCTGTAGTCCCAGCTACTTGGAGGCTGAGGCAGGAGAATGGCGTGAACCCGGGAGGCGGAGCTTGCTGTGAGCCCAGATCGCGCCAGTGCACTCCAGCCTGAGCGACAAAGCCAGACTCCGTCTCAAAAAAAAAAAAAAAAAAGTAGTCTAGATAATTTAGATATAACTTCAAAAAACAATGAAATCTTCCTTCTCTACCCTCCACATTTCAAGTTTTAAGGAAAAACAAAAGCTTAACAGATTAAGCAATTTGAAATAGGGTTACAGACTATCTTTTAACAACACAAATGCCTTTTGTCAGAATGATTTGGCAATCCCAGTTAAATCTAATAATAAAATACATTTACTTTTTAGAAGTATGTGCATTTTAGTGTCCAAAATATTTTCATCGAGTAATTCTACTTTAAAATTTAATTATTTAAGACAAAAACTGAAAAACAGAAACTTTTAAAAAAAATAAAATCCACCCACCTTTTAAAAAAAAGTCACACTCAACAACAGAAAAAAAAAAAAAACCCAGAGGTATAAAATTAAAACACAGTAAGTACAAAAAAAAAAAAAAAAAAAAAAAATCAAGCACAACAATAACACAGGGTTCCTCTGTTTTAACAACTGGAACCCATACTTCTTAGACAAGCAAAACTTTTATTCTACTCACTGAGTGCTTTGCTTGTATATATATATATATATATGTAGACAGGATTTGTCCCAGAGAATCCACAGGGACATCATGATTTACAAAGCCTGATATGTTATCATCTATCTGGAAACATTGTCTTTGTATTTATATCCCCCACTTATTTTTAAAGTGCCCTTGGGCATATACCTCTCTCCACCTGCAAAGGCTCACATGTTCAACAGTACCTAAATTGAAGGTTACCCTTCCAAAATATAAACGAACGTATCTACAGATAAATAAAAGCTTCTCAATACTGGTGGAAGCTCTACAGCTTGGAGAAGTAATTGTGATAAGAGAAACGACCTAAATGGCTGATATAAAGTTCAACAGACCTCCTGATTATACTTAAAAGTATGGAAGACCAAAATGCGTCATTCCATTTGGTGACAAACACGGTTGATATTTCCTAGAGATGGTTGAGAGGTATGTGCCTCAGAGACAAGAAAGGTGGGGAACACTTCTCCACCTTTCCACACAAGACAATATACAGCACTCTGGGTTTTAAGGGGCAGAGGGCAGCAGCCCTCTCCAACTGCACTTAGGAAGGCTGAGCTTACCTTGTGACAATAAGATCAGCTTTCTAATCTTTTGCTAAATCGATCACAAAAGAAAGCAAGAATAAGAGACAGAGAGAGAGAGAAAGAGAGAGAAAGAGAGAGAGAGAGAAAACAAATTCACATTCTAGACATCTGGTTTTGAAAAACGTAAACAATAAAATAGGGATTTAAAACGTTCTGATCACAAAATTATTTTCTGTCATAAGCGATCATCCCATATGCTGTCTTGATGATTTTCAGATCAGCTGTATAATCCAAAAATCATAAATCAAATTAAAATAAACCAAATTCACAGCATCATCATCATCCACAAATGAGTTTTAAACAGATGCATGCAGTGTGTGGGTATGTGAATGATAAACAGAAGTTGTCCCCACGGTCCCTGCTCTGACACAGTAATTTCCCGTTTCCTTAGTGTCAGATGCAGATGACTCCAAGTGCAGGTTGCTAAGCAAAGTGCAGGAAATGCCTACTGTGAGGTCTTTACTCTGACATGTGGGTACACCACCAGAGTTATTACAAGAATGTGGAAGTAGAGTTACGCTATGCGCTATTATTCTATTGATAAAACAATCTGCCAACTATATGCAGCTCACGAAATCCTATCCCTGTTCATTATTTTTAACACCCTCCCCCTTTCTTAATTTCACGAGCACACATTTTGCGATGACTGTAATCTAGAACTCTGTTGCTTCTCACACATCTGCAGTTACCACTTCCTAGGTTCACTGCTGAGAAAATAGCAGCCAGACACACAGCAGTTGCACCAAGACACACTGAATAAGGAAGAATAAATTAACATTGAGAAAAGGACACACTGATCACCCAGATGGACACGTCTTCCCTAAGATGACTTGTGAAATTACACATCTCCACCAATATGTTACCAGGAAGAGATTTTCTCTTCATTTCTCACTTACAGCAGTAGAAATCTGTAATCTAATTAGACAATGTACCAGCCCTCAATATCTGTCAACCAAACGATGTGCAGAAATGTGTAGACCAGCTCTGGCACTCTGTTCAACAGTGTCCCTTTTCCGCTGTCAGCAGTACTGTTGGCCTCTCCTAATATAATTACATTGACTTTTATTCAATTAAGTGCCATCCCTCGCTTCAAAAAAAAAGCTACTTTATCAATTGATTCAGGTGTAATGCAATAATAAAGATGAACTCATGGCAGTGCATTAGCTCTGCTCTTCATAACTTCAGTACACGGGTTCATTCATGGTAGTCGATTTCCATTATGCGACCACAGTTCACGAGAATTGATTCTTTTATGTTCAATTCTTAATCTATTTCATTTTTGTTTAATAATCCTCCTAAATGCCATATGCAAAACACTTGAAGTGGAGATGGGAAGGATGGACTGAGGAAAGTCTGCTGTTCACTCTCACGATAGTGGGCTTGAAGATTTTCTCACAAACTCACACCAGTATTCCTAAGGTGGAAGGAAGGAAAGCATGAGAAGGAAAGCATGAGAAGGAAAACAGACTAAAATTCTTTAGAGGGTACTGATCCTGCCCAAGAGGTTAGGGTTCAGTCTCCACAGAATGGACAAAAGACAGCACTTGATTTTAACAAAGACCTATTGTTGGACTCTTGAATCAGTCAATCCAGACCATTAGCTGTCATAAAATACTGTCCTCATGAGATACAAAGACCTAGGGTTAATAGCAATTTGAGGACTATTACAAGTTTATCAGAATCAGCAAAACTGAAGAGGTGAAAATAAAGGGAAGATGGAATAGACACAGAAAGAAATCTCACCTACTGATAATCAGATGTAGAGAGAAGACCCTAAAATGGGAGGAAGGCCAGAGAGTGCTGGAAACCGGAGGGGGACTCCCTGGCAGAGGAAGCCATACTCAGTTGTATGCAACAATTGGAACAAAGAATCCAACAAGGAACCAATTTTGAGTTCTCCAGTGATAGAGATGGTTTTTCTAGAAACAGATTTAGTGTTCTGAATATTTATCTCTAGGAAAGAGGGAAGAATTATCATTAACAAAAATCTAGACTGTATTAGAACATCTTATGTTCTATAAGAATATGAACAGCAGAAAGGTTTCTACTTGCTTTGATTTGGAAGGCAAGAAAGAAACATGCAAAGAAGTTCCTCTTACAGAAAAAAAATGACTGAAATGGAGAGAGAAAATGAGTTCATAGGTAGAAGGGATAAGGATTTGGTCTTAGTAAGTGCAGTGGTAATCATTAAGGCAGTGGTCCAAACCTTAGCCCCAGACGTTCACTTTCAAGAACATAACTAAATCTTATTCAATACTATGTGTCCTGCACATGAAGTAGAATACTCTGTACAGGGGAGATACTTAAAAGTACATTGGTTTCCCTTCCATCAATAATATGCATGAGCCTTCAGGAAGTATTTTCCAAAATATACTGTAGAAGGGAAGAAAACAATGATCCCAAGGTAGGACTCATGTAACAGAATATCCAAGGAAAGGTGGTGGCGACACAACAAATGGTGATTCTGACACTATTAATAGCCTAGTGTGTTATAAGGGAATGCCACAAAATTAGGACATGAAAAAGTCCTGTAACTTGGGCTATGCTTGGAATTACAAATGCTTCCTTTAAACCTCTGTACTCTTTCTATACTGTGAATTTACCAAAAGCTTCTTAAAGACCAAGATCACCTTTAAAAGCAAAAAGTTATAAAACCTTGGACTGGGGGGAGGGTGTTGCAGAACCAAACGTCTTTCTTCTTTGAAATGCTGAGTGGGAGTACTCTAACTGGACTAAAGTGGACTACCAGTCTTTTTCTGTTCCTTTGATGGAAACTTTACCATGCAACCACATAAGACATGAAATTCATCAAATGTAGTCAAGTAAGTGCAAATGCCCTTCAGAGAGAAAGCAAGTCTTGCCTTGGATTTCTCTTTTCTCATCACATTAAGTTAGATTTAATGTTATGTCTGGTCCATAAAAATTAAAGAGAAAGTGTTTTGAGGTTTTAAACTTGACTTTAAGATACAGGGAAGACGTGAAAAAGAAAACAAAAAACAAAACACAAGTTGCATGACCAAATTAGAAAATAAGACTGTGGCAGTCAGAGACTGAATCATGAATCAAGCTATAGGTTGCACAAAGTGTCTTAATTCTTCATCAGATTTGAACCAGTCTAAACTTACTGAATTGAAACAAAACACTTGATAATTAATTAGAATGCCTCAAGTGAAAAACAATTGAGGCCCCACTTTGGATTAGTTTTTGCCTTTATTTTCCAGCTCAACTCTGCCGTTCAACACACACACATTCCCAAATTCTCAAATGATACTGTACAGAATGATCATAATAACATATACATAGCAGATACCATATGCATGCCTACTTGTTTGTATGTATGTGTCTACATACATGTATATGGGGAGAGGGGGAGAGAGAGAGATAAATTTATATCCAGTCTGGGTAAGTCTAGATGCTAGGGTTAAGTATATTTTAGGACTACTGCGTCAACAATACTTTTGAGTAGAAATGTAAACCTGCTATCCAAATCCACAGAAATGAAACATTAAAACTTCTGCCTCTCATTAGTCCTTTTCTTATCTGGATTGCTACAATACTATCTATTACACTTACCTCAAAATTTTTGTATTATCATTTATTAATAATGAATGCTTATGGCTCTGTGCACAAAATGATACTTTTGACACTATACCTTTCTGTAAAATTAGTAGTTGTTCTACAGGTTATTATTTAAAGATTCTGTCCAAAAGATCTGAAAACCATCCCCTAGCTCAGGAAGAAAATTCAATGTGAAATTCTAGTGGGTAACACTCAAAAAGCCCCAAACGTAAGGAAGTACATATTAAATGCAAGAAACAAAATCTAAGCAAATTCTTGCAAATTAAAAGTATGAAATGCAGTCATTTCAACCCCTTTCAATATAAAACAAATCATCCATACTGGTCACGCAGGCAGTTTCCTCTACATTCAAATTATTCACTTGAAGATAAGCTCCCACCAAACTCTTTAGGGGTTTAGCTAATTTACTGCACAGATACGGCACGTCTGTTGTAATAACAGGTAGGATGTATTGGGGTCGACCATTTATCAGAATTAGACTTCTTTTCTCAATTCACAGTGAATTATGCTGCCTACACGACTCCCCTCTCTCAGAGCCTGCCATCCCCGTATGGCCCCTAATGTGGCAGGCAAACAAAATTGACAGTCTCATCTTGTCAACAAGGGGTGATTCTCCTGAGAAGCCATTTAACTTTGCAGGGGAAGCAATGTATTAATGTGCTTGTCCCAGGAATGTTAATCATCTTCAAGCTTCCGATCTAGCTTTGACGTGAACGAAATCACCAAATTTGTTTACTAAATGAATCGTAATATGCTAATAAGAAAGCATGACATATATGGAAAAGCCAAACAGATGGTTTGTTTACTCCACTTTGCAACTTTATAAATGTTGTAAGTCTGAAGACGTTAGTGAGAATTATTGGTTTGTTGGCAGAGGCAAACATGTCTTTCGCATACTAAATCTGGCGCTACAGTTAGAAAACAATTTGTCATTGCTGTGGAATGCATAAAAAATGTTAATGTAAGGATGGCATTTGGGAAGGCAGATTGGTAGATGGAAAATGTGTATGCTGGATGCTCAGGTTAAGTGTAGAATTGATATCCAGCAGCCCCGTTCCCTAACCATTTTACTTTTGAGTTGTATCTGACACATCGAGGCTTCTCAAGGGTGCTGATTATTCAGTAGGTACCTGTTGCGCTGTAATGTGAGATGAGTGTTACACTGTGAACAGGATTATGTTTTCACAGCATTTGGAAGTGTTCTCAATCAGGCAGCTCATATGGTGCTCAGTTTACTACTATTGTTGGGTAAGAAAAAGCAAAGCCATGAGCCCTGGCATCTTTTAAGGACTTACTGAGAATAAATCTGAGCTTTAATTTTGAGTTTTATATTTACCCTGGACAAATCAACCCTCAAACTTTCCATTCCTTGTTTCTTGTTTCATATAGTCTGACTTATATAAAGATTTTAGAAGATATATTTCCAAAATAATAAGAGCTAATTCTTACAGGCATGTGCCACCACGCCCAACTATTTTTTTTTTTTCGGCCAGTACAGAAGGGTTTTTGCTATGTTGGCCATGCTGGTCTTGAACTCCTGGTCTCAAGCAATCTGCCTGCCTTAGCCTTCCAAAGTGCTGGAATTACAGGCATGAGCCACTACGCCCAGCCTAAAATGGTTAATTTATGATCTTCTTAAATACAACATTCAGGATGCATGAGTTCCCCAAGGGAGGTGACAGTATTTTGTAGGACAAACAATATTATTATTTAGCTATGGCTTTATCTAGAATTCTGTGTTGAAAATGAAACTAATAAAGACACCTGAACAAGAAGAGTGAGCATAATCTAATTTACAACTTTGATTAAATGTCAAAACTACCAGCCAAAAAAATGAAAGCTTCATTTAACCAACTAGCAATGCAAGTATGCTACTAAATGTTTTAGTATTTAGAAACAGATGATTTTTGTGAAGTTCTTTTTACTTTTTATTTGCACAGGCAGAGTCTGAAATGCAGGATTTTGTATTAAAGAAGTACTTATTCCCTCTTATGTTATTAACCACTCCCAACATCCTGGTCATAGAGATACATGTTGAGACTACCACTAATCTTGTGGGATTTCCTGGTGTATCACCACACAGCACTGAACTTTTTACCCAAGAAATGAGAGAGCAAAGTGATCTAAAGAAACCACTGAGTTCATCTTGCTGTCCAAGGATCACTTTGAAGCAAGAAGCATTAGCAACTGTTCCAGCCTGGTGCTTATATCTCATTTGAAACATCTCATTCCTGACCAACAAAGAAAATTTCAATAAAGTACTTTTACTGATTTAACAACAGTGAGCTCCTGGGAATGTCAAAGTGCTAAGCCTTTTCCAAGGAGAGAAGAAATCAGCAGCTCAAATATAATTAACCTTCCATTCTCAATGCAAACTGCCACGCATAGGAGCTCTGCAGTCTATTAGTGAAGTTATAATGGCCAACAGGCAGAAGCAAAATTGGTCAAAAAGTTGGCTGCTGCTGTCATATTTTTGGAATTATGATTAATGGCACTAATAATGTGGATGATTACTGATATGTGTATCTCCAGCAGTTTATCATATTGCTTTGGCTGCCTACGTCCACAATAAACAGGATGCTATCATTTACCTCTTTATTGAAGGCAATCCTTCTCTTGAAGGAGCATATTCTAATTACTTCGTAATGTTTTATGTCTTAAACATTTTGCAGCTCTGGACCTTGCCAACTGCTTCGTGTCTACCATTGATTAATTACTGAATGTTTAATCAAAATTTAGAAACTAATGTAGTCATTTATGAGCACACTGCAGTGCCAAAGTAGTTAGGCTTTGCTCCCAAGTTTGGAGAGTGTTGGGTTCAAAATCAAATCCCAGTCATGTATGAGGATCCAAGAATTTCACCTTGGGTGCTCTGAAGTTGCCAATTCCATCTCCGCTGATGAATGGAAGGTAATCTAACTACAGGGTAAACAGCATCTTTACCTACCCTGTCTTCACTGGATTTCCCTTTCCTCTTTCCTCAGTTCCCTGATCAACCGAGCACCACTGTTAGCTGTTGCTGAGAACAAGAAAGACCTCGTGAATACCCATCATGAGAATATAGTTTTGAAGTGGTTAAACAAGTGAAAAATAATTTGCTGGGACAAATACATAAGTTTTTTTTAATGTGGATTTTTTATGGTACTGTCATACAACCATTCACCGTTGAAGTTAAGTGTTTTTTTAATACCATTACTGAACTGCTGAAATGGATGCTAATATAGCTTGGAGTGCTAATGTCAAGTCCTGGTAATAAAAAAGACAGACTGCTGAATGAAATAATTTCAAGTAAAAAATAGAACAAAAGTGCTCTCTCTCTTGCTCTCCACTTTTATTGAATTGGGACTGACTGAGCCAATTGCTTTAGAAGTCTGTAAAACACAATTACGAGTGAGTGAACTGACCCACCAGTGCCCCCTCAGTGACAGAGCAGACTAAAAAGGCAGCAGAGTTAGAGTGGCTCCCCTCCGCTGGCCATCAGACCTACAAGGCTACCAGCTGCAGTTCTGTTGTTCTTGGTGCCCCAATGGGTCTCGTTTTACTTACGAAATCTTATTTCCCATCAATGTGATAAAGTTACTTCATACATCACTCTCTAAGATGTAGATGTCTATTCTGGCAATTAAGAATGATCTGTCTTTTGATATTCTTATTTATGTGGATGTTTATGTATAAACACACATATACATTATGTGGATGAATTTAGATGAGAACATTAGCACAATTTTTGAATGGCTGGTAATAATTCAGATTGATATATGCAATAGCAATATTGAGGCACCGTTTACATATATTCTGTTAGAAACACTTGTCTTTTTTTTCTTTCCTAAGGTAAAGTCAAAATTAGAGCAAGCAACAAAAAGAATTAAACTAGAAGTGGGTAACATTTTTCCCCCCTAGTTAATAAAAGAAGTAATAAACTCTACAAAGTACTAGAGTTAGGATCACTAACACTTTAGGCATAACAGCTTTTTACCAGGAATTTACAACTCCTGTTTTAATTCAAGCAGCTTGCATTAGGACATAAAATCTAGGTATATTTTAAAAGTGTAGTTTTATGTGAAATAACTGAAGAAAAATTGTCCTTTCCTAAAAAGTATTCTTTCTTCCTTGTCTCAGCTTGCCTGCCTCTCCCTCACACACGCATCTTGGCACTCAAGAATCAAAGTTACCAAATTCCTCTTTTATGACGTTGCCATTTTTTGGCAAGGACAAGCTTCTTTCCAATTCTGCCACATTCATTTATTTGAAGCTTGTGGGAGTCTTACGGCAAGCACATTATTTCTGAGAAGGCTTTAAAAAAAGAAGAACAAATGCTTCATTGCTAAACCTTCATTATGAAATTTAGGCAAAGAAGGTATCCCTTCCTCTTAGCACAACCACGAATGATCACTTACAGCAGAAGGGTTGACAGCAGCCTTTCACCTAAGACAAAACTGAACTTACCCGAGTTATACAAGTGAATGTTAATGTACATGTACGGTCTTACCACCCTCTTCTGGGTAGAAAACACCCTATGTTTTTTAAAAACAGAAGATGGGCTACAAAAATGAGCCTCTCAAAGAAATGGTTAAATATAAGAAAGATTCACACCAATAAAGTCTGTGAGAAGGTCAGATAGATTCTGAGGGACGTGGAAATCAGGAAGACCCTTTCAAAGTGGTCTCATCATGAAAAATACCACTGGTGCAATCAATATGTGCATTCTGCTCAGATATTTTGGCCTGAATTTTCAAGATAATGCTGGCAAGAACAGTAGATTGTTCCTTTATGAGGAAGGTAAAAATAAGAGCTATATAGAAGCATTATGTATGTGCAACAGAAGTTATAATTCCACAAGAGACTTAATGTTAACTCCCATCAATAGAAATTTGTAAAAATCTCTTTGCATCATGAAAAGGAAATCATTCATCAGCCATGAAGCTCTGTGGTCTATTTGGTACACAGTTCTGAAGACGGGGGAAATGACTGGTGTGGTTCTTGAAGTGGAGGAGTGAAAGGTCAGCAGAGGCTTAAATGAGCTTGTCTTGCATCCAGCTGGGCCAGCAGGAGGTCATTAGGAAGATCCGAGGCTCACTTTAGGCTTGACAGAGTCTCTCTCCACGATACAAGGAGACCGTTTTGCTCACTGCTCTTCTCCCAGTATCTAAAAAGAACCCCAGGGACAGGAATGACACTGAAGTTTATCTTACTACCAAAGTTTTGCTTCAGGAGGGCACAACTAGCAAGTACGCAGGAGGGGGATTTATTTTGTGTGTTTGCTTCTGATGGAAAGTAATGGAGATAAGTACAAAAGGTTTATTGAACTGGCTCTATTGTGAAACCAAATAGAGTAGCAGGGAAAAAAAACAACAACTCTTCCTTAACATTTAGAAGTCAGAGGACCTGCACAACTTCACGTTATAAGAGAATTTTAGAAATGGAGACTTGCAGTTTGATTGGCAATGAAATGAAACAGCTAATGCTTTAAAATGTTCTCCTCTTTTACTTGGAGGGGATTACCACATCGTATTTGACAGCTAATTATATTAGGGCAAATATACTAATAGTTATCTTGAATTGGTGCTAAGTAGCTCATTTCTTAGAGGTATTACCTGGTGAAATCCTGTGTATTTACTGAAAAGCCCTCCCTAGAAAAAGTTCTGTATAAGTTTCCAAACATAGAGAATCATGGAAAAAATGGATGTTGCTATGCTGAGAAGGTGGTAACAGGAGGTAGGTAACATGTTCTCGCATCTTCACCTCTGTTGTTAATGTATGCAGTGGCTCATCAGAGGTAGCTCATGTTAATTTATTCCTGCACACCTGTACGGGGCTGGAAGTCAGGTAATCAGACCAGCTAAAACCATACATTTCTGCTTTTTAGCTACAGCTACCCAGAGGCCTATAGAGGAACAAATTTAGTTCTGGAGACATCAGCAGGTTTTAATAAACCAAATACACATGTCTTCCTCCATAGGAATAGAGAAGTTTCCACGTTTAGATGTGGACTGATTAAACTAGCAATCAAATGGAAGTTTCACATGTGACACCAATGGTTGCCTCGTATTTATTTATAAATCACCCTCAGCAAATATAATTTGGTCTTTAAATTTATTCATAGGGCTAAATCATCTTTCTACAACTTGAAGATCAAACATATATGCTTACCTTTCTGATAAAAAAAAATTTAAGACAAACCTTGACAACTAGCAGCTACTACTCTGAGAAGAAAGGAACAAAGATGGTAAAACTCAAGTAGGATGAAAAAGAGACAATGACTTCTTACTATACAGGTCATCTAGTTGCTGAGTATAAAGTCTTCATTTTAGATGGGATTTTAGAACTGCCAATCATTAAGACAAATATGAATAGATTTTAATCTATGAGCAAATGATAAGGAATATTAGGAAAGAGAACAGAAGGTATTTGTTATTTTTCTTCCAGAATAAAAACCAAATTAACTTATAAGTAGGCTCCCCTTCAAAATGAGTGACCTATGCCACTCAGGTCCTGGGGATCAAAAATCAAGTCAGAATACGAGAAAGGATGAAAGGTCAACTACACCCAGCTAATTCTGACTATCAGGCTCTCTTCAAGAGAATTTCCTGTATGAAGACGGCAGGTTCCAGGCCAGTTAGAATTTCCTCTTCCTAGGAAAGATTTCATATGTATACTTCATAATGGAGGGGCAGCCTCCTGTTCCTTAACAGAACAGCAGCTCAGCAGCAGACAGATCAAGGGATAAACAAGAAGGAGGAAAGGGTCTTTAGAGACCTCAAAATCGAACACTACACTTTGTTATCAGGATATACTTGAAGACTTTAGCAGTCACCTTAAAGCAGCAGTCCCCAAACTTTTTGGTAACCAGGGACCAATTCATGGAAGACAATTTTTCCACAGACGTGAGTGGGGGGTATAGTTTTGGGATGATTCAATGATTCAGGCACGTTACATTTATCATTAGAGATTCTCTTAAGGAGTGTGCAACCTAGATCCTTCACGTGCATATTTCACAATACGGTTTGCACCCCTGTGAGAATCTAATGCCACCACTGATCTGACAGGAGGTGGAGCTCAGGCAGTCATGCTCGCCCGCCCACTACTCACCTCCTGCTGTGCAGCCTGGTTCCTAACAGGCCATGGACAAGTACTAGTCTGCAGCCGCGGGGTTCGGGACCCCTGCTTTAGAGCATCAGAGTTGTCTACAGAGAAAATTATTTACATTTCACTTCTATCACTCAGAATAAAAATTATTCTAACAGCTACCTAGTTACAAAGATGAATCACACTTTGTGTGTATTAGCTTACTCTCTGTCCGTGTGGAATGGTCCTCTTGGCTTCTGAATTTGTTAAACACATACTCATTTACAACTATATAGAAAAGAATAGATTTGACGCTGTTGCTTGGAATCTTTAGTCCTAACAAATCTTGCATGTGTCTCTTCCCTTCCTCTGTGTCACTTTACACAAACAGCATTCTTGCTTTTCAAAAATCTTCAACTTGATCTTATAAAATCTAGAATGACCACCAACAAAGGACCTGGTAATCTTTGCTAATTAACTGCCAAACCTAAAACGTAGTATTTAACATCTTTCTACTTCCCATCTTACTAACATGCCTATCTGGAGACCAAAAATGCAACTACCTCATGTATAACCACTTTGGAAGAAGCCCAGGCAGACCTGTGTAAAACTCCTCCAAGGTGTTCGAATCATGAAGAAGTCTGCTTTTATAAACAGAAGGAAGAGGGCAATTCTGTTAGCTTTATGACAGGAATCTTAGAAACCCTATAGCCCTGCACACTTCAGCCCCCACTCAAAATCCCCTCTAATGCTTTATTTGCACAAGGAAGACATTGTGGAGTCAAGGATGGATGAAACTGAGACTCTGGGGAGAGGAAAGAAATGGGTCTGAGGACAGCAGGATTAAAGACAAAGGAGGGTTTCTGTTTGAGAAGGTCTGTTGGCTCAAGAAAAAGGTAAGAAAACTTGTCTTAGCTTCACAGCAAATTAAAAAGGAAAAAACAGGGAGACAAACTTCCTGGGGTTCTTGTGACTAATAAAGTAAAAGTGAAGAGACAGGAGAAGGTAAGTCTAAGAGACAGATCAGAAATGTAATCCAAGAGGCTTTGTGAATAACGAGATTAAATCACAGGTTGACATTCATTGACGAAATGATAATAAAAGGCTGAAACAGGAATACAATTATGTTTCACAGTTCACTCTGCTGAGATGCAGGAAGAGGCAGGCACCCCAATGGCATCACTGGTTATTTGGTGTAGCTAAACTCATAACATTATGTTAATTCAAGTCATAGACTCAAACAAGATGAAAACTTTTCTTAAGAAAATATAATGTCAAAATTAAAGTATCAGAACTTGTGTGTTTATAACCTAGGATCAAAAGAGTTGTGTATTGTTAAAAAGCAAAATGTCAAGTAAGAATTTAAAAAGTTTCTATTCTACAATTTTTGCAATCTGCTTTTCCATTTATCTTATGTGATAAAGCTCCAAAGTGAAAAAGATTGGACACACTGTGATTTCAGCCAAATGAAATGTATCAACTGTCTTCTAAAGCTTGCTATCTTCTGCGTGACTGAACACCCTGGGAGCACATCTGTACTCTTCTTCCCACCTAGAATATCCTCATCATCCTAGATGTGGCTCTAAACTTATATATGGTTAGTCACGCACTACAATCCTGATACCTACAATAAAAAATGAAAATGAAGATTGAAATATTTTCCTGCTATCAATAAATGTTCTTCCTCAGACAAACCAATAAGCAGTACCTCAACAGTACCTCCTTATGTGTTAAGACATAAACATATGAGCACTTGCGTTTTCTAGGAATTTTACATAAATGAAGGCTTCAAACGTTGGGTGTGTAGCCTTTTGGTCTCACAGCTATTTATTCCCGTGCTATGACTTGCAATATTTTCAGCAAACCAACTAAAACTGTGACAGGAATTCATGCAATTAAGATTAAATTTTGGCTTGTCTTCAAACACTCCATTTCCATAAATATTTTATGCAAGTTTTCGAGTCTTTTATTTTTGTTTAAAAAAATGCAATGCATTAACCTCATTATTAGTAGTGTACTATCTCAAATTTAAAAGAATGAGTATTGCTCACAACTTGGGGGAGGTTGGGTACAGTATTTTATTATTCAAAATATAGCCATCTTATCTGATGTATTCTGGGACTGTCAATGATACCTTGGAACTGAAATAACATGACTATAAACTACTTTTACAGAACAAAGTAAATGGGGGTGGGAAAATCATTAAAAAATGGTTTCTCCTCAAAGCATGTTTTGGGTTGTATAAGAAAGTTACTTATTTTTCTTAAAGATTTTGCTTTTCAAAGATTGGCCCTCTTTTATTTCAGTAGAAAGGTAAAAAATATTCTTCAAACTTTTATTTAAAAAAGGACTGATCTCCAAATATGAAGACAAAACAGAATATTCCAGAGACAGGACACTACTTTTCGGTGGTATGTTTAATGTTACTTTGCCAAAGAACTCTACGCAATTGACAAGCACTAGAATTACTGCTTACTAGTGGTGGCTCTGTAGAAACTTTCTAGTTAATTTAATGTGTTTCTTCCATTGATTTCCACTATGTTATAAAATTTTCTCTAAAATATTTTTAAAAGACAACGTAGAACCAAAAACCACACCTGATATAATGGTTGAAGAACTAAACTGGACTGTGACCCAAGTCAGGCTGGTGGTGTATTATGTAAATGATCTGCTCACAAGCTTATCTCAACAAATGCAGGATAATCGCACTATCCTGCCACTGACCACCTTGACACATTCCATTTATATTACATTTTCTTGAGGATTAATAAAGAACTTTGTAGGTTTAGGACCAGCTGCTTCTGTTTAAGCCCAACTGTTTCAGGGCTGCAACTACATAGCAAGAGTGTGATATCATCTGAAGGCTGGACATAATACATTCGTGCTGGTCCTCAAAGTATATGCATGCCTCCCCTTCTGTGAATAATCCCCATGGTAGACTATAGTTTAAAGATGTGCTCAAAGCCATTATGAAGTTAAGATAAAGAAACCCACACCACCATACCATTTTCCCACATCAACAACTACATCTGTCCCATTTCCTTCTGATATTTTCATGACTCTTAAAGAATTCAAGGACACACTAAATACTCATGTAAGGAATGATAACATTACTGGTTATACCTACGGAGATGCAGGCTGTCTCGATGTCCTGGACCTATGGTTCTTTCCATCCGTAAATTTCTGTTTCTATATTGGATAAATATGTGTGTATGAAGATAATATATTGATTTAATCAAAAAGCCACATGGCAAAGCAGAAATATAAATATATAAAAATATATATAACGGAAGCTGCGGCTTCTAAGTGAAGGTTCACGGGGAAGCAGGGAACCGTGTACATAGTTAACTTATTCACACCTAGATGCATGAAAACACATACACACACATATACACAGCACAGAGAAAAATGGCGTGCATTACGGGTAAGATGGCACATGATTCTGCATGCTTAATCATCACAAGCACCAACTGCAACAATCCTTCATGAGCATGGCAGTCTAGTTATCACGTGATTACTGTGGACAATCTTTACAGTGCATCAAAAACATCTAAGTTGGATTTCTTTTAGTGTGAAGTCCAACATGACTGAAAACTGGCACCCTCCACCCCCAGCAGGAGCAGCCAATGGAGATTTACTGACCTGTCTCTGCTTCGGCGAGAGGGGAATGCAGCATTGCAACCAGCCACTGTGCAGACGTGCATCTCTTTCAAGTGAACATTCCTGTAGTGAAGTTTCACACTGTAGGAGCTTTTGAAACTCTTCTTGCACACATAACATATTTTGGGGTCTGGGCTAGAACACAGGTCACCTTCTGGGGAGAACTTTTGAGGGCTGCCATAATTCAGAGACGATGTAAAGCTCTCATGCAGGGCGGCCATGCTGGCACCCCCACCGTTGTACAGTCCATACTGGCTCATGTAAAACATGTCATAAGTGGGGTCTGTAAATTCTTCCTTCACCTTGATGATGTCCTGGTGAGAGGGCTCACTGTGGTTCTCATCAGGCCTCTCACTATTCATCAGGACTTTTTCACTCACTTCGCTGTGAATGTGCTCATCCCCTTCCATGGATTCCTCGCCCAGTTTGGGCTCCGAAGACTCAGACTCGTTCTCATAGTCCCGCTCAGGCTCTTGGTCTTCAGAAGTCATGCTGTCGGCCCTCCTTATTTCAGTCCTTGAAATGCACCGGGTCCTGTTATGCTTAGAAAAGTCCTTCACAGACATGCCTGGGCTCATCTCCTCTTGGGAGTGACAATGATTGTCATGGCTCATGTCATTGACCACAGCTCCACCATCATTGGGGTCATCATCTTCATCATCAAACTCATCGGCGGTATCAATAATTTCCTTCTCAATCTTCACAGGCATGCTTGACTTCCTGGGCTTTTTCTTGGGTGCCAGGTCAGCACTGGGCTCATGGGTGGCCATCATCACTGCTGGCACTACTGGCTCAGAGGGTGGCGGGGGGTGCTGCTCTATGGTACCACTGGTTGGAATGATGGGACTGGTTGGGAGGGAGGTTGGAGGACTCACCATTTCCCCTGGAGTGAGTAAACTTCTATAAAATGGAGGAACTGGTTGTACAGTCTTTAGCCCAGAAAACACCAGCTGGCTAGGGAGAGGATTTTGCAAGACAGGGTCTAGAGGGGGAGTGGTAAAACCCATTGGGGGCCGGCCAGGGCTTGTGAGTGCCAGATTTGATTTTGTACTTGCTATGACAGGGGTGGCAGCTCCTGAGGTGGCCCGAATTAAATCTTTATCTCGGTTATTCCTTAGCATAGGCATGTGAAGGCGAGGATTGGGGTTTGCACTGTGGCGATTACGACTTCGGAGGGAGCTAAAGACCATGTTGCAACCTTCAATGGTGCATCGATGTTTGATCTTCAGGTGAACAGCATTGTAATGAATTTTGAGAGTACCTTTGTCATAGAATGTCTTCCCACATGCATTACAGAACACTCTTCCCTTCCTAGAGGCTGACCCCATCCTTCTCATCCGATGAATCCGGAATGAGCTTTTTGGGTGTTCAGTTTTAGTTAAATCACTGACTGGGGCAGAATTCTGAATGGGAGAGACACAGGCTGGCTCGGTTTTGGGCTCCACATTAGTAATGCTGGTCAGGGCATTTCTATTGGGTGTTTGATCATTCTTATAAGGTGTGGGAGAAACTTCGGATTCACTGCTCTCATTATATTCATTCTGAGTTGAAAGGCTGGGTTCCCGCAGCCTCAACCCTGGTTGCTCTAACAGTAGCCCATTTGGAGGCAACCCTAGCAGTGGCGCTGAGACAGGGTTTATGTACTGGAATGGAAGGAGAAATGCAAGGCTGTTGGGGATGTTTTCGAAGTGATGAATGCTGGAAGGATTGCTATTCTCTAAGTGAGCAAGGAGGCTGGGACTCCTGGTGCGATTATTGCTCTCAATGAAAGTCCTTATATCTGAGTCTGTCTTTGAAGATGGTACAGCCACGGCCTGCCCTTCTTTCTCCTGAATTGCCATCAGCTCCACAATGGATTTGGTTTCTCCAAACCGCAGAAACTGCTGAAGGGTGATGATTTCCTCTTCTCGAGACATGATGGCCCAGCGGTCCAGCACCTTGCCAGCAGCATCCTAGAGGCCACATCAAAGAAACAACAAAGACAAACACAAAAACTTATTGATTGTGCATAATTATTCAATGCAACTGAAGGTGCTCTGTGTGCTCATAAAACACCGAGAGCAAGAGCAGGAAACAACATGCAAGCACTGTTAATAAAAGTCAACCCACAAAGCAAACTTTTCTGCCATGCAAATGTAGTAATTAGAGTCACAGTTAGAGAAACAGATTGAGTTTAATAATGTCAAAGCAAACAAAATGTAGACCACTGGGGCTCTGTGATCTAAAATGCCTTCAGTACTGCTTTTTTTTTTTAACAACAATGATCTATATACTATGCAACTGTTTAGCATATATTAGTACAACATGTGAACTCCTGCTGTGAAATCCAACATAAATGAAAAAAATGTTACCTTAGTCCTTATTAAATAGTGATACTATAGGAAGGAATTAAGTACATTTTGTGAAATTTACTTCTTCAACATAAGCAGACATGACACTGGATTCAATGATGAAAATTCCTTTAAGTAGGAGTTAAGTGAATTTCTGAATCAAAAAGATGAATAAAGTAGCATTACCCCTCATATCTTGTTACTAAACTGTATCTTTTTTTTTTTTGGAATGGCTACATTTTAGTATCATTTAATAGCAGGCAATTTCATAAGGAAGAGTAAAAAAAAAATCACACATAAAAGGTAATTGTACTTTTCCTGAAAATTGGTTGTAATCCTATGATTCAAAGTTTGAGTTAGACTTAATGTATTTGACTTTTTATGATCTTGTTATAAATGACAGTCATAGATATCTAAAAAGTAAACATGTGATGGATTTAGATAGAATAAATGTGTAAAAAGTTGTCTCTCAGCATCCTCCTCTGATAGCAAAGGGAGTCCACAGAGAATACACATCAGTAATCACCAGACTATGTGTTGTTAAATATACATTAAAAAGCATTTCACACTTTCATTTTTGCTAGTAACTATGAGATTGGCCTGGAGGTAGGACTTTAAAATCCTGCAATGTAATGTCAGGCAATCCATTTCAGCATGGATTGAGAGAAATCTATTCAAACACTTAAATAATGACTCCATCACTTTCTAGGGCACCATTTCTTCCCATTGGGACAGCACACTTTGCATCCCTCTGTGAATGACACTTGCCCCAACCCTGATCATAAATTTAAGAAAGCATAGTATCTTCTTAAAAACAAAATGACAAGATACTTATTAATTACAAAGGGAAAATCATAACATTATCATGGAAAAACCTAACAGACCCTACCTTAAAAGGGTGATCAAATTTACCACCGTGAGTGGAAATCACGCCATCATGTACCGCTCGTTAGGACACACTAAGAAGGGCACAACATCACTTTTGTGGCAGTCTTCTAATGATACCGTTTGGCTGTGTCCCCACCCCAATCTCAGCTTGAATTGTAGCTCCCATAATCCCCAAATGTCATGGGAGGGAGCCGGTGGAAGTTAGCTGAATCATGGGGGTGAGTCTTTCCCGTGCTGTTCTTATGACAGTGAATAAGTCTCATGAGATCTAATGGTTTTATAAAGGTTTTATAAAGTTCCCTGCACATACTCTTGCCTGCTGCCATGTAAGATGTGACTTTGCTCCTCCTTTGCCTTCCACCATGACTGTGGGGCCTACCTAGCCATGTGGAACTGTGAGTCCATGAAAACTCTTCCTTTAATGGACAAACACACTGTAAAAACTTCACAACCTCAAGTCAATCATCAGAAATCATCAGGCAAACCAAAATTGAGGGGCATTCTACAAAACAGTAGATGGTACTCTTCAAAGTGTAAAGTTCAGGAAAGATTTATTAAAAATAAAGAATGGTTCCAGATTAGAGGGGACTAATCAAATATAGTTGTGTGATTCCAGACCAGAAAAAAGACATTAGTGGGAAAATTAGCAACAATTGAATAAAGTCTCTAGATTAGTTAGTAATATTATACCCATCTGAATTTTCCAGTTTCAGTCACTGTGCTTTGATTATCTAGAATGTTACACTAGAGAAAGCATGATTAGAGGCATAAGGGATCTGTACAGCTTTTGCAAGGGAAAAGTCTCTCCTCAACCTGTGGACGTAAAATTCTCTCTGAAACACCGCCCTATGGTCTGAATCATCATAGCTAGTTTGATTAAGTGGGTATTTGTCATTTACTTGAATTACTTTTTTAAAAAAGCCCTGATACATTATGTGCCCCGCTTTGTAAGGCTCACTCCTAGCATCCTACCATTTTACATAAAGAATATGTGTGAGTACGTGCATGTGGGTGTCCACTCCTATGAAAACTGTCAAACACATAAGGGTGCAGGTATATGGCAACCCCAGATGATCCTGAAGTCCTGCCATCAGCATTTTCAAAGCCTCACTCATAGCAGTTGGTATCGTTCACATCCTACTTTTGGAACAGGGGTAACGTGGAAGAATGTTGGTGCTATAGGTAAATAGAGAAATAATTTGTGATTTTTAATAGATTACCTCATTTGACCCCTATCATAACTTCCAGAGCTCAGAGAACAGATGAGAAATCAGGAGAGAAGAAAGCTAAGATAGGTTGTTAAGGTTGCCAAGATACTAATTTGAGGCCCAGGAGTTGAACATAAAAATTCTGACTCTAAGTTCAGAATGTGTCCACAGTACTCAGTGGCTCTCGTTCCATGATGCCATTTCCCAGGTAAGCCCATTGAGTTTGTGGTAGTAAAGAGCAGGACTTCTGAGGAAGTCTTTCTCTAGAATGCTATAATGTCCTCTTCTGTACCATCTTTCTTGTACCATCAAATCTACTCTCTTGAGTGTTCTTTTACAGAGCCTTTCACTGCGGATTAATTTCTCAGGCTGAGCCCCAATCTGAGCAATGTACAGTCATATCTTCTCCAGGTTCTTTCAAGGTAGCCTGTAACTAAATCTACATGTCAATGAAGTACTTACACAACTGACAGCCTCTGGTATTAAAATGCACCTCAGAAACCACAGCAACTGAGCAGTCCCACCTGAGGCATCTCATTTCCATCACCCTTCTGTCTTCTTTCTCCCAACAGTACAGAGCAGTCCCAAATGGTTTCTCCTGGCCCGCCACAATGCCTGTTACTATTTCTAAAACTACTGCCTTTCAGACTGTCTTCTAGCACTCAGTTGTTGTCTCTGCTAAAATGGAGTCTGTTACAGTAAACCACTTGCTTCTGGTGAAAGAGATCCAGGTAAGTATGAGTTAGAACTCTGATAGTTCCTGAATCATAAAAGAGAAGCTTCATTTACAGTGGCAATAGAAGCAGCAATTTATACTTACACAGATAAACAACAAAGCATATTTGCAAACAAATATACTTAAGAACGGGACACACAGCTCCGTAACACCAAACTAGAGTCCCCTTGATAGTGCCATAGGTGTCCTTTCCAAAGAAGTCATCATTGGCTGGGTGTTGTGGCTCATGCCTGTAATCCTGACATTGAGGAAGGCCAATGTGGGAAGATGGCTTAAGCCTGAGGCAACATGGCAAGACCCTGGCTCTACAAAAATTAAAAAACTAGCCAAGTATGCTGGTCCGTGCCTATAGTCCTAGCTAGTTGGGACTTTGAGGTAGAAGGATTCCTTGAACCCAGGAGGTTGAAGCTGCAGTGAACCACGATAGTGCCATTGCACTCCAGCCTGAGCAACAGACCAAGAGTCTGTCTCAAAAAACAAAAAGTCATTATCAATTTGATCAAGAGTATCTAATTCATCACATTTATAAATGCAGAGACTGCAACAAGAAACAAATTGATCTTATACAACCTAACAAGTATGCAAGCTGGATGCTAAGAATGGCTACCAGTTTTACTGTATCTTTGACTAACCTGGTTGAAGGGAGTTAGAAAGCATCCAAGGGAAAACAGAAATGCCAAGGTTTTTTCTGAAGATCTTTGTGATAGAAATAAGTATGTTTTGGTACTGTGATTCTGAAACACTGGTTTAAGACTCTTCTGTGAAGGTAACGACCTCTATGCATGGTCTATACTGCTATTCAAAAATGGACCAATGTCAGTTGGATGGCTTTTTTCTTTTTTTAACTCATCTGCAACAAAAGTAGCCATCTGGAAAATTTAGGACAACTGGACACTGCTACAACAACTAAAGTCATGACACATTTTTTCAGTCAATTTATGTTTATTGCATTTAACTTAAGCATTGGAAAAACTAGTCCTCCTCGCAAACAGTGTAAATGGTCAAATAAACTTTACAAAAGTAAATTAGAGTTATAAAAAGAATTAGGTATTATCGTGGAGCAAACACTAATAAAACAAAAATTCAGTCTGTTAGGCTAGGATGAAGATCCCAACTACCAACCAACTCATACTGGGCCACTGGTCTTCTGCATGAATAATATGTTAACATCAGAGTATATAACTGAGCTCTTGGCCCTCCATGCAGTTTTGTAGTTAGTGAGTCAATTATTTTAGGTTTTCCCATTTGTAACCAGAGTACAGTGACTTTTAACCCTTCAGGTTGAAAAATGTTATTGACAAAATGAGGATAAGATTTACCATGTCAAGTTAAATGCAAGGTATTATTATGTGTTGATTTCCTGTGAAAATAACTGGCTATACTGTTAATTAAAAGTTGAGTAACACCAAATAATATAGACTTATAAACCAGTTTTACTGGGTTCAGAAAAAGTATAAAAGACTTAAAATATTTACATCTACACATTTGAAATAAAAAGACTTCCTTTTGTTGCTTCATTGGAACTGGTGATTATCACTCGTAGAAATCTGGCACCCTGTTCCTGTATGGCTCTGCCAAGTGACTTTTTAAAACGTTTTGTTGTAGGATCAAATGCATGGTTTAAATGGTTTTATTTGAGTCCTTTTCCACATCAAAGCATTTTAATGGTTTGTAGTTTTAAAATCAAAGTAAAAAAAAAGGTTGATTGGTTTCTCTTACTGGGAAAGAGGGATAGTAGGGAAGGAATGGATGTGAAGAGATGGAAGAGAAACCAAATAAGGGGCTTTGGGATAATCAGACTGGCGAGGGACCTCAGGCTCAGTCCAACATGGAATCCACCTATGTTCATGGCAGGCTACAACTCACATCACAGCACATAGGAAAACAACTGCTTTCTTTCTGTCCAAGAATGGAAATGAGGAAGAAACACTGCACAGAGCACAGATCTAAGGCCTCTTTGCTCCAGTAGTCAAATTGTTAAGAAATAAGCAGCCAGGCACGGTGACTCATGCCTGTAATCCCAGCAGTTTTGGAGGCAGAGGCAGGCGGATTACTTGGGGTCAGGAATTCGAGACCAGCCTGGCCAACACAGTGAAACCCCATCTCTACTAAAAACACAAAAAAATTAGCCAGGCATGGCAGAGGCCACCTGTAATCCCAGCTACTTGGGAGGCTGAGGCATGAGAATCGCTTGAACCCAGGAATTGAAGGTTGCAGAGTAAGACTCTGTCTCCAAAAAAAAAAAAAAAAAAAAAAAAAGGCAAAACAAGAAGCAAATATTTTAAGTGTAAAAGATTCAATTATATGAACTTATTTTCAGTCAAGTTTAAGGCATAATTTAAAGGAAAATACTCAAATGATTAGCTAAAAACGGAAAGTATTTCCCCCTTGATATAACTGTAGAGCTTTTAATTAAATGACACTGACCTGCAGGGACTGCTGACTACCTAAAACAAAATCAGAGTTTTGTGAGGTGTGTTTATTTTTTCATGTCTAGATTGGCACAATGTGCTATCTTAAGAAACTGTTTCATCATAACCACACTGGCAATTTATTTTCATAACCAGTTTCCTGTTGTACTTTTCTAGTCTTTTTCCTTCTGTGTTAATTCAAATATCAAAGCAAAAGGAATAGGGTAGAAGGTAGGTAACCACCGAATTTCAAGCCTACCTAGCTTAAGTATACCATTAGGTAAAATGAAACAGTAATTGCTGAATTAAAAATTGATGAGACAATGCTATGCAAAACTTAAATCATAAATTTTACCAGGTTTTCTAGATGCTCAAGCCTTAGGGGTAAAGAAATTATGAGCTATCTATACAATGGAATAGTATTGCACAATAAAAAGAGTTAAGCTACCGACATACACTACAACATGGACGATTCTTCAAAAGCATTATGCTAAGAATGAAAGAGGTTAGACCCAAGGACATACATACTCTACTGTTCCAAGCATATGAAATTCTGGAAAAGGTAAGATTATGGGAACAGAAAGTGTATTAGTAGGTGCCAGGGGCATAGGATGCAGAAAAGGGACTGAGTGCAAAACAACACTAGGGAACTTTTTGGGGTGGTGAGAATGTTGTACACCATGATTGTGCTGAGGTTTCTATGGCCATATAGATTGTACACTTAAAATTGCTGGATTTTATTGTATGGAAAGTATACTTAAATGAAGTTGATTCAAAAAACTAAATCATACAAATTGCTTGAACTCTCACACACATAACTCAACATTTACAGCTTTCCACTGTTTATAAGCCACCTTACTCCTTGCCTCCTGTATTACAGCACGGTCAAATCACAGGTACACATGCTCCCATTTGTTTCTATTAGTGGAGTGTGCAAGACAATCCACTGTGACATGGTAAGCCAACAAGAAAATTCCTATTTATTTTTACCTAAAGGTGATTTTTTTTTTTTGCTAATATCATACACACACACACACACACACACACACACACACAGAGTTTAGAAACAGCTTTACATATACATATATGAGGGTACGTGCGCATATATTTTTACTAATGGGGTGTGTAATCACAAAACTATGGAGACTGCCTCCCTACAGAACTACCACCAATATGTTGCAGGCATGTGCTATGTACATACACCTTCATAGACACTCTATAAGACACTGATAATCCACTTTTGCTTGCCTCCACCTGCCTTAGTGCTGACCTCTTGGTTAGGTGGACATGTATCAGAATGCGACCCAGAAATTAGGAGATATATCATCTAACTTCTGGATCACCTCAGGAGTGAGTGATGGGCTCAGACCATTATCTCAGGTAATATGAACAGGGGCATTTGATAAACCTCTAGCTAGGGGTCAGCAAATGGAAAACTCCTAGATCCCACATGTGGGTTGGAGAGAGCTGGCTCTGAGTGCTGAAGGCAGGAGTTTCAGGGAGATATTCTGTGGAAGAGAAACCTTTAAGCATTACAAAAAGTTCTGAAGAAAACACTTATACATAATATGTGCAGTCCTCTTCTCTCTCATTCTCCTGCTAGTTACCCGCTTTGTAACTGAGGTAGGTACATAAGTAATAAGCAGATATTTCAATCTTAAATTGTCATTCTAAAGCCAATATTTAAACTTTTATTAGTCAAAAAGTTTAACTGATCTGACTGCTCCCTACTATTTCATTTTTCCCCCTGTTTTGTTACATTATGTTTCTCTCTCTAATTTGTAAGACTTCGCTTTCCAAAGTGTGCATGGGTCAATGTTGTGTGCCTATGTGCCTGCATGTGTGTGTATGAGCAGGCAAGATGGGGAGGAGAATAAAAATGGCCACACAAAAAAATTCTTATTGAAAACAATAGATTCTGGGAAGCATTTAGGGAAATTTTTCAAGCAATGTTGTGATAATTTCTGAGAAACACTTAAAATTATGTGGAAAAAGAACTTGGCATGTTTATTTGTTTTAGCAGATTTACATTAAACACATATTTCTTGCTGGGCACTGATGGAGAAAGATGCACCGCTAGTATACACAATATACATCAGAGCAGTTTGCTTGTGTAAGTAAACAAAATTATACCATTCTCTATTCATACATAGCTCTTTTATGTGATTGTGCTTTTCCAAAATTTCGGGCTAATGTTTCTAGGAGGCCAGCTGGAACAACTGTAATAATTGTAGGCAGAATGAAACATACTCATTCATATCTTGGTTGTACCAAATGGTTCAAATTAGAACTTTCTTTTTTTTTTTTTTTAAATCAACATTTGTTTTGGGTAATGAAAGCCCTACTCAATTTCCATGATTTGGAAATTTGTATTTTGCAGAGTTTCTCAACAGCATCACTTTACCTTCAAAATACAATGCTGACCAATCACATCCCTATTCTCCTCTCTAAGACAGAGATGCCCCATGAGTAAGAGTCTTCAGGGTGTGGCATGGGCAGAAAGAATGATTTCCAAATAAAAATTCAGACTCGACTTTACTTGTTAACATTGATCTATGTGAACAAATATGCTTTCCTCATCCACCCCAAACTGCCTTTGTCATGAAGTAAGTATGCAAACATTAGAGATAGGTGCATACCAGCTTGCTGTGATTACACAGCTAATGCTAAACGCAGTTCGTCCAGATAATAAAAGACTTAATTTGAAATATCTTTCCTATTCTTCCTCTGCCCAAGGGGACATGAATGCTATGGGAATATCCACCATTGGTTAGAATGTTGGGGCTCTCAGAAAACTTTGCATTAAAGAAGTTCCCATCAAGATAAATACCTTATTAGTCTTTGTTAGCTGACATGCTAACATTAACATTAAAATCTTCTTCCTGTAAACACTGACTGCATATAAAGATTGATATTATAAAGGGGTTACTCATTACACACATGTGCATGTACACACATATATGAATATAGAAACTACTGACCTTGACTCACTCTTATTATGTATTGCTCTCATTATAAATCAGTCTTATTCAAAGTGCTCCAACTTAGCGAATGGTGATATAATGAGGTGAGGCATATCAAACTACTTGCAAAAAAAAAGTACATAGTCAAAGAATGCCTCTCCTTGGATAAAAGTGGAAGTTCGAGGAGCATGGCCCTTGACTCTAGTTCTTAGAAGGAAGAAGCAACACGGCAATTTTATGTAACTTTGAAGTAGTGGCTTTGATATATTTTCCAGTATACAAATATTTATATTTTTTCCTGATCCATATTTGAAAAAATTTTCCCAATGGAAAGGATATATTTTTAAAGAAGTAATGTATTCCCAATTTGAACAATATACTCTCCAAAAATGATAACCCCTCTAACAAAAATAACATAACCAAAATGCCAGGGCACTAGTTTCATGTGGGTCTTGTGATTTTTAAAACATATTGCTTGACATTTGATTTAAAAAATTCTCTGTTACAGAATGTTCTTGATTATGGACCATATAAGAATGTATAATTCATAGAGTACTATCCCTTTTTTCTTCAGTAACAGTCTATACAGCGTTTTTATTTTAAAAACAGTGATTATGATAGATCACTCTGGGGTTACAACATATTTAATCATAGAAGCTCCAGCTAAGCTCTATTAAAGGCCTGTCAGGATTTCTTCCTTGTACTGAGGAATTTTAGCTTGTCTAGCTTAAAACCGGCCATATGCATTTCCTCTATGGGCATTTGTTTGCAAATAAATAAAGCAGGTGCCTTGCTTTGCCATATAAAAAAAATTCAAAGGAGTAAATTACTTTCTGCAATGTCTGGAACTGCACTTCAAAGATTCCAAAGTATTTTTCAAGTTACTTCACTCCATTGTAAATCAAACCTGAGAAACTTTTAAAGACACAATACATTTTAATATTTAATAAGAATATCTTAGGAATAATTTGTTTCAAAATAGAAAATACTAAACCCAGTTGATATTCCTAGTATACCAATCTTTAAAATCAAATTACCTATGAGTCCTTAACTTAAGCACAGAATACCTAGCCCTATACCTTTAGGCTAAAGCAGATTTTGTATCTTGATTAGGCTAAATATAACATACACAAATTCGACCTTAGAGGAAAATAAAATTAATGTTCACATGTAAAGAAGAGTCATATTAAAATCTGTAAGCCTTAATAAAAACCCAGCTTTACAATTCTATTATTCTACTACTGATGCCTAGAATCTGAACACATGAATCATTTTAATTAAAATGTTAAAACCCTTTTACTTTTAACCAACTTGTGTAACCAACATATTTTTAGAATATGTGTATTTATGACTGAAAGTATGCCTTTATCTGAAAGTTCCTGTATTATCATATATTCTGGATGTTTCCTTTGATGTTTCTGTCTGGTGCTGCTTATCACTGACGTGATTAGAGTCACTAATTCTTTTGGATTAATTTTGACTCCTGGTCAATTCAATGATCAATCAGTTCAACTAAAAATTTTGCTTGAAAACTAGGGAAACTGCCCAAGGAGTCCCTAAGAGGTCTTAGAAACCCCCAAATCATACCAGTAGGGTTTGTGAAAATTCTGCAACTTGAAGATACAAAATAAATGTTATATATCAATAAAACTATGTAAACAACTATCTGTAGTCTTTTGGGAATCTTTGCAGCTCCAAAAGCTAGCAGTATTTGTACACAAGAACCTTACCTCAAACCCTTTAATAGTTCCTCACATGGAGATGCTAACTAGCAGAGATTCTGGAGGGTACTTATTTTATACTTTAGAACAGCAAAGGAACCGTTTGTGATCCTTAAGGAAAACACTAGAAACAGGAGGAAAGAAAGGGACAGTGCCTGCAGTGGCCTTGTTTTCTTGTCCACTCAGACATAAAGATAAATCCCTGGTCTTAGGACAGCTATAAATCTGCTTGCTTTACAATAAACAGAACTCACCAGAGCCCTCTCTGACATTTTTTCTTTGAGGTCTACATTTTCTAGCTTACCTCTCCTTGCATAACCAAAGTTCTGCTACTAAATTTGTAGATAGTTTCTAAATACTTGTAGGGGCTTTACATTTCTAAACACAAACGGCAGAGTCCCTTGCATTTCCAGATATGCTTTCCCACAATGTCTGAAAAATAGCAAAAATAGGTGCAAAAAATTTTTTTTACAGGATGATGGTGATTTTACATATCAAGGAAGGGCCAAAACTTGAACAATTCAAGGCTACAATCGCTAATCTTTGAGGTTTCATCTGCACAAAAAGATTACTGATATTGGTATAGAACTTCCAAAGCTTGAAGGGATGATTCCACTTCACATATTATACTCTGAATTACTTTACAACTGAAGCTGATTGAACAACCCCAAGGAACTTTAACATATTCATTAGGATGTGAGGGAGCAGGGGGAGAAAGGGACGGAACACTCACTAAGCAGTATTCCATAAAACAGTGAGGATTGAGTATTCCATAAAACACACTGAGGACTGAGTGTGTGACTGAACAGAAAGATGTATTAGGAGATTTAACTTTGTTCTTTTCTGGGTATAAGAATAGCCGTAGAACACAAAGATTAATTTCCTGCTTTAGCATTCATCAGGGAACAACACATTATTACTTGTAACACATACACAAGGCTGTTGATGGATCTACTTTCCTTTGATTGCTCAGATTAAATGTGTTCCTATAAAAGACACCCACACAAACACATGTGTGTATAATTATAAATCCACATATGCATTAATAGTTTGTGTTTCTGTATATTTATAAGATGCTATCAACATAGAGACTATATATTTCATTGGGCCACAAAAGAGAGGTGTCTGGGGTTTGGTGGCTGACTGAACAAATATAGATCAAAAACAGAATAATCAGAGTAAACAATCAATATATGTTACTATAACAAAAACTCAAGAAATTCAAAATGAAAAAGGATAAAAGGAGAAAGCGTACATTACAGAGCACAAGGTAATAACGGCGTCTGCGTGCCTTAATACCCTCTCGTCCCAGCAGTCCTGACTTTCTAAGCAGCCCACTTCTCCACATTAACGGTAGTCATTTGGAGAGCAGCAAACGTGCCATTAGAAGCACTTTTACAAGTGTATATTCATCCACCAATTAGCTTAATGTGGCCGCTTTCTGCATATTTTCTATCCAGGCTTGCACAAATCTTATTAATATTTCCCCCTAGCGCTTTGACAGATTACCTTGTCATTATGCATCCTGGAGCCTTTTAAACAATATGGGTAAACTACTGTTTGTGAGGTTAATGACAATTATCCCCTAATTACTGCATAAGTCACTCAGTCCACTTTATCTCATAGGCAGGGTTCTGCTCTGTGTATCTGCCATTGTGTCACTGTAAATGAATCTTGTATTGCTATGTTTATCTGCCATTGCCTTGTAAATTATACTGACGGAAGAATGAACAAATTACTGCATGTCATCACTTAAATACTACTTCTGAAATAAAAATAAAAAAGCTTCAGCACAGAGCTTAAATTTTAGTGGATCACAATTAGTAAAAACATATTTGATGTTTTATGTTGCATTTTGGAGTGATAGCTTGGAATTTAGTAGTGGAATCCCAACAACGGAAATGGGGGTGAGTGGGAGGTGAAAAGTAATGAGAATAAAAGTTAAAGGTGGGGCGGGGGGGGTTAACTAAAATTGTAATGCCAATATGATGACCTGAATACATTTCCTATTATTTTGATAGCTGATATGGCATTCTGGAAGTATTTTCCAAGGTTCATCAATTTTAAATCAAATTAAACGGGTTAGGTATAAGCCACACTCTTCAGCTGGGACCATTTTTTTCGGTGACTTATAACTAGTTCAGACATAAAACACAGAATCTTTGTAATTGAGAACAGATAATGTAATAAAGGCCACAGGCTAAGCCAATTTCATTGATGCATTTTTAAACATTATTAAACAGGTTCAGAAACAATGTTTCCAAAGTTGCATTTGAAATTGTTTAATAATGTTTACATCAGTGAAATTAGTTTAGGCCACTGCTGCATCACAGTGACCACATCGGCCTGATAAAATTTACAAGGAAAATTAGGACAAAATGAGCATCTTTAAATAATAATTTAAAAAAGACAGACTGCATCAACTGCAGATAATTTAGAAGAATTTGTTTTTAATCTGAAATCTATGATTCTGCAGATTATCAGGTAAATAAATGTTTGTATGAGAACAGGAAGAAACATCTGGCTTCCTGAGATGACTGCCATTTATTGAGTATCTGAAAACATTTTCAAATGTAAAATATTACACCAAGGTGGCTGATAACTGGCAAGCATAAGTAACAGGGCCACACCAATCTGAAGGATAGCTTTCAACTCTAAATTAATTGGGCGTGCAGAAAGCTTGCATCACATCGCCTTATGACAGCCACGGGTTTGTACAGAGAGGCTCATAACACTGATGATAAAGCTGTTTGGTAGAAACATGCATGTACACCATACAGTACCTCTTGGTGCACTTGCTGAACAGGCTGGAAGAAACAGCTGCAGCAAAAGGAAAGGGAAACATGAAAGCCAGAAGTTGACAGGCCTCGCCCAGGGAGTCTAAGCACAACCCCTTGGGTTCTGATCCCCAGAGAGTAATCTCAGTGTCTGTCCTGCATGAAAGCTATGCAACTTCACCTCAGCAGGTGATGTAGGCAAAAACGGAAGCGTCATACTCTTTTCTTTTAGTCTTTGCATTTAAGGGGACTGAGATGCCAGTTAAGACAGACATCACTGTGACAGTCAATAAAGGGTTAAAATCTTTCCTGATTTATTTAACTATCTAGGCTATCTATGGATATAAGGCTGAGGAAAGTGAATTTCTAAATCATTAACTTTCTTTATCTTTTAAGGCTGGATTTCATTGCCTTTTATCTTTGCTAATGATGTATCTATTTCGCAGCCGGGGGAAAATAAAGTGTGTTTAGGGGAGACAATTAACAGCGATAAACTCATGGTGTCACCTCAAAGAAGGTAAGCACCAACAGGATTTTACTGAGTTGGTGAAATCAGTGCTGGTTACAGAAAGGGGAGCAATCCTGGAAGGATCAATATAAATGCCAAAAGGTACCTGGGTATAAGTTAACAGATGAAGATAGCCATTAAGAAAACAGCAGGATTTCCCTACCCACTTTAATCCACTTTCTACACACTTTCATCAAATTTCAAAAAAAACAAGATTGGGAATATTTCACTCCCCTTCTTAGCAAACCTTTCCTGGCTCCCTATCGCACACAGATTAAATAATAAATCCTCTTACCCGGCATCTGAAGTCCCCTCAATGTAGACTCAACCTACATTTTCAACATTATCTCCTGCCAAGACTTCTGAAGCTCCAGCTACAGAGACCTACTTGTCATAAATGATCCTGAACACTGCAAAATCTCACCTACTTCTACACCCCTCTGCCTTTCTGGAAAGCCCATTTTCATACTTCAAAGCCCACTGAAACTAACCTCTCCATGAAATGTTTCCTATCCTACCTTTTTCCTTCTACCTTCCCACTTCCATTAAGAATGACCTGCCCTTTTCGTGATCTGCTTGTATTTCAGTGATCTGCTTGTATTTCTCTGTCAAGTAGGTCTCTTTATTTCCGGTTTATTGTCCTTGATATCCACACTGCCAAGAAGAGTCAATGCTCATGGAGTTTATAAATGGTATGAATGTAGGAGTTGGGAGGCAGCTTAGAGATCATATAGTGCTATGTTTTGTCTTTACATAGGAGGAAATTAACAAGTAAGTATCTTGCTCAAGATCAGGAGGCTAAAGTGTAAGTAGCTGACTTGGGACAAGAATCTAGCTGGCCTGACCTGGTCAAGTGCTTTTCCTAAAAATGTAAACTAGTTCCCCAGGACCAATGGTGCAGGGTGGCAGCATCATAACTAGTGTGCTAGGGGTGGAGAACAAGCTAAGAATGACAGTTTTAGCAAAATGCATATATTTTAAAATTTAATCTTCGTTGTTTTTTACCCTGCAAGTACCAGTAAGTTACCTATTATTCTTAGAAAATGCTTTTGGGAATGAGATTACCTTTATGTGGTACATTTTCTTGATCAAAGGTAAATCCCAGTGTACAAAAAATTAGCAAACTGCAACACTGTCTCTCATACAGTTGGCAGTTCTGTAAAGGCCTATGGAGTGAATAAATGAATTAAATGAGCCAGCTTACTATTAGACACAGAAATAATGAATCATTACAATTATTATTATTATTATTTAGAGTCTTGCTCTGTTGCCCAGGCTGGAATGCAGTGGCGCGATCTTGACTCACTGTAACCTCTGCCTCCCAGGTTCACACAATTCTCCTGCCTCAGCCTCCCAAGTAGCTGGGATTATAGGCGCCCACCACTATGCCTGGCTAATTTTTGTATATTCAGTAGAGACCAGGTTTCACCATGTTGACCAGGCTGGTCTTGAACTTCTGACTGCAGGTGATCCACCCGCCTTTGCCTCCCAAGATGCTGGGATCACAGGCATGAGCTACCATGCCTGGTCGTACCATTACAATTATAAATGTGTATGGGCGCACACTTTCTTCCTTCATGTTATCTTCTGCAAATAACTTTTTATATTTATTAATTCCTGAATTATCTTGTGGTCTTCCCCTCCTTCTTGCAATTTCTAATTTCTGTCCTGCATCTGTTCAATCTATTTTATAAGGAAAACTTCAACTCTAACAATGTCTTTAGGGATCTGGCCTACAGATCAATGTAATCAGTTGCTCAAAAAGAACTATCTGAATTCTGAAAACAAAACAAAACTAAATCCAAACCTAGAACACATAAAGGCACAGAGGTCTGTTTTTTAACTAAAATGCTATTTTCAGGCTAACAGATGGCTTTAAACAATACAGTCTGCCTTGGTCTACTCACATATGAAATGGGATTAAAAGTAACTACTTGCTAGAGCAAAGAAAACGAAAGAAAAATACTAGTACCTACACATTGCTGAGTCCTGACAATGAGCCAAGTAGGATGCTGGTAGTATATATGTATTATGTTCATCTATACCCAGGCTTGAGATACTATTATCAAACCCACTTTACAGATGGGAAAACTGAGGTGCGCCAAAGTTGTTTAAGATCATAAAGCGAGTAATGTTTGAAGCTAGGATTCAAACAAGCAGTCTGAGTCAGACTTGCCCCAATTGTGGGCAAAAACTGAATTGCCCAATGGTGAAACTGAATATTAGCACATTTAAAATACTTTAACCAAAACAGTATGTAGTTGAGTCCTGGCCAGAGTTTGAGATATATCAGCATCTGCAGGTGGGGCAGAGGGAGAAGTGGTAGAGAGCATCTTTTACAGAAGACTTGGTAAGACTAAAATGGCTAAGAGAAAATAAACACACAGGTACATGAAAGGAAAGACTAGTTAATTTTGGATATATCCATTTAATTTTTAATATGGAGCTCTGCTCTTATACCAAAAAGAAAATACACAGAATGGGGGAGGAGGGGAAAGCATAGAAATAAAACAATGTTAGTGAATGGATATTAAATGTATTTTAAAAGAAATATTGGCCAGGTGTGATGTTTCATGTCTGTAATCTCAGCACTTTGGGAGGCTGAGGCAGGTGGATCACCGGAGGTCAGGAGTTTAAGACCAGCCTGGCCAACATGGTGAAACCTTGTCTCTACTAATAATGCAAAAAATTAGCGAGGCATGGTGGCACATGCCTGTAATCTCAGCTACTCAGGAGACTGAGGCAGGAGAATTGCTTGAACCCAGGAGATGGAGGTTGCAGTGAGCCAAGATTGCACCACTGCAGTACAGCCTGGGCGATAAGCAAAACTCTGCCTCAAAAAAAAAAAAAAATTATACAAGGACCTTCAGGAAGTCTAAGTTATAAAATATAAATGGCTTTCACTTATTTTACTTTTCACACCTATTAGCATTTGCTATTTCCAAATAATTTGTATTATAGCCAAATCGGTAGCTATAATGGTTCCATGGAATAAAAAAGCTTATCTTGAAAATGTACTAACTTTTATAATTAGTGAATTGCTTCTCTCTGTGAACTACAATGCAATATAAAAGAGCTCAAGCCACTGTTTAGGATCAACAGGTAGCTGATTTTCTAAATCAACAGGAGGACTTTGTTCTTTACTCAACATATCTATTCGAGGAAGAAAAGGTACTATTAAATAACAACTACCTATCAAGGACTTAATGTCAGTTTAACATGAAATTAAGGTCAAAATTTCACTAATGAAAAGAAGGTAGAAAACATTTCATTTTTTACTTGTAATTACCTATCAAGTCAGGAGGCAACATTTTTGTCATCTAATCTTCTTTCAGCATCTGTTTTTATGGAGTCTGAAACAGACATTGCCTATAAATTCACATGTTCTATTTGCTCTATGTTCAATTTTCTTCGGAGTAAGGCATGAAGGTTATCCTACTAGATCAAAAAGGCAACGTGTATGTGAGGTGAACACTTGCAGACAAAATCTGAGTCCTACCAGGCCAAGAGCAGCAGGTAAAGTCACCGGTGGCCAGCAGCCACTCCTGCATCCAATCTCTGTCCTGTACTCTCTCCCCAAATGCTCTGGCGGATGTTATTTCCTAGCAGCACTTCTGCTTCTTTCTTGTCCTGATAAGGAAGCAAGTAAAGAGTCCCTGCAAATGGAGGCAGATATGAAAAACTCGAGCAAATTCTCTGTTGGTATAGGAGGGAAAGTCATATTCTAGACAAATATCCAAGAAGTGGGACAGTGGTGGAATATTATTAAAAAAAAATCAAAAAATTTAACTCTAATTTCAGGTAATTTTTATTTTAATTTGTTAACTCCTAAAGACTTTCCACATGAAAGTCAACTGTCACTTTACTTTATCAATAAGAAGAATTCTAGTTAGTTCTGGTTGCTGATTATTACAATAGTAGAAAGCAGGGAAAATGTGTGCATATTATGTGGTGGGGAGAGAGAGAGAGAGACAGAACGAACATTGTGTTAGGTCTCTCTCCTTTATCTCTCAGTTCTAGTGGAAGTAGAGAACAATAAATGAATTTGCAATAATATATAAATATGCAAAAAGTGCCTACCTGATTACATTATATTGCAGACATGTTCACTGACTAAACTCAATGACAAAATGAAGTAGTCCTTAGGAAGAAGATCATATGGAACGACGGGTGTCAACAGAAAAAATTTTCAGGCACACTTTCTGAATTTCTGACTTTTCTCCTCATAGGAATCTTATGGAGGTTAGTTTTAACTACTGTGTTGGGGCTCCAGGTCCCTAAGATTAGTCCCAGGATCGCAAGACTCACAGGACTCAGCATGTGGTCATATACACAGCTAAGACTCACTACAGTGATGGGATACAAAGCAACATCAGCACAGGGCAACATGCATGGAGCACACTCCAGGGGAAACCAAGTGCACCCTTCAGTGGTGCTCCCAGAGGAGTCGCATTGGATCCACGTAATTCCTCCAGCATTAAATTGTGACAACAGGTGTGAGATGCTGTCTACAAGGGAAGCTCATTTGCAACTCAGCGCCCACAGTTTTTGTGGGAGTGGTCATGTAGGCATGCTTTGCCTAGCATGGACCAAAATTCTAGATTCCCAGAAGGAAAGCGCATGTTCAGCATAAAGCATATTATTTACAGTGTAGGAGCAATGAGCCACTCTTTCATCAGATGAGGAAATGGTGGGAATAGTCCCAAAATCCAAGTTCCTAGATGCCAGTCAAGGGCCAACCTGGCAAGCAGGCCTCTCTAAAGAGGGCAGTCTCAGGCCTGCTCACCCTTTTTTCGACACCTTCCCATTGCTGTTTCAGAGGCACTAGTGTTTCAGATCTGTATCCCCACTGCCATCCAACATAAAGAGAGATTCTGTAATGGTGCCTCTAGGTGGCCTTAAGCTCAGCTCTGTTGCTCGATCCAGGAATGGGTGGGTAGGTGGGAGAAAGAGGTAGAATGTCTGTCTTTATTTGACCATAGAGAGGTGTGATTCATTACTGCCCTCTACAGTGTCCAGTTAGGTTGAGTTAAAAAAAATAATAATAATAACATTACTGAAAACGTAGTCTGTCCTAAGGGGGAAAAACCCTACCATGATAAACTGTGCAATAACAGATACATGAGATTAAGGCTCATGGAAGCCAAGGGACCATGCTAGCTTCATTTCCTTTAGAGAGAAGCCATTAAATTAGTATTTAATATATCAAAAGTTATTTATTGGAAGATGCAACTAATCATTTCCCAAAAGAGGCCTCTGGTCCAGTAGAGGCTGGAAAAGCAGTTTGTGTGGTCCTTTTCAACATTTACTTCTAGAATTTACTTCTAATAACAAAAATCAATATTGGGATGTTAACAAATCACTTCGTTTTGATTTTGTATTCAAATAGGGTAGAAAATCTTCATTGTTGTCTGAAACTGGATTGTCAATTTTTGGCCTACAAATAAGACATACCCTACTTATTTATAGCAATCTGCTAGAATCATGAGATAATTTAGGAAGAGGAAAACAATGTAGATGGCATTTTTAGAAAACAATCCGCCAACTACATGTAGAAGTGTACAAAAAACATTTCCTAAAGCCCTATGGCAAGGAAGACACTGACCTTCAGATTTACTAATGGGCTATCACAAATATGTATTACAGAGAGGGAGGTGTGATATACATTTGGCTCCAGTGAAAAGTAATAACTACTGTTTACTGAGCACTCACTATGTGCTGGGCCCCAAGGGAATAAGCACTTCATATGCATTTACCCCACTTAATTACTCCATCGATGACTCAGTGCACACATGAAGCCCTGAAACTACATTTCAGCTCAAGTCCAGCATGAGGAGAGAACAATGAGCAAATACAGGCACCGTCCTTCTGTTTAGTTTCCTGGTTTTAATAAGAGCACCCCTGTTGAGGAGGGATATGGCAAAAGAAAACGCATTCTTTCCCCTTCACAAGGGTGAGGCAAGTACCGAAACCTTACAGTCTCTTGAGAATAACACCACTAATCAAGAAGAAATCCTTATTTAAGGGGGGGGGGGAAACAATTATAGACTTAAATAGAAGCCAAAATATACCCATATACATGCATTTCCTCTCCCTTAGAATGAGTCAGAATTCAGTGTCATGAATCGGCCTGTGTCCTAGCATGCGTTCTAACGTGTGCAATCACGTTCTCCAATAGCATGATCTTCCTCCATCTCTGCAAAAGAGTTTCATGCTCACATATAGCTAGAGAAGAAACAAGAAACACAACTGAGGGTATGCTTTATAAACAGCATTCAGGGAGTTTCCAGGCCTTTGTAAGTAATGCTCTTAGGTCACAGGTGTTGCATTTGTTTTCTGTGTCTTTAGGGTAAAGCTCTCTGCAAAGGATTTTACTGAGGGTGGGGGGTAGGATTCAAAGGCTCTGGGCAAAATGAAACATGGTGGTCTTTGATCACTCCAAGCCAACTTCGAAGAACACACCTATTTGTAAAAGTCCCTGATCCAAGAACATTACAATTCTCCACAGAAACACAAGCAATGCACGGCAGGAGAATGGGGACTCAGGACTTGGGCCCGAGGCACCCACACACATAGCAACAAAGAAAACAGCATGCAAACAGCAGCTGCACTGCCATACAGTGAAGACAGAGGCTGGCTTTTAGATCTAACATTGGAGAGAACAAAGACATCCCAATTAATCACAAGTTAGTCAAGTGGAAAGTTGGGGCTTATGCACCTTATCAACAACAACAACAACAACAACAACAAAATCATAGCAAATGCATATAGTTTGGCATATATTTTTCATGTATATAAACCACGGATTGCACAGACTTCCTATGGCCACAGCTGCCAGCTACATTATCCCTTTCTGAAAGGGCTTTGAGAAAGAAAATGAAAGGGGTAAAAATATTTCCATCTTATTACCTAGAAAGGGAGAGTGCACGTGCAAGTGAGCAGACTGTTGCCAGGTAATTTTTTGTTTGCCTTAAGGACTATTTTAATACAGATTTCTGGTAAATTTTAAGTTATCTAATGCATATTTTATTAAAGTTGATAACAATTATCAAAGTACCAACTTTAAGTTATAATATAGAGAACTCATAATTTAAAAGGATGCAAGGTAACAAGAGCAATAGTACATCATTGAAGGGAAATTCAGTAAAAGATCACTGTTATTACAAAGCATTAACCATCAGGAAAAAAGGATTAAACTCTGGTTCTAACAACCCTCAAATTCTCCCTTCTTGGAAATAAGTGGAGATAAAACGGAATAGAAAAAAAAAATCAAAATAAAATAAGGCTGTGCACAGTGACTCACACCTGTAATCCTAACACTTTGGGAGGCCAAGGTGGGTGGATTGTTTGAGGCCAGGAGTTCAAGACCAGCATGGTCAACATGGTGAAACCCCATCTCTACTAAAAATACAAAAATTAGCCAGGTGTGATGGTGCAAGCCTGTACTCAGGAGGCAAAGTGAGCCGAGATCATGCCACTTGCACTCTAGCCTGTGCAACAGGGTGAGATTCTATCAAAAAAAAAACAAACCAAAACAAAACAAAATGCAATCCTATATTATATGAGGCATGGAGTCACAAAGTGGTGCTTCAGCACCAAGTCTTTTACTTACTATGATCTGCACTCACTGCCCTGAGCCTCAGTTTCCCAGGTGTAAAACAAGATGAGAAATCCTTGACTTTTAGGGTTATCATCAGGACTGAATTAAATGACACAGCAGTACTCGTGAAAGGCCTCACGGAATTCTAGGCATATGGCAGGCTCTCCATAAATGGCTGCTCATATAGATAGTAGATACCTGTGGCCTTAGCATAAACCCAAGGATTAACCGAAATCTTGATCCTACATCTAGAAATATGACTGTACAACTTGATCTACCAAGACGGCAGATAAGATAATATACAGTAAGTACCATAATAAACTTTTAAGGATAACTTTTTAAAATTACATCAATACTAATTTTTAATTACTAGAAAAAACTATACTTTGATCAGTTAAGGCTCTCTTGTTTATAGGTAAAACATGCAGGGATAAGATTTTTTATCATAAATAACAGAATAAATTTTCTGAACATTTTACATGTGAATGCTGCTCACTTGAATCAATAAGCCTTTGTTTAAAATGATCATTTTATATCCCTCTGTTGATCTGTTTGTTGGGGCTGTGTGTGTGTGTCTGTGTGTGTGTAAGAACAAGAATGTGTACGTGTGGAGAAACCAGGCGCTTCCATGTTTTTAATTAAAGTATGGCAGGAATCTGTTTGTGCTTCAGAAGAACAAGTACAGAACTTCCTTCACAGAACAGAGAAGCCACTTGAATAAGGATTTATGCTGCGATTAGAGCCAAATATCTTTAAAATGAAGCAATCGCATAGGTTATTTTGTAAATATTTTATTAATCCTCTAAGAGCCTCCTAAGTGAGGCCTCACAGATACTTAGAATCTTAATCTGCTATGAATAAACGTTTCAATCCAGCGCCTGCATTCCAATGATCCAGGACTATGTGGTGGGGGAGTGGGGGGTGGGAGGTGGGGGGGAGTTTGTAAGGAGGTTTCAGGTATCACAGGTGCAACTCCCTATCAAGGCACAGAGCACTGCGACATCCTATTTCACCAGGGGCTGCTCGCTCCAGTGACTCAAGGAGATTACAAAAGTGCAACAGGCCTTGATGTCAGCTACGTGGCTTTACATACCTACTATGTCAGGGGCTCCCAACCTTCTGGGGAATTTATTCAAGTATAAGAGTTATTTTGTTTCTAACAACACCTTACACCTGCCACTGAGCTGGAAGCCTGCTCACTTCTCATGTGCATGCAGTTCACAAATGCTGGTAGTGTTCTCTTCAGTATAAAAGTAAACAAACTCTTGCTTCTACTTCCTAACAAATAATTTCTTTAATGCCTTTCCTTGATTTCATTCACACACCTCCAGTTGTAGACACAGAGTTACAAGATGAATTCAGAGACGCCTGCCTTTCATCACATGCAGTTCCTATTAACATTTAATGAGTGTCCATCGGCAAGTCTATGGATTGCTTTTTCCTCTGCCACTCTCTCAGAAATCCTCCTGCTGTCTCTGAGCTAACCCGGGATTTCTTCGCTCATGTTCTTTATTTTTTTATAACTCAAAACCATCTCCATCCACTAGGCAAAGAAAAAAGTTATTAAAGCCAGTTAGAACATGACATGCCGACATCAATTCAATTTGGCTTTATTATAAGAATTAATAAAGTGATACATCTAAGAACAGCTCAGGAGCAATCTCCTGAGATTCTGCCCCCAACTTTTATATTGAGATAAAGCACCTATGCCTGTACCTTCTCTACCTTCTCCAAAGCTTGAATTAAATTTTTGCCTTTAAGTGTAAACTGGTGTAAAGTGGAAACCAAAACCAAATCTTATACCTCCTGTTGGCAAAATGATTAACACAAAGAGCCAGAAGACAAAGTTTGGAGAAAAGTAAGAGAAAAAAAGCCCCATCTAACACCAGAAAAAAAATCCACATAATGGAAAGTGGCAAAGGCACATACGAAGGGCTTTACTTGTAGGATACTTTATCAAGTTTCTTCCAGCTACATAGTACCTCTTCCACAACGGAAATGGCGGGGGAGACACAGCCTATCATCAATCTGCAACAGAGATCCAAAGACCAGGTCATTTTCTCCATTCCTGCTTGTTCCTGGTCTTCACATTCTTCTCCTTTGGCAAAGAGATGCCCCTCCCTCTCTCTGTTCTCTGTTTTTGTGTATGATGTTCTAGTTATTTAATATTATGTCTCTTTTGTGCTCCAGATCCTGAATCACCCCAGCTGAAGTTTCTTCCCTTCTTCCAGGTTTGTTTGATTTCCTAGTTTCATGCCCAAATTTTAGAACTATCCTCTTCCTTCTCCAGAACTGATCATTTCTGGGGAACTGATCATTTCCCCCAGAGCCCACCCATTTCCTTCTTTCCTCACATTACTCCATTGGCCTCTCTCTTTCCATTTTTACCACTGAAAGCAATGTTGTTCTGAAAGGTGTGCAGGGAGACTAGTAGAATCTAAGAGTGTGCTGACTGTGTGTGTAACTGGAAACATGGAGCATCTCACAAAATGAGGCAGAAGTTAACTTTCAGGAGACTGAATGAGAGTGAATGAGAGCATGTTCTGACAACATTTTGGAAAGTTCAGAAAAATGACTACGCTGAAAATTTGCCACTGTGAGCATACAAGTATCTATTAAATTCTTGACTATCTATCCAAATGAAGGGAATACTTGATGCTATCTCACTGAACTAACAAAATTAGAATTAAATTTCCATTTGTTGCAAATGACGGTGACATATTAACAACGATAGGAGATTATTTTCTAATTCCTCCTCTGACTACAAAATTCACAACTGAAAAAGACAAAAATAGGGCCAGGCACAGCGGCTCACGTCTATAATCCCAGCACTTTTGGAGGCCAAGACGGGCAGATCACTTGAGGTTAGGTGTTTGAAACCACCTGGGCCAACATGGAGAAACCTTGTCTCTACTAAAAATACAAAATTGGCTGGGTTTGGTGGTGCACACCTGTAATCCCAGCTACTTGGGAGGCTAAAACAAGAGAATTGCTTGAACCTGGAAGGCAGAGGTTACAGTGAGCCATGATCGTGCCACTGCACTCCAGCATGGGCGACAGAGCAAGATCCTGTCTCAAGAAAAAAAAAAAAAAAAAGAAAGAAGGCAAATGTAAATGATTTAAAATGGGAGGGGCTGGTAGTAGATCCTAATAGCTAACATCTCTTTAAGATCCTCAAATAAATAATGATTAAAAATGTATTTATTCATTTTCTCTCCAGGCTGATGTTCAGATGATCTGCACAGGACCGGCATGGCACACAGGCCAATGTCTGGACATCTGCTCCAAGAGCACAGTGTCTGTGCCATTCAGGTCATTAGGATTAAGATTAACTATTACCCATATTATTTAATATTTAATACTTAAATATTTAATATCTAAGTATCAAACAAGCCTGGAAGAAGGGAAGAAACTTCAGCTGGGGTCATTCAGGATCCAAAGTACAAAAGAGACATATTATTAAATAACTAGAACATCATACATGAAAACAAAGAACAAAGAGAGGGAGGGGCATCTCTTTGCAGACTGATGATATGTTCTGTCTCCCCCACCATTTCCATTGTGGAAGAGGGACGATGTAGCTGGGAGTTACTTGATAAAGAATCCTGCAAGTAAACCCCTTCGTGTGTGCCTTTGTCATTTTCCATTAGTATTAAGTATTTAAATACTTAATATTTAAATATTAAGGGTAAATATTTAATATTAACATTAAATATTTTCCTAAACATACCTACTTTCCTTTTTTCTCAGAATATTTTGAAAGAAGAGTCTTTAATTTTTGTCTCTGAATTTTATTTTTCTAACTATATCATTATATGGTGTGATGCAAGGTTTTTTTCAGAATTCAACTCATATCTTTTCTACTTATCAATCCTGAAAAAGTTAAAACTAATCATGTTCTTTCACAAGTCTTCCATCAAGATGGGTGATACCCATGACTGAACTATGATCTACATGCTTACACTTAAACAAATCTGGAAGTGATAGCTCCTCCTATAGCCTTTCTCAATGCTAACTTAGCCCTCAGGATGATTCCGTGAATTCTAACACATGACTTTTAATCATTTCACTCTCTTGCCCAAAATTCTGCAACGGCTCCTTGTCTTCCAGAAGAGTAGTCAGCAGGCGGATGATCAGTGACAAAATATAAGTACACAGTGCCACTCTGGTACACTTACAGGAGTAAGACTGAAATGTGTTAATAAGGCCGGGCATGGTGGCTCACGTCTGTAATCCCAACACTTTGGGAGGCTGAGGCAGGTGGATGATCTGAGGTCAGGCGATCAAGACCAGCCTGGCCAACATGGCAAAACCCCATCTCTACTAAAAACACAAAAATTAGCCAGGCGTGGTGGCAGGCGCCTGTAGTCCCAGCTAATATGGAGGCTGAGGCATGAGAATTGCTTGAACCCAAAAGGTGGAGGTTGCAGTGAGCTGAGATTACGCAACTGCACTCTAGCCTGGGTGACAGTGAGACTCCATCCCCCACAAAAAAGTGTTAATAACTGGTAGGGCCAGGCAACAAGGCAACAATCAACCTGAACAGATGCCAACATGCCATTACTGATTAGAACACCAGCCATAAAAACAATTATTGGGCCACAAATGTATACTGGTTGAATATCACGTTCAAATTATATACATGTACTTACAATACAATACTAATATTTAATGCCTTATAAATATATTACACATATAATATGAATATTATAAGACAAATTATAACAAGATAAGGAAAAAAATCAACAGAAATTCAACACTTTCTTAATGAATCTCAATAAACTGCCTAAACTAGCTATCTAAAAAAAGTTCCACTTAGGAGATGACTAGTACAGAGTATGAACTTAAAATGCCTTCTGGATAACAAGGTCTCTCATGATCTGGTGCCTGACCAGGTTCTTATCCTCCAGAAATCCTGATTCACAAAATTCTGGAACATGCTATCACTTCTTCCAATTCTACCCTTGAGTGGATGCTGTTTCGTTACTGTGTTTCTGAAACACTCTTACTCCTACTCCCTCCCTCCCTCCTTCCTTCCTTCCTGTCCCTCCCTCCCTCCTTCCTTCCTTGTTTCTCTCTCTTCCTCTTTCTATCTTTCTCTCTCTCTTTCTTTTGAGACAGGTTCTCACTCTGTCACCTAGGCTGAAGTGCAGTGGCACCAACACGGCTCATTGCAGCCTTGACCTCCTGGGCTCAAGTGATCTTCCTGCCTCGACCTTCCAAAGTGCTGGGATTACAGGCATGAGCCACCATGCCCGGCCCTATTCTCATTTCTTGAGTGTCACTTCGAATGCTACCTACCTCTTTTGCAATGTCTTCCTTGACTGCCCAAGACATACTTAAGAGACTCCTTTCCTTATTAATGTCACAATAACAATAGCTAATATGTTTTGAACATTTGTTTTCCATCAAGTATTCTGCCAGGTATTTTATATGCAATATCTTTTATTTTTTTGAGATGGAGTCTTGCTCTGTCACCAGGCTGGAGTGCAGTGGCACGATCTCGGCTCACTGCAAACTCCGCCTCCCAGGTTCAAGCGATTCTCCTCCCTCAGCCTCCCGAGTAGCTGGGACTACAGGTGTACACCACCACGCCTGGCTACTTTTTGTATTTTTAGTAGAGATGAGGTTTCACCATGTTGGCCAGGATGGTCTTGGATCTCTTGACCTCATGATCCACCCACCTTGGCCTCCCAAAGTGCTGGGATTACAGGCGTGAGCCACCACACCCGGCCTATATGCAGTATCTTGAATAATTTCCCCAACAACCACCAGAAGGTAGGTACTATTATCATATGCAAGCTGAGGTTTAGGAGGGTTAAAAGCGTTATTCAAGGTGATACAGCTAACAGAAGGCAGGGGAGGTATCTAGGCCCAAATCTGACACTAAAGTGCATACTTTAGTCCATATCCCCAATAATATAAATATCCCATAGCACTGTAATTGTCAGTTTGCATGACAACAGGGATAGTAACTTTTCACCCTTATATTCACAGAAAATTCATGAAAATGCTTGCTAAATGAATATATCTACTTAAAATACTGGATTTTTAAAATTATGAGCTTTTCAGCTTATGTGCTATGGAACATTATATTTTATACCTGTGTGTGCTTTTTATATTTTAAACACTGCTAACAAACTAGGTACTGTATATGACTAAATTTTAGCTTATAAGGAGTAAAACTTGCTTTCACCTATAGCAATAAGAAGCTCAGAAAAAGAGCATGTTCAAACAGTACTAATGATTTGATATAGTTTGGCTGTGTCGGCACCAAAATCTCAACTTAAGTGGTATCTCCCAGAATTCCCACATGTTGTAGGAAGGACCCAGGAGGTAACTGAATCATGGGGGCCAGTTTTTCCCATGCTGTTCTCATGATAGTGAATAAGTCTCATGAGATCTGATGGGTTTTTCAGGGGTTTCCGCTTTTGCTTCTTCCTCATTTTTTCTCCTGCCGTCACCATGTAAGCAGTGCCTTTCGCCTCCCGCCGTGATTCTGAGGCCTTCTCAGTCATGTGGAACTGTAAGTCCAATTAAACCTCTTTTTGTTCCTAGTCTCCAGTACGTCTTTATCAGCAGCATGAAAACAAACTAATACAGTAAATTGGTCCCAGCAGAGTGGGGCATTGCTGAAAAGATACCCGAAAATGTGGAAGTGACTTCGGAACTGGGTAACAGGCAGAGGTTGGAACACTTTGGAGGGCTCAGAAGACAGGAAAATGTGGAAAAGTTTGGAACTTCCTAGAGACTTGTTGAAAGGCTTTGCCCAAAATGCTGATAGCAATATAGACAATAAAATTCAGATAAGGTGGTCTCAGATGAAGATAAGGAACTTGAAGGGAACTGGAGCAAAGGTGACTTTTGTTATGTTTTAGCAAGGAGACTGGCAGCATTTTGCCCCCACCCTAGAGATTTGTGGAACTTTGAACTTGAGAGAGATGATTTAGGGTATCTGGCAGAAGAAATTTCTAAGCAGCAAAGCATTCAAGACTTGCATGCTGTTAATGGCTTTCTTTTTTTTTTTTTTTTTTTTTTTTGAGACAATTTTGCGCTGTTGCCCAGGGCTGGAGTGTAGTGGTGCGATCTCAGCTCACTGCAAGCTCTGCCTCCCGGGTTCACGTCATTCTCCTGCCTCAGCCTCCTGAGTAGCTGGGACTACAGGTGCCTGCCACCAAGCCCAGCTAATTTTTTATATTTTCAGTAGAGATGGGGTTTCACCATATTAGCCAGGATGGTTTCTATCTCCTGACCTCACGATCCGCCCATCTCGGCCTCCCAAAGTGCTTGGATCATAGGCGTGAGCCACCATGCCCAGCCGGCATTCAGTTTTATAAGGGAAGCAGAGCACAAAAGTTTAAAACATTTGCAGGCTATGTGACAGAAAAGAAAATCCCATTTTCTGGGGAGAACTTCAAGCCAGCTGCAAATTTGCATAAGTAGCAAGGAGCCTAATGTTAATCCCCAAGAACATGGGGACAATGTCTTCATGCCATGTCAGAGAACTTCCCGGCAGCCCCTCCCATCATAGGCCCAGAGGCCCAGAAGGCAAAGGTGGTTTCATGGGCTGAGCTCAGGGTCCCCATGCTGTGTGCAGCCTAGGGACTTGGTGCCCTGTATCCCAGCTGCTCCAGCTATGGCTGAAAGGGGCCAACATACAGCTCGGGCTGTGGCTTCAGAGGGTGGAAGCCCCAAGCCTTAGCAGCTTCCACATGGTGTTGAGTGTGCAGGTACACAGAAGTCAAGAATTGAAGTTTGGGAACCTCTGCCTAGATTTCAGAAGATGTATGGAAACACCTGGATGCCCTGGCAAAAGTTTGCTGCAGGGGCGGAGCCCTCATGGAGAACCTCTGCTGGGGCAGGGCAGAAAGGAAACATAGCATGGGAGACCCCACACAGAGTCCCTGTTAGGGCATTGCTTCATGGAGCTGTGAGAAGAGGGCCACCGACCTTTTGACCCCAGAATGGTAAATCCACTGACAACTTGCACTGTGCGCCTGGAAAAGACACAGATGCTCAATGCCAGCCCATGAAAGCAGCCAGGAGGGAGGTTGTCCCCTGCAAAGCAACAAGGGTGGAGCTGCCCAAGATCATGGGAACCCACCTCTTACATCAGCGTGATGTGGATGTGAGACCTGGAGTCAAAGGAGATCATTTTGGAGCTTTAAAATTTGACTGCCGTGCTGGATTTCAGACTTGCATGGGCCCTGTAACCCCTTTGTTTTGGCCAATTTCTCCCATTTTGAATGGCTGTATTTACCTAATACCTGTATCTGGGAAGTAATTAGTTTACTTTTGATTTTTTTTTTTTTTTTTTTAAGACAGAGTCTCACTCTGTTGCCCAGGCTGGAATGCAGTGGCGCGATCTCAGCTCACCGCAACTCCCACCTCCTGGGTTCAAGTGATTCTCCTACCTCAGCCCCCCAAGTAGCTGGGACTACAGGAATGCAGTACCATGCCCAGCTGATTTTTGCATTTTTAGTAGAGACAGGGTTTCACTATGTTGGCCAGGCTCGTCTCAAACTCCTGACCTCGTGATCCACCTGCCTTGGCCACTCAAAGTGTTGGGATTATAGGCGTGAGCCACTGCGCCCAGCTGCTTGCTTTTGATTTTACAGGCCCGTAGGCAGAAGGGACTTGCCTTGTCTCAGATGAGACTTTGGACTGTGGACTTTTGGGTTAATCCTGAAATGAGTTAAGACTTTGGGGAACTGCTGGGAAGGCATGATTGGTTTTGAAATGTGAGGACATGAGATTTGGAGGGGCCAGGGGGCAGAATGATAAGGTTTGGCTGTGTCCCCACCTAAATCTCAACTTGAGTTTTATCTCCCAGAATTCCCACGTGTTGTAGGATGGACCCAGGGGGAGGTAACTGAATCATGGGGGCGGGTCTTTCCCATGCCATTCTTGGGATAGTGAATAAGTCTCACAAGATCTGATGAGTTCGATGAGTTCATCAGGGGTTTCTGCTTTTGCTTCTTCCTCCTCATTTTTTCTCTTGCCACTGCCATGTAAGAAGTGCCCTTTACCTCCAACCATGATTCTGAGGCCTTCCCAGCCATGTGGAACTGTAAATCCAATTAAACCTCTTTTTGTTCCCAGTTTCGGTTATGTCTTTATCAACAGCATGAAAACAAACTAACACATGATTCTCTTAAGATTTGTAAGGATATATTCCAAAGGCCTCACAAGAACTATATTGTCCTGCACTGACTGACACAAAGGGAAAGGAAATCTGGACAGTACAGATATATAACCTCACCCCTTTCTCATCTTACTTCTCCTTCCCCTCTCACCTCCTAGGAGAAAGGAGGAAGAAAGAGAGGGAGACAGGGTGAGAGTGAGACAGAGTTGCAGGAATAAATAGAAAAGCTGGTAGTAAGCTTACATGAGGTGCTGCCCTGCATGTGTCAGACAGAGAGAATGATGGAAATTAGGAAAATCTGAGATCTAAGCCTTCAAAACATGTTGTGGTAGCTCTACCTTCACCTAGGTTCTTGTGTATGCCTTCTCTCCTCTGCAGACTATGCACTCTTTAAGGATAAAAATTCAGAAGAGGTCACTTGGCTCAGTTACCTTCCAACTCCTTCCAGACTGGCTCGCCTATTTACTCAGTCCTAAACCAGCCTCTTAGCTTTCAAACATAGTGAAACTTCTAAAATCCAAGAATGGTCCACATCTTATAATCCTTCTTCTTTTTACATCTCTTAGAGGCAAGTACTGCTTTATGGAACTTCAGAAATACCAAGAGATGCACCAGAAAATTCAGCCATTGGAGGCTCAATGAATAGTAAATGAAAGGTTAATGTTGGAAGTTATGAGAAACAGCTACTTAATGAAAGGGGTGAGACATAAAAAACTAAATTTTAGTTATGTTGATACAGATTTGTGGATCCTGCCACCAGGCATCAGAAGTCAGTGGACATTTGAAAATGTGTAACTACTACAAAAAGAAGGTGGAAGCATGGGAAATGGACATGGATCATCTACAGAGAGGCAGCAGCTATATGTGGATACTATGGCAGAGTCTCAAGGCACATCTAGACAGACAGGAGACAACAGTGGAAAAGGACACATATCTGGGAGACTTCTTTGGAGCTAAGTATGATACAAGAAGAGCAAATCAGCTGGCTCTTACTTCTTTCCCTATGAGGTGTCTCTAGTGTGTGGGCAGACGAAATGGCACTTGTCACAGTGGAACCTTACATCTCTGCAGAAGAGAAGAAGCTATTTTAATAAGTATTATACAGTGGAATGCCATGGACCAAGAGTCAGAAGAATTCAGATTATTTTTTTTTTTTTTTTTTTGAGACGGAGTCTCGCTCTGTCGCCCAGGCTGGAGTGCAGGGGCCGGATCTCAGCTCATTGCAAGCTCCGCCTCCAGGGTTTACGCCATTCTCTTGCCTCAGCCTCCCAAGTAGCTGGGACTACAGGCGCCCGCCACTTCACCCAGCTAGTTTTGTGTATTTTTTAGTAGATATGGGGTTTCACTGTGTTAGCCAGGATAGGATGGTCTCGATCTCCTGACCTTGTGATCTGCCCGTCTCGGCCTCCCAAAGTGCTGGGATTACAGGCTTGAGCCATCGCGCCTGGCCAGAATTCAGATTCTTTAACAACCGACCATACTTCAAATTTCTCATGTTCAGAAGGGGATCTTACTTTTTCCCTTACGGGGTTCTAACAAGAAACAAACCTGAAAGTGCTCTGTAAAGGTAAGACTGCTATACAGGGATATAAGGTAGCACTTATGAATTCCTTTAAGAAACTCAAGTTAACTCTTCTGAATTAAAAGGCTACGAGGAAGTATTATTTTAAAATATAAAAATAAAAGTGCTGATCCCAGCTCAACCACTGTCAAAGCAACCTTAGGCAGTCACTTCACCTCTCCATGTTCCAATTTAAAGAATTCAAATTTCATTCCTGACTATCTCATGAAGATACAATGATGGGGCTGGGTGTGGTGGCTCATGCCTGTAATCCCAGCACTTTGGGAGGCTGAGGCAGGTGGATCACCTGAGGTTAGGAGTTCGACACCAGCCTGACCAATATGGTGAAACCCCATCTCTACTAAAATGACAAAAATTAGCTGGGTGTGGTAGTGTACTCCTGGAGACCCAGCTACTCAGGAGGCTGAGGCAGGAGAATCACTCGAACCCAGGAGGTGGAGGTTGCAGTGAGCTGGTATGGTGCCACTGCACTCCAGCCTGGGCAACAGAGTGAGACTCTGTCTCAACAACAACAAAAAATAACAAATAAAAAATTTCAAAAAAGATATGATGATGAGTAAGTACTTAAAAGTGTTTTCAGATCCACTGGGCAATGTCTTACCACTTAGGGGGCAGTCATGTGATATTACAAATTGTCTGAATAACTTTTTAAGCTTTGTGATGTTTCTCCAAAATCTCTGAGTCTTTGATACCAAAGATAAACAAAGATACCCAATCTTGACTGATGTAGCATTTGCTTTCAAGTTCTAAGAGAACTATAACTTGTAACTTCACTAACAGAATGCACAGTGATCTGCTGTAAAAATTAAGCAAGTCACTTATCCTTGCATATTGAATAAAAGTTAAGATTATACATCCTAATTGAAAAGAATATCTCCCAGGAAAAAAAAAAAAAAACATTAACTCCACATACAAATCCCTATATGTTGTTTTTTAAAAATCATTTCATAAAACAGCAGAAAGAAGAACACTTGGGAACATTAGATGTGAAAATAGGCAAGAGAAAACGAGGACCTGAATGGAGGGAGACAAGTGTTCAAGGGCTATTTAGAAGGCTGACGCAATGACGCAATGATATTTACTTAGATGGCTGAGGCAGCACCGTTTTTTTTTTTTTTTCTTTTGTTTTGTAACTGAATAGAGGAGGTGACAAAGAGGAGAGCATGGAAGATGAACCCTCAATATTGCACCCTGGATGTCCTCCAGGTATGTGCTGGTGGGGAGAAGGTTTGATGAGAAAGATGAGTCAAATTATTAATACATATACTGAGAATAAAGTATCTCTGCAACATTTTGTTTTGAAAATTGCCTTACTGACTCCTAGTTTATCTTCATATAGTGTACCAGAAAAATGCAAAGTGTTTTAATTGCACTTCAAGTTTTCTTTGAAAAAAATCAAATTGGTAGAATGTTTAAATACTCAGAGAATATCCCAAAACTGAGTTATTTGTAGAAGAAATATTCACATACCATAGTAATTCTAGTCTCCCAGTCATTAAAAAAACCCATGATGAATACCACATGGTGGACTCATCTTGGGAGCTCTCTATCAAAAGGTACTGAAAATGGCATTAAAGCAAAAGAACTTCAACCAGACTTCTGTGTTCCAGCTTCAACACAGGAAGAACTACATAGACCTGGACAGCTGGAAGATGCCATGCCATCTGAGATTGCAGCAAAGGAAGGAAATATTAAAAGGCTTTTCAACACTCTAGGTACAACACTTTTCGGAAAGTAAGTCTGACTTTACACCACGGTGAACTCCAGGAAGGCTTTAGTCTCATGAAAATAGCAGAGAATCTATTAAATTCATGAACATAAGGACACTGGGTTAGATTTTTCCAAGCCATAATGTTAGCAGGGGTTAATGTGCCTATATAATAGAAGATCTTATTGTACATATAACATAGCCTTTTGAACACACCTGTGTTCACCTGTACACATGTTATATACTTGCCTCTTTACCCTAAACATGGCAATGTTTTTAAAAACAATGTCAAAAGTTATTTCAAAAACTCACAGTATGTTGCTATGGTGCATGCTGCTGCAAAGAAAAAGCTAATGGGCTCTCTACTTAATGTGATTACAGCCATTATTGACATAATGCCAGGAAGACGCAAAACCATTAGCATTACGCTACAGCTCACTTAAGTATCCACTCAGATTCAGTATTTGATCCACAATTTTAATTTTGTTCTGCTCTATTCAGAGCTGTATTACACAAAATGCATAATTAAAAGCTGCTGTGATTCTCTCTACTTCTCAAATTAAAAACATAGCAAACATTTGTAGTTCTAATCCACTAGAAATTAATAAATCAAATAGTGTCTTTTATCCTCTTTCCTCCATATAATTCAGACTGCAGGTTGGGAATACTTTTGCCTGCAAAAGAGTATGCTACAGAAGGAGCAGCTGCTCAAAGAAAAGTCTCCAAACTGCCTACTGTAAAGGCAGGTGAGAACCTGGAGGGCCTAGCAGCACTGATAGCCTTATAATTCCAAGCTTTAAGCCGGAAGGGCTTTCTGGAAAGAAAAATTTTAATCAATTCACCATAAATCCTTTTGATGCATTTTCCTTCATTAGCTCACTTTGTCAAGCATACACATGCTCCTAATTTAATTTAATCAAATGCACCATGTCTTTCTGTCAACAGTGAAGCAATTCCCATGTCCAAAAGATCTCCTATCAACTCCCTACCCAGGACAGCCTGGAGGGGAAGCTGACGAGAAAGAGTTTTGCTTTATCCACCATTAAAACTGAAAGGGCTTCCCCCTGAAGATCGGCCATCAAGAGCTGAGCCACTGACGCCATTCCTAGTTCCACTGCTACTAGAAGCCTTCATCACTTGCAATAATAGAGGATGATGATTCATTACAATAAAAACAGTATCTACTCCCCTGTGGAAGATAATCCTAGGGAAGTTCTGGAAGGAGTATTAAAAACAGCAGCAGAGCAAAGAGGGGGAGTGTGTATCTAAACCTAGGCTCCCACACTGCCGTGGAGTTTCTGCTGTACACACCTGAGGCCCTCCCTTTAGGTCGCCGTGGCCAGTTCTTCCAAGTATATAACCCCTCATCATCACCATTTTCCTCATTAATTGCAACTCATCCTTCAGACCTCAGCTCAAAGATCACTTTGTCAAGGAAGTGATTTCAGAAGTACACTAGATGACTTGCTTTTTAACCCGTGTATGTGTGTTGTTTATTTAAAAAACTCTGGCAGTCTGACACTGTCTCCTTTCCCTAGTCTCTAAGCTCCAAGAAAGCAGGGACGACGGGTTTATCTAGCTCACCATTTTAACTTCTAGAAACTTTCAGCTTTGGCATATAGTAGGCACCAAAAAAAAAAATATATATATATATGTCAAATGACTGAATGCTAAATTAATCTACTGTGATCCAATGGTCTTCCTATACATGCCAAATTTCTGTCATTTTCTACAGCTATTTAGTATTACAAGGTGATCATTCCCGAAATCATATTTTTGAAAAAACTATAATGATGCAAGGGTTTGGAAATGTACAAAAAAAATTTTTTTTTTTTTTTGAGACGGAGTCTTGCTCTGTCATCCGGGCTGGAGTGCAGTGGCCGGATCTTAGCTCACTGCAAGCTCCGCCTCCTGGGTTTATGCCATTCTCCTGCCTCAGCCTCCTGAGTAGCTGGGACTACAGGCGCCCACCACCTCGCCTGGCTAGTTTTTTGTATTTTTAGTAGAGACGGGGTTTCACCGTGTTAGCCAGGATGGTCTCGATCTCCTGACCGCCAGGATGGTCTCGATCTCCTGACCTCGTGATCCGCCCATCTCGGCCTCCCAAAGTGCTGGGATTACAGGCTTGAGCCACTGCGCCCGGCCCAAAAATTTTTTAATTTATGGGTTTTACATGTGTCTGTGGTAGGGAAAGAACATCAGCTGGGAGGGGGTCAGAAGTAATGTAGGATCCAGAAGAGCCTTCAAGAGGAACCCCAATATTCAATGAGAACTTAAATACAAGTGTCCCAAACCATCATGTTGCTCCATCAGGGTAGAAAAGGAGAGGACAGGAAGAAAAGAAGCAAGAGAGAAAAAGACCTCTCTTTGAAGAATAGCCAAAGTATCATTTGGGTCTCTAATCCCAGCACTTTGGGAAGCTGAAGCAGGAGGATCACTTGAGGCCAGGAGGTGGAGGTTCTAAGTGAGCAATGGTCACTCCACTGCCCTCCAGCATGGGTGACAGAGCAACACACTGTCTTTAAAAAGAGAAAATTTTAAAAGTATCATGCAGCTTCAGAATGCTCTTTGATTACCTTTAGGGTCTAGTATTGGCTTTCCTTGATAAAAATGTGACAAGGAGATTTTAAAAAAAAGTCCTTAATTTTCTTAACAAATCAAGATTTGAAAATGTCTAAGCAACAGCCAAAGCTGTCTCACTAAGACAGTCATTTATTAATGTCAAACTTAAACATTTTTTCAAAAAGAAGTTATTTTTCTCTTACCCTCTTGGATCTGTTTTGTAAGCTTCCTGACTTTAAATTTTGAGCTATTTCTTCTTGCTGAAAAGCTAACAACTTCATTCAGACATTTAATGTATCTAGACTATTTCCATATCACCCTAAAAAAAGTTTAAAAAATATTTATAGGGAAAAACATATAATTATATTTCATTTCAGCTTTAACATTACAGAATTTTCTTTTTTATCAAAAATTTGATATCTCCATTTCTTTGTATCATAATCCTGAATTAAGAGGTGTTTTGTCTAGAATGCTTTCAAAAGGACAGGCATCCTCAGAGCAGGCCTGGAGGGGAACGTCCTTTGGCTCCTACTTTAGAAGCAAATCATAGAACAAAGGGGATACTCTCCTCCGGGGGGGCTACCTGGCCCCTGATTTGAACTTCTCAGTATGTCTTTTTGTAGGTGCTTAGGAACTATAATTTCTCCTTAGAAAAATACTTGAGTGGGCCCCTGCATCTTTCCATATCCTGCAAACAGATGACAGGAGTAGTCAGGCAGGAAAAAAAAAAAAACCCAGCTGTATCTGGATCATCACAGCCTGAGGTAGTTCATTTCTTTGTTTCATGGCTCTAACTGTTCTGTGTCTTTCCTTCCACTGGGCTGAAATCTGCCTTCCTATAAATTTCCGTCCTCTGAGGTATTAACAAAAGCAATCTGCTTCCTGGTCCACGTGCATCTCCCTTACAGATGGGGAGGAGACTACATTCTGGCAGGCTTTTCTGCAGTCCAAACATTGTCAATGGCTTCCCCGTGGTCAGTCTGCAGACCCTTCACCACCCTGGTCATGATTGGTGATCACATTTCAATTGCTCAATGCTCCTCATACACAGTGGTACCCAGAATTAAAACCAAGATCCCAGAAGTGATCTGTGAAGAAGGGGATAATATCACCATAATTCTGCTGTTAATGAGCAAGGGCACCATTTCTTAAAAAGGCGCATGGTATAAATGACACAAAATACAAACATTTTCAGCTTAATATTTCTTCCACACGGTTATAAAATACTGCCTTTTTAAAGATGTCATCTATAACCTAATTTCTGATCTTATTCTTCAATGAACAGTGTTAGTGTAACAAAATATTCAGCTTAAAAACATCTTTTAACACAAATTATAAGATGAAAGGACTATCAGATGTTTTAAGTATAGATCACAGAATGTACAGATGCTTATTAGCTTCAGAAAATGTGAACTCCATATTAACTATACAGCTGCTGGCAAACTCTTCTAGGTCAAAAAGGAATGTCAGTGTGTAAGAGTACCTCTAAATTGAAGTAACTATTTTGTGACTCCCTGCATTCTGACTTCTCAAAGCTCTTCCAGTTCAGACTAAAGAAAAGAAGCATGACCTTGACATTAAACAGATGACCAACAGGCAAATGGGACTTCAATTCACAAAAACCAAAAGGACTCCAAAAAAGAAAAACTTGGTGGTTGGGGCTGGGAGCGGTGACTCACGCCTGTAATCCTGGCACTTTGGGAGGCCGAGGTGGGCAGATAACCTGAGGTCAGGAGTTTGAGACCAGCCTGGCCAACATGGTGAATCGTCTCTACCAAAAATATAAAAATTAGCCAGGAGTGTTGGCACACACCTGTAATCCCAGCTATTCAGGAGTCTAAGGCAGGAGAACTGCTTGAATCTGGGAGGCAGAGGTTGCAGTGAGCCCAGTGTGCCACTGTACTCCACCCTGGGTGACCGAGTGAGACTCTGTCCAAAAAGAGAACAGAACAGAACAGAAAAGAAAAGAGAAAGTTGGTGGTTGGAAATTTATCCCCAACTTTGACTAAAATGGGATTTCAGAGGGTGTGTTCATGTGTGTGTTTCAGACCACTTCAATCGCCATCCCTCATTGCAAAGAATACAGCACCTAGGAAAAGTTTTCAAGTTTCAAAAAGGTTCATTTTTCCTTCAGTGACAGGGAGGTGTAAGAGCCTTCCTCTTCAATATTTTATTATTAAAATTTTCAAATACGCAGAAAAGTCGAATGAATTGTATAGTGAGCACTTATGTATCTACCATCTAAATTCTATAATTAACATTTTAATAGATTTGCTTTTAAGAGTCTTTTTTATGTATCATTGATCAGCATGAGAAAACAGTCTTATAATTTACAATTTCGGGGGGAAAGTTCCCGATATCACTGGGTCAGCACACATTTTTGAAGTACAGAAATAAACATTTCAAGTGTTTAAGTTAGGCTAATATAATTTTGCTTTCATTTAAGATCTAACTTCTTTATGCACATTGGGTAAAATATTTGCTAGATTATTTATGTTTATTTTAATAGCTCGGCACAAAGATAGTAAAATGTTATCTGTAACAGCTTAACCTTTGGAAGAATACATACCTTTGACAGTTTCCAAATGTTTCTAAAATCTTGAAAATTATTTGCAAGCTACTTGTGGTACCCCATGAATCAGCTTAAGTTATTATCATAAAATAAGTATAGCAGCTATTATAATATTCAGTATTTACTATGTGGCAAGTACCATTCTAAGAAGTACTTTGCATACTTTAGCTCATTCAATACGTGTAACATCTCCATTAAAACGGTGCTTTTAATATTATCACCTCCATTTTAAAAATAAGAAACATGGCACAAGTTTAGAGGTGGGATTCTACTACTACAAGTAGTAGAGGTGGGATTCAAACTTTGGCAACCTAGCACTGTACACTTTTTGGCTTCTCAGTACACTGCATAGCCTCTCTAGCAAACAAAAACAACACTATGCCTGATGAAAATGCAATTTGTTAAATTATTACCATCCCATCGCTGATATTACTGCTAACTTAGGAACTGGTTATTTTCATTTCAGAAACTGAGGCAATGTTCAATTTCAATGAATATTTTTTAAAGCCAACAAGTTGTTAGTTTCTGAATAAAAATTATATGTACAAGGTACAGTGTGGTTATAATATATTTGGAGAAGAAAGTATGTGTCTATACTGAGAATGAAATTAATGCCTATACACAAACACATACAGTCCAATATGCAAAGAGTATGTGTGATCTTAGACAAGATAATTAATTTCTCTGAACCCACATCCTTGTTGACAAAACGAGGGTAATACTATAATCTTAGTCCAACTTCACGGGATCATTATGTGAATTATAGTGGAGAATCTGAGTTCCAAAGTATGTGTAATAGAATAAGTACTCAATAAATGTTAGCTACAAACACATATAAAAACCTTAGCACTGTATGTGGCACATGCTGAACACTAAAAACTGTCATCAGTAATAATAATATTAACAACAATAATAGAAGATCAATATATGTCAATAATAACTAATGTTCACTGACACCATGGGGGAAATTATAGATCCATAATTGTGTTTTAATGTTTCCAAAAGAATAATTTTAATCTTGGCCAAACACAGTCTTCCAGCAGATTGCATCATAAAGGATACTTCTGATTAAATCAAAATGACCAAATAGTACTACAGCAGATTTAGCAGAATAATTTAATTTATAAATAAATCAAATTGGTATCAGTGCAAGGTCCCTGTCGGCTATCAGATCCAATTGTGTCAACCCAACAGTGTTGGGAAACCTTTAAAAAAATACTATAAATATTCATCTATAGAAACTCAAACTAAAAGGCAAACAAACAAAAAAACCCTCTTCTTATATTGAACAACACAAAAAGGAAATAAAGTCTATTTTGACAGTTTAAATTTTAAGTTAGCACTGAAGAAGGTGATTGCAGACACTGATTCTAAGACTCTCGTTTCTCCTTACTCATACAAGGATAATGAGACATAAAATCTTTCTTACTTCCAAACCCCACAGCCTGCAGATAATTTACAAAATCTGCTACTTCTTCTCTATCAGGAATAACTATATCAAAAGAAGATTCCCTTCCCTCTGTGTTTCTAATTTAAATGAATAAACTCAGAGGAATCAACCTGTGCATCATCACAAACTTCAGACTCCAGGACTCTCTGGACCAGACTGGGGTCTCAGAGAACAGCCAGAGAGTCACTGAACCCCTCAGATAGCTGTAAGTGAAAAGTCATGCAAAGGTCCGGGGCTTTCCTTGGCCAGCCCATCAGTCCACTCATGTGTGACTAACACCCCAACTATCCATCTGTCTGGACCATTTAGTCTTTGCAGGTACAAATGGCAATTTGCTGTCCATTTTCAATTACACATGTATTTTCTCCACTATATCTAACAGCATGTAAAACAAAAAGTGCCATTTTGTACACACAAAGGCACTTACCAGGGCTCGGTGGATCTCAACACCATGCACTCTGAAAGGATTGATGATGGTGTGATGGGAATGGGACAGGAAATGAAAAACTCTGTTTTCCCCTGTTAATACCATAATGTCACTTGATTGCTAAAAAAAAAAAAAGTATAGTCTCTACCACCTTGTGCCACTGAAAAAGACACTGTTGAAACCAAGAGACTTCTGTCCTGATACGAGCATATTTCATTTCCTTACATACTGTTCCCTTCCTTTCATTTCCATTATTTCATTGCTCTCAAATTACGTGTATCTGCGTGGTTTCTTCAAGACACAAGATTTGAATACTATAAAGATATGTGGTTTTGGCTGCAAGTGGGCAATCCAGTCCTTAAACAGATGCTATAAAAGACCATATCCAGGTTTCCCAAAATTTTGGTAGAACTTATTTAGCAATAATTAGCAATGATTACATGGTATACAGAGTGGTATATACATTGTATGCCATGAAATAGGAGGAAGCCATAAATCTCCAGATGAAAATATTAATTTCATATCCCACATAGCTAATTCTACTGCTATTGCAGGATCAAGAACTTGGGAAAGCATCTGCTTTAACTCAAATCCAAGCAAATACACATGCATATGTGTAGATTATTTTGAGGGATACTTATTTCTACAGTAACAAAAAGGGAGTGGGATAAAAGGCAAGCTGCCCTTGTATAAAATTCCCTAAGGAATGGTCCCTGAGCAAAAGGACTTGAAAGCCACCCATGGAAGATGTCACAGACTTTCAGGCTTCTATGCACCCATCTTCAAGCATGACCCTGTCCTAAAGCTTTTCTTTGCTCCACTCACCCAAACTACTTTGTAGACTTCTATACGCCATGGGTGCTTAACAAATCCTGGCTGATAAAGCTAATGGCAAAAGAAAAATCGACCCAGAATCCCAAATCACCTACCAACTCTTCTATTCTTTCTGGCTCTCCCAGGAGGAAGTGGTTGTGATTAACTTCTTAAAATGATCCCACAGCTTTTGCTGTGGTGTCATGTCCCCTCCAAACTCAGGCACCTCTATCTGACTACTGACTTCCTCCTGTTTACTGACTACTAACTCTCTCTCGTTAAATTTTGAACAATCTATGCCGTTTTACACCTTACAGCTCAGAAAAGGCAGCACAGTAGCTGGTGTAGGAATGTGACAGAATGTTTTTATTCCACCCCCGAAATAAAGCTCCTTGTTTTTGACACACTGGAAAATGTACAGCCAGAGAGTGCTCGAGGCGAAGATGCCACCCCAGCCTTACATCTGTCTGCTTTCATTTGTCTACAACTGTGCTTATAGATAAAACAAGCTTTCCAGATGTCATCACAAGCAGGGCTCATATGCTGACTTCACTGAGACACCATTGTTGGCTGCCAGCATAACAGAGTTGTAAAACTAAAATATTTAAACTCTGAGCTACCCAAAACAACTTTGAATGTCACACAGGATCTTATTTCAGGATTAATTAATGTATACCCCAATAAAATAATCATGTGTTAAAAACAGAGCTGGCTGGCATGCAAGTGGATCTAATTTTCCTTTTTCCAACTGTTCCAATGGTATGCAATAGCATCATGAAGAAATTTCTGAAGGACAGCGTTTATGTGTATACCCTATCAAGTTCTTAAGTTTCAGGTGCTACATTTCACTGTGCCAGGACCTATATGTTCTCGTTGTTTAAAACAGACATAATGAACCTAATATGAACAAAAAGCAATATGCCAGGCACAGACTATAAAGACATTTCCACTGTCAGAGGGGAAGACCAATGACAAGTGATGGGGAAGATTACTAAGAGGCATTGTTATACGCATCCATATGTGAAGCTTGGCTTCAGGCAACCTGGTATCAGGGAGCTTGAATGTTTGTTTGAGAACACAATATCCCTGTGGTTATAATTACAACCACTGTACAAGAAGAGGACTGCTGTGGTTTCATAATGCCCTTAACAAAGAAGAACACATCACTCCTGTGCTTCCAGAAAAATTCCACACACGCACACACGCACACACACACACGCACGCACACACGCACACACGCACACACGCACACACACACATTATTTCTATTCTTTTTCTCTGAACCTGCCCAACAATTTAGTTTTCATTGAGTGAACGAAAGGGAGTTCAGCTTCGGTCTAAATGACCATTCCTCATAACCATCTAATACAGTGGTTCTGAACTGGAAAAAGCAGCTCTTTCACAGTTGGGTACATGAGACCTCCACTCATCTCCCACTAACTTGGGCTTTCCTGCTGCTCTGATTAAGTCTCTTCTAGCCCAGTTTGCATTTTTGTAAACTTGGGTCAGGGATGTTCATTAAGCATCTGTTACTCAAAAACTGTTTTGTGGGTCATTCTGGTTTTAGAGGCCAAATCCATCCACCACAAGCCTTCTGGAATTTCTGCTTAATTTAATAAGAGACCAACTTTGCATTAACCCAGTCAAGGCATCATATAGGGTCTGTCAGGGCCAGTCTTACACCCCACTGGGCTCATTTCATGTTGCTAGGGCTTACCAAAAAATTAAAATTAAACAGCACATTCTAGCCTGGGCAACATAGTGAGACCCTGTCTCTACAAAAAGATTTTTAAAAACAGACAAGCGTGGTGGTGCGTGCCTGTAGTTCCAGTTGCTTGGAAGGTTGAGGGGGGAGGACTGCTTGAGCCCAGGAGGGTGAGACTGCAGTGAGTTATTATCACACCACTTCAATCTAGCCTGGGCAACACAGTGAGACCCCATCTCAAAAAGAAAAGACAGAAAGAAAAAAGCATGTTCCAGGCAGTCCACAACCCTTCTCAATCCCCCATTTGTACCCCCAAGGTACTGTAGAATAAAACATTTACTTGTGATAGCCTTCCAGGAGACCATTTATAGAGAGGAAAAGGGAGTCAGTTACTTTGCTTTCCCACCATCCTGAATGTTCCCATCTTCTCTTGAGCCGATCTTAGTTCGAATCCTCCGAAAATAAATCACCCCAAAGCACTCAAGATTTCCCCAAAGGCTCCAGCAGGCTTTCTGCTTTGTGTGTTTCTACTCCTGTGCTGGGAGGCTAATGTGTTTGAGGAATGTTGTTTTAATGCAAAGAACTTAGTAGAGTCAAAACAACCTGCCATAGCGATCAGTCTGCCTCTGATGATCCTGGCCTCTGTCACTCCTGTTTCAGCCAGAGAGGAAGAGGTCAGAGGAAAATGAGGACCTGGGTGTTAAATTCTGGTCACTTCTAAGTGTTTGGACAGCAATATACTTCTTGAAATCAGAATAGTAATATCATTCCTGGTTCTGTGGGACTTGATGTTCCTTCATTTGGCTAAATTTTTAGGATGGGGCAGGAAGAATTAATACTGAAGCACACCCTGCACTTAATCTTCTGACACCCAAATCAGTGCGCACCCATTTTAATATCCTCCCAGTACTATGCTTGGACGATGTCATCTGCAAGATTCTCTTCATAAGATTATTATGAGTGATGCTTACACTAACCCTAATTTTCAGCAAACACGTATTCCTCAGAAACATTTAATGATACATTAGGCTCACAAATGTTTGCACTGAAGTTTACTTTCTGTTCTTTAAAGTTCTCCTGGGTTTCTATAGGGATGCAAATTATTAAACTGTAGCAATGTGGGAGATTCACAACTTTTTTTTTTTTTTTTTTTTTTTTGGTAGAGGCAGGGTCTCACTATGTTGCTCAGGATGGAGTGCAGTGGTGGGATCACAGCTCACTGTAGCATCAAACTCCTGGGCTCGAGCAATCCTCCTGCCTCAGCCTCCTGAGGAGCTGCGACTACAGGCACATGACACCATGCCTGACTAATTTTTTTTTATAGAGATAATGTCTCGCTCTGTTGCCCAGCCTGATCATGCAATCCTCCCATCTTAGCCTCACAAAGTACCAAAATTACAGTTGTGAGCCACCATGCTTGGCCGTAGACATCATTAATCTCATTTTTGTCTTTTAAATCCACTGGGAAATCCAGAAGTGACACTTTCTATATTCCCCTTTTACAGATGAGAAAAGAGATGTGTAACTCAGTTACCTGTTTGCCTAAGGGCAAGACAGTAAGCCTGGGGCTGAGTCAGTTTATGTGAAGAACAACTAGAAGCACAGTCTTGCGGGCATCAAACATACTCTCCTGGCTACAGACCAGAGGATGTAATAACAGCAGTAAGTCTGTCGGCTGGGGGCGGAGGGGGTGGGCAGTTCTGAACACTGACACCTAACAGGATGTGCACTGTTACTCTCAGGTCCTTATTTGAATACAATTGCACTTAAAAAATAACCCAATTTAACAATTCAGAAGTTCTGATACATGTTTTATAAAAATGTATGAGAGACCTAAAAGCCACGGAGAGCCATAACTTTGAGCTGCCTCATTTGTTTCTCTTTTATTACAGTCCTGCACAGTGGGCACAAGCTCTTCACTGAAAAGAGAACATTAAATCTTTATTCTAAACTGTTTTAGCAGAACAGTATTAATAGTTGAATATATTTTGTCTGACTTATAAAATACCATTCAAATAAGACCAAAGAGAGCACTGAACCCCAGCCAAGTCCTATGAGAAAAAAGTGACAAGTTATCTTCAGAAACAATAATTTCTTGTCACTCTTAAGATTCCAGTAACATGTCCACTGCTATATAAGCCCAAAAGCTGATTTCTTGGAGTGAAGGTAAGCTATTCAGAAATAAACATTTCTCTGGGTCCCCCTTAACAGGGAAAGCAGCCATATGAAATATTCTTTCTCTTCCTCGAATGTCTGTGTGGTCTTTCCTAGTGCAGGATCAGTAAGCAAACCATGAGGAAACCACTTTGTTTCCATGGATATTTTACCATAGATGGAGAAACAGGACAAGATTGAAATTTAGAAGAGAGGGTTCAATCCCGTAAAATATTCAGGCATCAGTACAATTCAATTCAGCAAAAACCCCAATACGACTATTTTTGGCCCCATCTTTGGAGCTCTTTGCTTTATCTTTGTACTACTAAGCTACACATTCCCCACGGCATGCAAAAAGGCACCGTTTCCCCTCTCCTTACATGGCAGTGTGGGTTACTACAAACAATTTTGGTGAGATTAGCCAAAAACCTTAACAATGGCCTTTTTCTCAGGTTTCCAATTTTCTATCAAATTCACAAGGGATTTTTCTCCCCAACCTACTATATCTTGATATTCCAAATAATATAAAAAATAAAATATTAACAACTCATAAGTTAGGAAGCCTGTTTTCTGCTCTAAAGACCTCTTTAAGTAATCAGAGGGGTGACAACAGTACTAACAGCTAAATAGGGTTTACATAACACTAGCAGGCCTATACTTACACTAATGGAAAAATTACACTGAACCTCGTTTGAACTCACAGAAATAAATTAGGCAAATTTGTAGGAATATTCACAGTATCTCTACGTAAACACTACTGAGTAAAATGTTTTAGTGGGAAACAAAATTTTTTCTAATTAGCAAATGAATGGGTTTAGTCTGGAGATCTTTTCATGCACTAAAATATCTAATTCAGGGCTTAGCCTGCAAATATGACAGATTAAATACTGCCTTAGATACTGTATTGACTGTAAGTTCTATAAAAAGAAATGCTGTAGTGAAAGCATTCATGAAATACTTGAATCTGAATCCCGATCATTCAGTTTGCCTGTCACTAGCCAATCAAGGAGCAACGATTAAAGTCTAAACTAGATCAAAACCGAAACAGTCTTAAAAGGTGATGGCCTAAACAGAGATAAAGCCTTCTTTTAGCAAAATAAAAAAACAAAAACAAAACAAAACAAACAAACAAACAAAACAACTGATTAGTAGACCCAGTAAAAATTATAGGCAAAAAAATTTTAGGAATCATTGAATCATCTATATTATGTTTTAGTCATTGCTAATCACTCTGCTTTCCAAAATGCCTAGTAAGATCATTCAGTATAAACCTATACACTAAAACAATAGAATTAAAACTTAACCTATGAATTTTCTAAGTCAGTGTTGTCAGACAGAAGTATGTGATCCACAGTAGTAATTTTAAGCTTCTAAGTAATGATAATAAAAAAGTAAGAGGCAAAATTAGATTTACTTCTAATAATGTATTTTACTTAACAAACCAATCCAAAATATTGTCAGTTCAACATATTACCAATACAAAAATTTGTATTTTAAATTTGGTTTTTGTAAAAAAATCTTTAAAATCTGGTATTTTACCTTTACTGCACATCTCAATTTGGTACGGAATACTTGAAATGTGGCTATGCAACTAAGGAAATCAATTTTTAATTTAATTTAAATTTAAATAGACATATGCGGCTAGTGGCTACTGTGCTAGAAAGCATAGGTTTATAGTATATTATCTAATTTATCTTTCATTGAGATAATAGTTTTAACATGCAGCAAAATCCTAGGACTAGAGAAATCTTTAAAAAGACAAAATACAAAGCATCAATCATTGCTGGTCTCAGGGTAGGAAGGCTGAGTTGAAATGTATATGCAAATATGATCCATGGTTTACATAAATGTGTTTCTGACATTTTTCATTTCCATGCACACATGTGGTGACATGTGATTTAACATCCTAAGGAGAAAAATACATCACCCATCTTCAAAGACTCTCAGTTGATATTTTATGTTACCTTCCTTTCTCCTCCCAAAAGGCTAACTCCATGGCAGGTTTGAAGTACTTTGAAAAGGAAACATTCTTGAGTGATTTGAGTGTTACATAAGGGGGACTAAAAAGTTTCTTACCCTCTAAAAATTTCATACATATGTTCAGGTGACTCAAAAGAATGTTAACAAAACTTGAGGAGGCAGCAGAACTTACTACCCAAAACTACCGGCAGCAGAATAAGAGCCCTTGTGTATCTGCCACTGATTAGTTATGTGAACTTGATCAAGTTATTAAGTTCCTTACTTCTTACTTGATTAACAATACCTGTTTCTACTTGCCTTGAAAAATTTTTCTGCAAGAAAACAATATGGGTATCTTTCTATTCTTCCAATAACACTCAAACGGAAATGTCTAATTTAATACAATTCAAGTAGGAACCCCTCCAAATCAAAGACCTTTCTCCCTATTGTTACAGTGAAAGCTCACTCTATTAGTCCACTTTCATGCTGCTGATAAGGCATACCAGAGACTGGGAGGAAAACAAGGTTTAATGGGACTTACAGTTCCACATGGCTGGGGAGGCCTCAGAATCATGGCGGGAGGTGAGAGGCACTTCTTACGTGGCAGCCGCAAGAGAAAATGAGGAAGAAGTAAAAGCGGAAACCCCTGATAAACCCATCAGATCTCATGAGACTTATTCACTATCATGAGAAGAGCATGGGAAAAACTGGCCCCCATGATTCAATTACCTCCCGCTGTGTCCCTCCCACAACATGTGGGAATTCTGGGAGATAAAATTCAAGTTGTGATTTAGGTGGGGACACAGCCAAACCATATCACTCACCTTCCCCAAAACTTTCATCTAATACACACCTTCATTAGTACAAATTTAAGAGTTTTCTCACTTCGTATCAGACACGTATGTATTTGTGTGGGTATGTGTATGTGTGTGTTTAAGGAAACATCTGTTTTCCATTAGACTGTGAGCACCTACAGGGAAGGGACCCTGGCCTAGTGATTCTTATGTTTCCTCAATCAGATCTTTCATACAGTTGTGTCAGGTTGAAAGTATTCTACACTCCCTGTAGAAGAGAAGCTACAAAAAGACAAACACTTAAGAGAGAGTCCCAACTTTCAAAGGGCGTCGTCTGAAGTTGAGCAGATAAACACAACTACATAACAATAAAATGCAGTACAGCTGGTTTCATGTCAGAATGAGCAGTCCCTAATCTCCAGGTGCTCAAAGGTTTGTGGAGGAGTGCTCCTTGGAAGAGAGTCCAACAGAACTGAATAAGGACTTTTAGGACTTGAATCAGTGGCATATAAGACCTAAGATCCTACAGACCATATGGCTCCATATGAGCAGAGGTGTGGAGGCAGAGCACAAGTCTGGAGAACAGAAACACAGAGAGACAATATGATTGTGGTGGGTTCCCACAGGGCACAAAAGAACACAGATTGATACCTGAAATGAGGATGGATCTATGCTAAGCAAGGCACCTAGAGCAAAGACAAATATTTTTACATTACATGTTGCAGTCAGTGAAAAGCCACTGAGAATCCTGAATGGAGAGTGAAGTGCTGAGAATGGGATTTGTGAAACAAAGGATCTTGCCACAGCTTTAAGGATACAAATGGCTGGAGGAAATGCTGCTAATCAAGTAATATCCTTCCACTGCAGTGATATACTCAACAGGTGGAAAGGGTCTCATGCTGGGGAGGCCATTCAAATGAAGAGGAACATGCATTTCTCAGAAACGACAAGATCTGGTAACAACAAAACTTAGGATCAGAGGTAAGGGTCAAAATAATTTTTAAAAACACACATAAAACTCCTACAGCACACCCAGTATTCCTTCAAAATAATTTTTTTTCTAGCTATATTGGATACCCTGAAAGCTGGGGAAATGGCAGTAATTCTAAGAGAGACTGGGAAATGGGAGGAAGGCTTAAGAAAACAGTGAATTTACTTTGGGCCACATTACAATGAAAGAGGATGGAAATTTATCCAACTGAAAAAGTCAAGTGAGCAGTTAAGATATGCATAATACCTTGATCACCTGCCACATGCATAGGTGCACTCACTCATTAGGGGTGGATTACCAGTCTCTTAGGGCTATTTCACTGCAGTTGAGTTTCATCTCTTTTTAAGTTATACAGAAACACAAATAAAGAAAAAAGTACTACTACATGTACGCTTATGCTACCAGATTAATCAAAATGGTTTTTTCTTCTTTAAAATATATTAATGTCCATAGCATGCTAAATAAACAAAACTAATAAACTACACTCTAGTATGTTCACATACTTTTACTTTTACAAATCAATTTACCAAGGATCAGTTATTTTTTCTCAGACCTGATTATAAGTTTCATCTATAAATACAATTTTATCATTTAATGAAATATTATAAAAACCAATGAAATACGATTGTAAAAGAAAAAGTTCATTCTATCAAAAATAAGTTGAATGCTTTAGGGAGTCTTGACCATGTTTTTTTTTTTTTTCACCCTTAAAAAAAAAAACCCTGCTCTCACATGGTGTGGGCAAGACAATTGCAAAATATTGGAGGATTAGATGATTCTACACTCAAACAACCTATTCGTGTATAAGTTCCAGGTTCACTTTAAAGCAGTAAGAGGTGAAAATCTTAGTGATACATTACAGTTGTGGTATATGTAAAAAGTCAGAACTTTAATGAGCACAACCATCCATACTTAAGTAAAGGCCTTGGCTAATCTCAAAATGCACATTTCTATATTTTAAGTTAAAAACGCTAAAAATATGTAGTTTGTTTGTTTTGTTAAAGACTCACCACTTTAACTGATTAACTGGCTATTGGTCCTGGTTGTGAAAATAGGAGGGATTTTCTACTATATATGATTTCTTTAAAGCAACAAAAGCACTCTGAGAATTAACTTTAATATGTGTTTACCTGGCAGGTTGTAAAGGTGTTCCTGCTGTGATGTATGGTGCACTGAGAAATCACATGAAGTATTTCCTGTCTTTTAGGAATACATGTCATGCATCGAATAAATACCAAAAGGTCCATCCTTCGAGGGTGGCAAAGGCCTGCCCATTTTTATTTTCTCTATAGCTACCCATAAAGTCTACTCAATTAAGGATGGGTAGTAAGCATCATTACAAATCAGTCACAGAACACTGCTGCTGAAATCTTTATGGGTAATCTGAAATGGTGTGTGTTCAGTCTGGGTAATCTGAAACGGTGTGTCTTAAGTCAACTTAACATGTAGGTTAAGTTTTTTACAGGCATCGCTAAGATGAAATTCTTGATCATTAGTATAAATAACATTCAGAATATTACGATGCCATTAAGAAAATGTTTCCTGGTGATCATCCATACTACAGAGTATGAAACAGACTTAGAGCTCCCCTGCTTTACTTCATTTTTATTCAAAAATTTCATAGAGCAAACTGTAATTGAATGATTAAGCCACTTTGCTTTCATGTAAGTCCTATTTCGAAGAAACAAACTACGCACGCAGAGAAAGCACTCATTATCAACACACAGGTAAGCAAAACCACTGATCTGTGTTTCTCAGAAAATACACTATGGTGCTCTATCCATTTCCCAACCAGGGCATCCTGATAGGTTTTAGAGTCAGAAAGCAGTTATATCTGCCTTATCTGACCACATCCAGATCTGGCCAACAACCTGAAGTTAGAAGCCATCAATTCAGAAGATTTTTTCTAAGTACAATATTGATACAAAAATAATTTGAATTTCTAATTAGGGGTGGGGATGTATAAGAGCGAACAAACAACTCGTTCATTCAGAGCTGTCTTGAGTACCTACTATAATATAATAAACATAGCCACATGGTAGGTAGACTAAGGATGGATGAAATCCTGAAAAAATAATGGCCTCTGTCCCTCCTTTCTTCAGTTAATAAACATTTAAGATATGCCTATACTGTGCTATGTGCCGACTGAGAATATAAATTCAAATAAGACTTTCAAGGAGCTTATGGGGTTTAATGGAAGAGCTAGGCAAAAGGACAAAAGTAAGGCATTCAGGTTGCTCCCATGACTCTACTTGCACAGCAGAGGGCCAAGGCAGACCTTCTAGCAGAGGTCGTGACTTCTGAGCCATGCCTGAAGAGCCAAGCAGGTGAAGATGAGCCATCTAGGCAGATGCAGAAGCAAGTAGAAAGGCACAGAGAGCGGGTGAAAGCATGGCATGTTTAGAGAGCAGAAAGATGGAAAAGATGTGGGCATGTAGGACATGAAGAAGTCTGATGACACATGAGGGTGGACAGGCAGGCAGGGGCCAAGTTCATTCAGTTCTCCATTCAACTAACAGATCTTGACCATATGCTGCATGTTTGGTTTTGTCCTGGGCACTGGGGATATGAGTGAATAAAACAAACCCCTACCCTGGTGGAGCTTAAAACCTGGTGGAAGAGAAAGAGACACACTAAATAAAATATGAACTATGTTAGAAAATAATTTTTTTCTTTTTTTTTTTTTTGCAGACGGAGTCTCGCTCTGTAACCAGGCTGGAGTGCAGTGGCACGATCTCGGCTCACTGCAACCTCCACCTCCCGGATTTAAGCGATTCTCCTGTCTCAGCTTCCTGAGTAGCTAGGATTACAGGTGTGTGCCACCATACCAAGCTAATTTTTATATTTTTAGTAGAGACGGGGTTTCACCATGTTGGCCAGGACGGTTTCGATCTCTTGAACTCATCATCTGCCTGCCTTGGCCCACCCAAAGTGCTGGGATTATAGGAGTGAGCCACCGAGCCCAGCCAGAAAATAATTTTTAAGGAAGAAAAGACAAAGTGGAGAAAGATGACCTGAAATGGTGTGGGTGAGGAAAGGCTGAAAATTCAGATGCAGTAGTCAGGAAAAGAGTCATTGAGATGACTTCTGAGTCAAGGTCTGAGATGTGAAGGCTAAGTTTTTCAAGGAAAAGCAACAGCAAAGAAGCCAGCGTGGCTAAAGTTGAACAAGTGAAGGAGGGAGAGAGGAGATGCAGTCAGAAATTAAGGGGAAAGGAGACAGGTCATGTAGGCCTGGCAAGTCCTGTAGGGTTTTGATCAAGATTTGGCAGGCCGTGTAGAAGAGTTTGGATTTTCATGAGAACACACGGACACAAGGAGGGGAATATCACACACTAGGCCCTGTTGGAGGGTGGGGGACTGGGGGAGGGATAGCATTAGGAGAAATACCTAATGTAAATGATGAGTTGATGGGTGCAACAAACCAACATAGCACATGTATACCTATGTAACAAACCTGCACATTGTACACGTGTACCCTAGAACTTAAAGTATAATCAAATCAAATCAAAAGAAGAATTTGGATTTTCTTTCAACCTAGGAGAATGTCAATGACGTATCATTACCAAGTGTGACCTTCCATGAGTTGGAGTAAAGAACAGGTTGGTGGAGAGAAGATCAGTTAAGAGGTCTGCAGAGATCCTAGTGGATAGGGGATTATTATAGCCTGCATAAGGTGGTGATGAATCATCAACGTCTATCTAAATTATTAGCAGATACTAAAAGAGGACAGTTGTAGTTTAACCTACTTGGCTTTCTTGGCCTAACATGAAAGAGAGCAGCAAGAGGAAAAAAATCAGCAGCAAATATTCCCAGATAGATCATGCCATCACCTCTGAGGATTTGGGGCTCAAAGGTCAAAAGACCACTGTGGACTTAAGCAGATTACATACTCAAAAGGACCAGCATTGTGATGTGAATGTCAATCTGAACAATCACATGGTTCCTGGGTTGCCTATAAACAGTGCTTGCGTTCTGGCTAGAGATTTGGGTCTGGTCCTTCTGGGGACAGGGTGCCCAATGTATGCACTGTGCAAAGTGCCACCAAAGTGGCAAGTGGCACTGAATGTAGTTCAGGCCTGGCTCACCATGGCCAAGTCATGTGCTCTGGTTTGGGCTTTATCTGCTCAGAAACAACACCTTTTCTAATTTTATAAAGGCTCAACATGAGCTTGGTAGGGCCCAGTGGCTGGGGCTTAGAAATTTGCACTTGATTTCATGGCTCTCTGAAGGTTAATGAAGACTCAGACATCAGTTTGACTCAAATGCAAAACTGATTCTAATGTAGGAAATGGCTGAGATTCTTAGGAGTGTAACACTACCCTGGACTGTGCAGGCTTGTACTACAGAATGTTTCTTTTTCTTTTTTTTTTGAGATGGAGTTTTGCTCTTGTTGCCCAGGCTGCAACCTCCGCCTCCTGGGTTCAAGTGATTCTCCTGCCTCAGCCTTCCAAGTAGCTAGGATTACAGGTGCTCGCCATCACACCTGGCTGATTTTTGTATTTTTAGTAGAGACGGGGTTTCGCCATGTTGGACAGGCTGGTCTCTAACTCCTGACCTCAGGTGATCGGCCCGCCTCGGCCTCCCAAAGTGCTGGGATTACAGGTATGAGCCACTATGCCCAGCCTTTTAGAATGTCTCATTAAAAAAACCAAAAACAACAACAACAACAAAACACCATAATGATACCAGAACCCATATCTAATGTGTTTCTGTGCTTCTTTTACTAAGATAAAGAATTCGGAGTCTACATTTTCTCCCTAGATGATTCTGTTTAGGACACACACACAAAGAATATAGTTTATTTCTTTAGAACTAGGATTGGACTATTAAAAATGGCACCATTATTGTGACTACGACAAACATTCAAAAGAGCCCTAGGTTATGCTTAAGCACAATTACCTTAATGTCAGTTGATATTTTATGAAACAACTGTGAGGCACTTTATTTTTAAGGCAGTTTAACCTGAGTCCTTCATGCCTAAGAACAGACATTTAAGGTTTAAATCTAGGATTCTCAGTAAGATGATTAAGCAATGCTGTGCAGTTTCTTTAAATATTTAAGATAATTTTCATCATGTAAATATTTATGGTATATATTTTTTCTTGGGTTTATCAGGAATCCTTTTTAAAGAAAGATGGGGAGGGGATGATCTCAACAATCAAAATATTCTACCAAGCTCTTTAGAAGCCTAGGCTATGGTGAGAAACCCTTATTTCAATATGTCTATTCAAATAGATGCTATATTTACCAGACACCCAGTTGCTGTTTACAGGGCTAGGATCTGGAAGGTGTTTGCTTCTAAGGTATCTTCTTACCTCACAACTTTGGTTCCATTATCACAGCAGCAGCCTCTCCGCCGTACTACTACCATAATCAACATGGCATTAGATACGCATGATGCTCTTTTTCTGAAGATAGTAGAGTAATTCCACACATTAGGTTGTGATCCACATGTTCTGCACAGTCAGGCGTTGCCAGGCAGGAAGGTGAAGGGCTCAGAGTCTGTTCACCCTTGTGGTCACTATTGTGTATGGCCACTCTGGTAGCCTTTTTGGAGCTCTAATATCAGAAAGGGGTTTCCTAGTCGTCTGAAAGTGTGGAAGAGGGAAGTTCCCTAAACACCCAGTTTATGATGTAGGCCTAATTTCTAGATATTGCAGAAAACAGTATTCAGTGTCTCATTTAACTTAAAATCATTTCTGTGAAGTAGATGCAGGCAGTTATTATTCTGTCCATATTAGATGATTAAAGTATAGCACTGAGAGTTTTAATAATGTTAATCCAAGTTGGTTTTATCAGCAAAAGCAGAGACCATGCCCCTTGACATATGTCTGCATATTACATATTCTCTAATTTATGAATTCATTCTCAAACTCCTACTTATTGATTGCTTATTATATGCCACACATTATACCTGAAACCAAGCACACTAAATAACAAAACAGAAATGATCTCTAGTCCCATGGACCTTAAAGTCTGGTAGGGGATTTGACTATTAAATAAACAAGTAGGTAACAAATATAGGACTACAAAGTATAAAAACTGCTCTAAAGAAAATATGTGGTGGCTAAGAAAAAAGGATAAAAGTCACTTAGACTGTGGCATTTAAGCTGACAGTAGAGTGGGAATTAACCAGGTAAAAAGACTGGGCTAAAAACATCCACCATCATATAGGACATATTGTATACCCTGGAAAGAACAATTACACAGAAAAATGCAGGTTAGCCAGTCACATCTGTGAACAGATAAAGAGACTTTAAGAAATTCTCTGTTTTCCAAGATACTTGCACATGTATGTTTACAGCAGCACAATTTATAACTGCAAGATCGTGGAACCAACTCAAATGCCCATTGGTCAATGAGTGGGTAAAGAAATTGTGGTGTGTGTGTGTGTGTGTATGTATTCCATCACATATATACATATATATTCCATCATAGATATATTCCATCATAGATATAGTCCATCATATATACATATATATTCCACCATATGCATACATGAACATATGATGGAATACTATGCAGCCATAAAAAGGAATGAATTAACAGCATTTACAGTGACCTGGATGAGATTGGAGACTATTATTCTAAGTGATGTAACTCAGGAATGGAAAACCAAACATCATATGTCCTCACTGATATGCGGGAGCTAAGCTATAAGGACACAAACACCTAACAATGATACAACGGACTTTGGGGATTTGTGGGGAAGGGTGGGAGGGGGGCGAGAGAAAAAAGACTACAAATAGGGTGCAGTGTATACGGGTGATGGGTGCACCAAAATCTCATAAATCACCACTAAAGAACTTACTCATGTAACCAAATACCACCTGTACCCCAATAACTTATGGAAAAATAAAAAACAAACAAAATCTATAATCAAGAAAAAAAAAGACAAAAAAAAAAATCTGTTTTCTTCTGTCTCCTACTTTAATTTATGATGCCTGATATTGGGAAACAGACCTTTACCGACAATGAAGAAGTCTGGATTCCAGGTCCAGCTCTACCACTGATTCTAAATCCTATTGTCCTATTCTCAGTGGCCCCCAGAGGAGGTGCGTGTCCTTGCCAGGGGCTGTCACCATCTTCCCTGGGCTACTGGATATCAAATAGTAGAATAATGTAAATACAAACAACAGAAACTCTACAAATGCTACACAGATTGAAGATATTTAATAACCGCTTTATTAGTTAACACAATTACTATACCCGCCAAAAGAAAAACACAGGTATGTTCAGCACTCAAAAAAACCACAATGTAATAAAATTCCCATTTTAAAATATGGATACTAATGATTATAGTTAAAATATACTGCACTCTTACTATTTGTTGGGCATCATGCCAACGACTTTAATTCTTATATAAATAAAAACTAAATCTCACTTAATTCTTATGTAAATCTTCCAACGTGGGTATTACTATTTTCATTTAACAAATGAGAAAACTGAGGTTTCGTCAGTTGAGTTACTTTTTTTGAGGTCAATGTGCAGGTTATTGCTTACTTAAGCAGTCTGATTCCACAGCCTATGTTTAGAGATTAGTTTGTATTAATCTACTGTTAATTAATTAAATATTAATTATATTACTATAAAATGACCTGTCATTTTAACTATACCATACTCCCAACTCCTCCTCAAATCCTGCAGTCCAACCCACTGGCTGAAACACGTCTCTAGCCACATGCACGCTGACTCTACCCTGGTTTCCACTACATTCCCTCTTTTCTCTACCCCTCTCCAAGAATACTCCCCTCACCATTCAGGATCATAACCATGTACCAAAACTCAAGTCTAATATGTCTCATTAAGCCTGCTCCAGTTTTTAGTAAGCTTACCTGTTCCCAAACCCTGGGCATTTAATGAGCATCCAATTCACTTGACTTCTTGCCAACTCTTGCATTCTTATTTAATACTTACCCTTTTAATCTTCTAAATGTATAGAACTTGTCTCTGCAACCATATAAAAGCTGATGACAAGAATAAACAATATTTTTGATTTTCTCAGGGTTCCAAACCCAAAGCAGATAAATGAAAAAATACGTAGAATGAAAAACAATTTCACTCACTTGAAGTATATATATAGTTCATATATGACAAAGCAGTTATAGAGTCTACTTTGTCCTTGCCCATCTAGTCATAAATGCAAGTCTGAGTTATGCTAACCAATCTTCTACATGTGTTTGCAAATTTTAGCCAGAGGATTTAGTTTTTCAGGATGGATGGAGCAGGAGGCACAGGGGAGGAAAAATAAAGATCATTGCTTAATCATTTTAAAATACAGATTTGAAAAAAGCATTTCTAGTGGCAAAATACGACACACTCATCACTCTGTTTCAAGATTACACTACTACTTTCTATTGGTGCTTTATACCTAAATAAAGTCCTTTCACAGGAATGAGATAGGTGGTTATTGGGTTACCTAATGTCTCACAATAACTAACTATCAGTATTTGAACCAATCTCTGTGAGGCAGTGGTGTCTCTTCTAGTACCCTGGTATAAATCATACTAAGGCAGTGGTTAACAGCATGGACTCCAGAGCTAGACTGTGCGAGTTCAAATCCCAGCTCTGCCACTTATAACTGTATGATATTGAACAAGTTACCTGAATGATCTGTGCCTTAGTTTCCCTCTTTGTAAAATGAAGTTAGTAATCGTACTTACTGTGAAGTGTTGGTGTGGTAATAAAATGAGCAAATATAAGTAAAGCACTTAAAATTACATACGTGCTCTCTAATGCTATTATGACTGTACAACAACAGAAATCTAATTAGCCTTCCAAACATTCTTCTGAAAGGAGTCTTTATTATTCATATGAATGAGTAATGCTTATTCTTTTCACCAAAAATCTTGAGGAACAAGATAAATAACTTATCTCATGAGTCAGCAATGAAAACCATTCCTCAACACACCTCTTGACTGATGATAATAATGATACCAATGCTTTTTATATAACCTTTTCAAGGTTTACAACTTTTCAATACTTTTCACACATTTTACCCTCACAACCGCTCAGTGAGATGGATGGATAGATGGCTGCGTGTACAAATGGAGGATGAAAGATATATAAAACCTTAGAGTCAGATGACTTCATTAGGATTAAGTAGCTTTTGCAGAGACTAATACATGCTTTTAGAACTAAACCCGTCTCCCAGTCTGCATAACATAAGGAGTATTTCTCTAGAGTTCACTTATCCTAGGATACATAGAAAATCTAAGAAGCATAAATAAGGGCCCTAAAAACTCTTCCTCTACAATTGGTTTGATGGAAACACTGATCCCATTAGGGGCTGGATGAATGGCTTAGAGGGTTTTAAAAAACTGAATGTAATCAACACTCAAAGGAAGGTCAGAAAGCTAAGGTCTGTGTTACCCTGACCTCTGGTAGGGTTGCGGACTGTTAAAGACACCCACAGAAAACTGCAGCCTCTACTCCATTGGTTGAATTGCTAAAGAACAGAGAATAAGTGACTAAGCCTGGGGAATACCAACACACTTTGCCATTTTCTTGCATATTTAAAATGCATTTCTAATTTGCAAGGGCTTGTTTGACTGCCAGTCCCAAGAAAAAGGTCTCCTCAGATAAATGAGTTTGGGAAATGTAACATATTCTTTTTTTGGTTGGTATGGAAGGAGTGGGAGGCTAGTGGTTCATGCCTGTAATCCTAGCTCTTTGGGAAGCCGAGATGGGAGGATAACTTGAGGGCAGGAGTCTGAGACTAGCCTGAGCAACATAGTGAGACCCCACCTGTACAAAAATTAAGAAAAATTAGGCAGATGTGGTGGCACACACCTGTAGTCCCAGCTACTTGAAAGGATCACTTGAGTTCAGGAGTTCAAGGTTACAGTGAGCTATGATCACGCCACTGCATTCTAGCCTGGGCAACAGAGCAAGACTCTGTCTCTAACAACAAAAAGAAGTTTTTAAAAAGTTTTGAATAAAAAATTGGGTTAACATTTTTTTAACACAGGCTTTCCCAAACTCATCAGATCTTTGTAACTTTTAAAGCACAGGAAATGAAAATGAGCAATCTACAGTTTTATTTGCTCTATAACTAAAATTCTACATTTGGAATACTGTTTGGTATTAGGAAATGTGAAATGTACTGCATGTACAAAATATAATAATAATAATAATATTAAGAGATAATTGATTTCAAATTTGTGAAAAATCTTTTACATATATAGAAATCTATGTTAGTAATAAAACTATTATTTACTTCTGAAAGTCAAAAAATAAAGTACAACAGTTACTAACATTTCATAGAATACATGGTTTTGCAATACGCTTGGGAACACTAGTTTAGACATGTTTCCACACCCTGTTTTGTTGGTTCACTTGAAGAATATCATTCTGGCACTTAGCTTTCTGTCTGCTGAGATTTAAAATCAAGGTCTTCCACAGGTCTGAAGAGGCCACAGAATCACGTAGGAAAGCTATACAAAGTCATAGCCAGAACTGCAGGAAAATCATACTTTACATAAAAATATAAAGATGTTCCATTTCATAAGATTGTATCAACAGTAAGATTTATTTGGCTGAAAATAAAGTCTGTGAATTGGTATACAGGCTTTTACTTGATGAGGAGATGGGGTTAATCCCACAGAGGGCAAAACGAAGGCATAAATATCAGAAGGTGGTTTCATGTGGCCTCATGAAGTGACCTAAAGGAAGAGCTGCAACAAGCATATTCTAATATACCCTAGATTTATGGGATTGTAACACAATCAATGAAAGCGTACCAAGAAGACTTTCCAAAAGCACATGGAAGTTAAATGAATTCATGGCACTTAAATGAATTGTCTCTTGCCCTGAGATAAATTTTCACATGAAGAAGAGAAATTGGGCACAGTTTGCTACAGAGAGTATTTGAAATAAAAACAGAAAAGAACCTAAGAGGAAAAACATTCTTAAAATGTAATATATATGGTTTACCACCCTCCTCCAGCCCCCTCCCACAATTTTGTCCCGAAATGTTAAAACAAACATCACTTCTAAGGAACGCTGGGTATAGCTAAGAACGAGGATATTTTGAGGGTCAAAAAATGAAGCAAAATATCTTTCTTCCTGGGCCAAACTCCAAACTCTATACAATGGATGTGCATAAGGAGACAAATTAACAGTCCTCTGCCTACTCTATTTCATGCCCTCACAATCCATCTAACTTTTTTTTTTACTCATTTTTGTTTTTCCAAGAATTTTTTTTTTTTCTAAATCAGAAATACAAAATGCACGGGCCCAAAAGCAGTGAGCAAGGGGGAAAGGACATTCACATTTCAGTCAACATCAGGCAATGCAGTCACTGGTTGAGAACTAGGTCTCTAATCATATGGTGATAGGACAAATTCAAGAAACAGGAAAATGGGGTCAAGCAGTCTCTCTCTCCAAAAAAGGAAAAAAAAAAATGTGATTAATGATAATCTGGAAGAGTGGACCTAAATAAGGCATATCTCAACTTTTTACTATCGCTGATATCCATAGACATGACAATATTTATTCAAGTTTTTATTTGTCACCAGAATGTTATAAATATATATGGATATACAAACTACAAATCAATAACACCTTTATAAATACCTTAAGGACCATTATTTAGCAATTATGTGGGCCTCTTCATGTGCCAACACAATACAATTTTCAACATGCCAATAAACCCATTAAACATATTTATGGTGATAGTTATTAAGTTCAAGAGGTTTTATCCAGGAATTATAGTTCAATAAGAAAAATAACCTTGTAGTGAATCAGAAAACATACTTATTCAAGAAATGAATATACCCTGATCTTATAAACACACCCAGCTCCTACAGGCAAGTGGGAATCTATATGGCAAATTTAAGCAACAACACATCACCTGCACCTACTAGATGTCATCTTAGCAACAGCACCCATTTCTCTAAGTCATAGTTTCCTCATCTGTGAAACAATGATTATTTTCCCACACTGTATATGAAAATGCTTACAAAAATAAGTAATTATGTTCCAAAAAAGGAGTCAGTCATACATTTACTGAGAATCAAACTTCTTCCAGAATACATGTATTAATACACGCATTCCAGGATTAATACACGTATTAATACACGTATTCCAGCATTAATACATGTACTAATACACATATTCCAGAATCCAAGTCCACATATTCTGAAATAATTGTCTTCCTCTTTCATAATTACATCATTCCAAACGATACAAGATGCTTGATGAACCTCTGTGACATAATGACTCCCAAAACAGACTGGTTAATAACTTTGCTTCTTCCCTGAATTCAGATGAAAATGTAAACTCTTAAATAAAGTAGACCCTGAAAGCTGCAAGAATGATACAGACCCTCCAAACAGTGGAGATCAATCAAGATTTGATAAATTCCATTATCTCTAGATCCTCTGTAAAAAACTAGAAATAAATAAAGTTTCTTTTTTTTTTTTATTTTTTTATTTTTTTTTATTTTTTTATTTTATTTTTTTTTAATTATACTTTAAGTTCTAGGGTACATGTGCATAACGTGCAGGTTACATATGTATACATGTGCCATGTTGGTGTGCTGCACCCATCAACTCGTCAGCACCCATCAATTCATCATTTATATCAGGTATAACTCCCCAATGCAATCCCTCCCCCCTCCCCCCTCCCCATGATAGGCCCCAGTGTGTGATGTTCCCCTTC